>NC_141914.1:48705100-49008130 GCF_057802395.1 Ceratotherium simum simum
CTAAGGAAGAAAGCAATAAGCAATCAATTATTTTCAGACATATACTTAACGTATGTACTAAATGTTTTGAAATGGTAGCACAGAAACTTGGTTTAGGGGAAGGAGACTGGATTTGAAGTTAGAAGACCTGTTTGAATCCATGTTGTTGCTTCTATCAATCTAAAAAAATAAAAGGAAAAAAACTCCAAGAACTAATAGTGAGTTTAGCAAGGTCACAGGATACTAGGTCAGCACACACACGCACGCCCGTACACACACCACTCATATTTCTATAAACCAGTACTGTACAAATGAAAACCAAAATGTAAAAAAAAGAGTATCATTTAATTAACAATAAAAAATTAAAATACTTCAGTATAAATGTAATAAAACAAGTACAGATGCTGAAAACTACATCAGAACGCTGATGAAAGAAATCAAAGACAACATAAATAAATGAAGACATATAGTCATAAACTGCAAGACTCAATACAGTAAGAATGTCAACTCTCCCCCAAACTGATCTATGGATTTAACCCAATGCTTCTCAAAATTCCAGGACTTTTTGTAGACAAAGAAAACCTGATTCTAAAAATTTATATGGAAAGGCAAAGTAACTTGCTATAAAGCTGCAGTACCCAAGACTGTATGGTCTTGGTGAAGGGAGAAACATCCAAGATCAACAGAACAGAATAAAGCCCACAAACAAACCCCTGAAAATATGGCCAAATAATTTTTGACAAAAGTGCAAAAGCAATTCAAATGAGGAAGGCTAGTCATTCAACAAAAGGAAGTAAAACACCATTTGCCAGAGGCAAAAAAAAAACGAACCTCAGCCTCAATATAATGCCTTATACAAAAATTAACTCAAAATGGATCACAGACCTAAACGAAAAACCTAAAACTATGAAACGTTTAGAAAAGAGCATAGGAGAAAATCTTGTGATTTAGACTTAGGTAAAGAGATTTTAAATCTGAAATCAAAAGCATGATCTATAAAAGAAAAAAAACATAAATTGGACTTCATCAAAGTTAAAAACTTTTTTGCTGCAAAAGACTTAGAATGAGAAGACACGCTATAGATTAGGAAAAAATATTTGCAAATCATATATCTGACAAAGGACTACTATCCAAAATATATAAAGAATTCTCAAAACAAGAAGGAAACAACCCAATTAAAAACTGGCAAAATAACAGTTAGTTCAACAAAAAATATATACAGATGTCAAATAAGGACAAGAATAGATGTTCAACATCTGCCGTCACTATATAAATGAAAATCGAAGCCACAATGAGATACCCCTACACACCTATTTGAACAGCTAGAATAAAAAATACTGATAATATCAAGTACTGGTGGGGATGTGAGCAACTGGAACTCTCATACCTCGCTGGTGGAAATGTAAAATTGTATAGCCCGTCTGGAAAAAGGTTTGACAGTTTCTTATCAAGTTAAACATTACTTACCATATGATCTAACAATCCCACTCCTGGGTGTTTACCCAAGAGAAACAAAAACTTCTGTACACATAAAACTTGTACACAAATGTTGATAACACTCTATTCATAACTGCCCAAAGCTGGAAACAACCCAAATGTTCTTTAATGAGTCAACACAAACAAATTGTGGTACATCCATACAATGGTATACTACTCAGCAATAAAAAGGATTGAACTATTGATACACACAGGTTAGATGAATCTCTAAGGCTGAAAGAAGCCAGCCTCAATAGGTTATATATATACTATACAATTCCATTTGTATGACATTCTCAAAAAAGACAACATTATAGTGATGGAGAAGAGATCAGTGGTTACCAGGAGTTGGAGTGAGGAAAGGGTGTGACTCATAAAGGAATTGTACCAGGAATTTTTTGGGGGATGAAACTGTTCTGTATTCTGATTGTAGTGGTGGTTATACAAATTTCCACGTGTTAAAATTCATAGAACTGCACATCAAAGAAAAGTCGATTTACTATTCAAAGTAAAAATAATAATGTACTATTATTCTTAACATACATAGAAGTAAAATGAATGACAATAACATAAAAGCCAGGAGGGGATGAAGGTAAATAAAAAAATAAAGAAAAAGATAAAAGAAAGTATATAATAAACAGTAAGAAACTACACGAAGATTACAAAGCCACTATTTTTAAGAACTCTTACAATTCTACAATAGTTTATTCTCCAAATATATATAGATTTTTCTGGACAATACATATATTCAGGCCTTCCATTTCTGCAAGTATGGTAAACTCTACCTGCTGAAAACAACTAAAAATACTGAAGTAAGAAAAACCTCTAAATACATCAATAAGTTGACAAGAAAGTGAGGTAACTTCAGAGGCCAAAATTTAAGTGAAAGTAGGGAGTTGACTACTAAAACCAACCTTTGTCCCAAGGACATTTGCCTAAACTGATGAAAGTTAAGCTTCACCTATAAAAGCCTCAGTGGGCATAGAAGACCAACACAAAACCTACTTTCCAACCTACTATCAACTTCTGGTAAAGTTAAATACTTATATAGCCTATGACCCAGAAATTCCAGGCTTTTACCCAGAATACATTCTCAAGGAAACATGAATAAGAATATTCACAGCAGCAATACTAGTAATAGTAAAAAACAAAAGAATAAAACACTAAACACTAAAACTTAAAGTAACTCCAATGTCCATTAAAAATAAAAGTTAAATAAACTGATATATTCATACAGGAAAATGTTATTACAGCTACATGCAACAACACCGATGTCTTAAAAATATTTCTATCAAGTGAAAAAAGCAAGTCACTAAAAATATATAAATATGGTACATTTACATAGTTTGTTTTCCTACACAAAGGTGATTCTATAACGCAAATGATAAACACAAAATTCCAGATAATGATTATCTCTGAGGGGAGGGAAAGGAATGGGACTGGGAAAAAACACAATAGAGGTTTCAAAGATATTTGTACCATTTATAAATATTGCTTTAGCTAGTCAACATTTAAGTAAAAATCCTACACAAAACCATTCAGACAACCAAAATACATCAAGGTTCATTAAAACTTCTCAGTAGTCTTAAGACATGTTCAACTATCAAAAAGAGTTCTATTGTTTGCTTTAATCCCCCATATAAAATTAGACAGACAACAACTATTAATTTTACCTTTCCAATATTTCTCAAATTTATCCTTTTATTTTCACTGATATCATAAGAAATTCAGGTCCTCAAAATCTCTAACCAAGACTGCTGACATAACCTTCAAATTGGTATCCTTGCCTCCACAATTTCCCCTCTTCAATACCTCCTTCAAAGTGAACTAATTTTTGTGTGTGTGTGAAGATTAGCCCTGAGCTAACATCTGTTGTCAATTCTCCTCTTTTTGCTGAGGAAGACTGGCCCTGGGCTAACATCCGTGCCCATCTTCCTCTACTTTATATGTGGGACGCCTGCCACAGCATGGCTTGATAAGCGGTGCATAGGTCTGTGCCCAGGATCCGAACCCTGTGAACCCCAGGCCACTGAAGTGGAGCACACCAACTTAACCGCTACGAGGCCAGCCCCTAAGTTATCTTTCTAAAATGTAAGTCAGATGATATCATCTTCCCCTTCTCATCAAAAACTATTCTACAGTTTATAGATGACAAAGCACTCTATACAAAGGCCTTCTCTGGTCTGACAGAGGCAGTCTTATCTCAACTCTCACTGTATCCACACCCTACCCCCTACCGCGGTCTCTCTACCCCACCCTAAACTCAAATCCCCCAAGACTACTCATAATACCTTGAATGATACACAACTTCAATTGTTTGTAACATTTGCGCAATCTCAAATACAATTCCCACCCACATTCTTTGCAGGTATCAATCATACTCATATGTTAAAATTCACTTCAATTTTTATCTTCTTTATGACACTTTTTCCAATGTTCAAGTCACCGAAAATTCCAGCCCAATATCTTCCCTAAGCTGAAAGAGGAGTAAAATTCTTACCTCACAAATCTCCAAATACCTAACTAAACCTCCCTCATGATGTTCATAACCTTCTACTTGGTATTATAATTAGGTATGTATGTTTTATCTCCTCTAACAGTCAAAGCTCCTTTAAAACAGGAATCCTCTTTAACACCTGGCACAATACTTGACATTAATAGGCACCCAAGTATTATATAAAATAAATAAAGAAGCTTCTGGATATTCATTTAATTTGGGGGCTAAATTAAAATTAAGTTATTCCAAATCCAATTTTAAAAAAAATAACATAGTTCTAAAATAAAGCTTACAAGAGAAAAAGATCATGAATTTATTTATTTTTTTGTGTGTGAGGAAGATTAGTCCGGAGCTAACATCCGATGCCAATCTTCCTCTTTTTGCTGAGGAAGATTGGCCCTGGGCTAACATCCATGCCCATCTTCCTCTATTTCATATGGGACGCCACCATAGCACGGCTTGACAAGCAGTGCATCAGTGTGCGCCCGGGATCCAAACCCACAAACCCCGGGCTGCCTAAGCAGAGCACGTGCACTTAACTGCTACACCACCGAGCTGGGCCCAAAAAGATCACGAATTTCACCACAATCTTTTAAATAATACCTTACGTAGGTTTATACTAAAGCATAATGGTATGAAACTTTGTCTATAGCCTAATAATTCCAAGATCTTTTTTAAAAGGAGTTTTAGTGAATTTAATTGATATACAAATTAGAATTCTGAAACTCCAGCGCATTTACTGTGGCCTGAAAGGATTTACATTTCTAGGTAACAAATGCTACCGAAATACATGAACAGTATATGCCAAAGGGATTTTCTGCTACTCAACTACATTTGGGCTGGCTACAAAAACTTCGACGAGAAACTCATCTAGGATGCTTTCCCTTGAGGAAGAAAAGCAAAGCTGACTTAAGTTTAAAACAGCAGAGGGCCTCATAAAACCTTGACGACTGCTAAACAAATTAACTGTGAAGAACAACCTCTCCGTGACTGCCACAAAAGAAGTCTTTCCATTTCTTATCCATGCATTTTATCAATGGTACAAGCAACTAAAGGCTACTACATTGAACCCCAATATATTAAGAATTCAGATAGAGGTTAGTTAAAAATTAAACCTGCACAGAAACTCCCTATCATTTTTCTATTCAAAGACAAGCTTGCTGGTACCAACTTTATTTTCCTAACAAACTGTCTCCTTCATTACCTAAAACAAATTTATTCCTTCTTTCTACAGATTCCAAGTAATGTTCTATTACTGTGTCTTTCAGAACTTTGAATTTTGGTTTATTCCTTAATTCTTCTTCAAACATCCTACAAGGATTCATTAGAATTGTTTTTCTTCAGAAATAACTTCATACTACATTTTAATATTGGTAAGCAATGAGTTAACATTTATTTACGACTAACCACTGCATACTTAAAGAAAACCTGACACTCAAAAGAATTACTGAAAAAAATTACTGACATCCATATTGTTATGCTTCTTTGCTATTGCTTTTTCACATATATACAGTACTAAATAAAGCAATGACTCTAGAACATACACTTTCATAAAAAGTTACCTACCACTTCCAAACATAAATATAAACGTAGTATCTTGACAAGGAACATGCAAAGTTCTGAATTAAACTCAGTCTCCTCTAAGATCATGTATTGAGGATCCTTCTCTCTTTAAAGTCACTATAGGGGCCGGCCCTGTGGCGCAGCGGTTAAGTGCGTGTGCTCTACTGCTGGAGACCCAGGTTCAGATCCCGGGGGCGCACCGATGCACCACTTGTCAGGCCGTGCTGTGGCGGTGCCCCATATAAAGTGGAGGAAGATAGGCACAGATATTAGCTCAGGGCCAGTCTTTCTCAGCAAAAAGAGGACGATTGGCATGGATGTTAGCTTAGGGATGATCTTCCTCACAAAAAAAATATAATAATAAAGTAAAATAAAAAAATAAAGTCACTATAAAAAAATGGTGCTATTTCTGCATGAATAAAAGCTACTATGTCAGTTATGGCATTTCCCTAACAGCAGTTTCTGTCATACATTTTCATTTTTAATATCTATGTTCAAAGTCTATGCCTACATAGTTTTCTTATAAGAAATAACATCTCTTGGATTTTTTACTTAAGAACGCTGGAAAAGAGATCATTTTACGACCAAACTCTTACCTGAATAATTGTGGCCAATATATTTACATAATTACTTTCAGTCTGATACAGCTCCTTTGCAACTTGCCACCTGGCTGACTGCTTTGAAGGAACCGGAGTGGAATTTTTAGAAGACTTAGTACAAGACTTTGGTGTTTCTAAAAGGTAAAAAGAAGGAAAGATTTAAAATGGAAGCCAGAAATAAGTACCAAACATTGTACAGATTTAACAGAAAAAAAGAGAAAGATACCTACTCTTATAAATATACCACCATATAGATCTTCTTTAAAGTATAATTTCCTCACAGAATATGGCCAGAAAAAAATAATGGTCAAAAATATCAATGACTCCAAATTGACATTCTACTAAATGGCCTGTACTCTTCAAAAATGTCAAGGTCGTTAAAAACAAAGAAAGACTGAGAAACTGTTCCAGATTAGAAGACGGCTGGCCCGGTGGCGCGAGCGGTTAAGTGCGCACGCTCCGCTGCGGCGGCCCGGGGTTCGCCGGTTCGGTTCCCGGGCGTGCACCAATGCATCGCTTGTCGAGCCGTGCTGTGGCGGTGTCCCATACAAAGTAGAGGGAGATGGGCATGGGTGTTAGCCCAGGGCCAGTCTTCCTCAGCAAAAAAAGGAGGACTGGCAGATGTTAGCTTAAGGCCGATCTTCCTCATTAAAAAAAAAAAAAGAGAGAGAGACTAGAGAGAAAAAACAATGTGTGATCCTGAATTGGATCCTAAACTAGAAAAAAAAACTTTTTTCTTTTGCTAAAAAAGACATTACGACATAAGTGGAACTATTGGTAAAATTTGGAAGTCGACAGAGTAGACGGTAGGATTAATGTTAATTTCCTAACTATAATACTTGTACTGTAGTTATCCAAGCAATGACCCTATATTTTGGGAAATATACATTTAAGTATTTAGAGGTAAAGGCATATCATATCTGCAACTTACTCTCAAAAACTGCAGATATAAAAAATACGTGTGGGGGCCAGCTTGCTGGCGTAGCAGTTAAGTTTGTGTGCTCTGCTTTGGCGGCACAGGGTTCCTGGGTTCAGATCCCAGGCGCGGACAGACACACCACTTGTCAAGCCATGCTGCGGTGGCGTCCCATATAAAACAGAGGAAGATGGGCATGGATATTAGCCCTGGGCCAATCTTCCTCAGCAAAAAAGAGGAGGATTGGCAATGGATGTTAAGTCAGGGCTAATCTTCCTCAGGAAAAAAAAAAAAAGTGTGTGTGTAGAAAAAAGGAGAATGAATGAGTGAATGCTAAAGCAAACACAGCAGAATATTTCCATTTGGGAAATCTGAGTACAGAGTACAGGAATCTTTATACTATTTTTGCAATCTGAAATGATTCCAAAATAAAAAGCTTAAACATTAAAATGGAAAACAACATATAAAAATATTTAAGTTAAAAAAGGAGGAAAACATTGTTATGACTATACAGTTAGAATAATGGAAAACTTTTCATGTATATACAGAGAAAGCCTCCCTCAAAAAACCCCAACATCAACTGCAAATTCTTTATTAGTTCAAAGTATCTTAACATAATATAAAATATCCAGTCCAACCCAAAGTGGAGCAAGGATGCATTAGCGTATTTTATATGTATCTTAAGAAAAATTTTTAAAAAAATGATATTTCATAAAATCTTAAAATACATTTTCTTACTATCAATATGGCTACCATACTTCATGATTATATTAGAATCTCCTAATAGCAAGTTTTTCAATAGGAAAAGGAATGTATAACATACAAAAGAGTGACATGAAAAAAGACAATACATAGTCTCAGCATATCAACTTTACTCAGTGATAAATAATTTTAAGCATTATTAAAACAAGCATGTGTACTATGGAGTTCTAAACGCTTTTCAAAGATAACAGACTTCAAAGAATTTCTGTCTTGCCATACATAATTCAGACTACTCTCACCAGACCCAGGAGCCTCTGCCATTACAGGATACTTCAAGGGGAAAAAGTTGACATACACTGATATAATTTAATGACTGTGTCTAGGCAGTGATCTACAAACTGGGGATTCTATTATATAGAGTACCTGATATATTAGTATAGTTGTCATATCTGTTTTCTTTAGTGGTTCATTTTCGTCTCCTGTCCCCTAAACTGTGTATTCAAGTTTCAGTCCTTTATGATCAGCTCTTACCATCCATGCACCTTATGTCCATCGAGATTACGGAACCAGTAAAATTCTCAGGTCTCTGCATCTAATCATATTCCCTGTCCAAGCACCTGGTTCTACTTTTCCAAATGCCTACTGGACATTTCTACCTCTATCTGACCTAGATTTTCTCTAAAACTGCACCATCTTCCTCCAAAATATAAACTTCCTACTTTTGCCAAGGTAACATTTCTTTGACTTAATACTTCGCCGTCATCTCCTCTTATTCCCTTCCTATCACTCCACTCTATCAATATTTCCCCAGTGTTTCTTACTTTTCTTTCCAACCATCATCAACCCTAGGTTTAGGGCCTTATCACTTTATGGCCCTAGCCACACTGTAGATTACTTCATTGTCTGGCTATGTCTAAACTGTCTTCCTTCTAATCATTCTTCAGAATAATCCACTACAAGTTACATATTCAATCAATTACTCCGCTGCTTAAGAGTTTGAAAAGTTCTTTGTTGATGAAAACATACAGTTCAAACATGTCAGTCTGATTTCAAAGTCCTCTAATATTAGGCCTCAATTAACTTTTCTAATTCAACTATTACTCCTCCATAGTCCAAGCAAACTAACCCACTCACTATTCCCCAAAAATTCAATTTATATACTGTTATCTGTATTCTTGCTCCTGATATATTCTCAAATCCACCTTAGTTTCCTGGGCTCACCTTAAACTGACTTTCAATTCCTTCCATGAATATTTAGTTAGTACCTACTAGGCACTGGGAATAAAGCAGTGAATAAGATAGACAAGGTTCTTGTTCTCTTCAAGCTTACATTCTGGTGAAGCAAATAAAATAATAAATAAGTAAATAAAAAATATAATTCCCAACAGTGATTACTACTGAAGACAACAACCAGGTAATGAGTTAGTCGGAAGGAGTAGTGGAACAGAGACTTCACTTTACAGAGAACCCAATGAGATTTCTTTAAGGCAGAGACAACAAGTATGAAGTTCCTAAGGTATGGATGTAGTAGAAATAGTTGAACAATAACAAAGATATTATTTGAAGCTTAGGGAACAGTACTGGAAGGCATGATACCACACAAGGTTAGAGGTAGGTGAGAAAGGATTACATAGGTACTTGAAAGCTATGGTAATACAAAGCCACTGAAGGACTTGAAGCAGAGGAGTGGCATGATCTAATTTATGTATTTTTAGAGACCTAAGTGCTGCATGTAGAAAAACGGATATAGAGAGACCATTTAGCATACCACCGCAATCGTCTAAGAGAGATCCTTTTTACAGAAAAGGCTGATTAAAGGGTGGCAAAGGAATAGAGTTAAGAGTGGTAGAGAATCAACAGTTCTAATTTGATTACGTTAAGTTTAAGATGTGTATTAGACATGAACAAGGAGGTATCAAGTAGGCAGTTAGATAGAGAAGACAAATTTGGAAGTCATCAGCATGAAAATGTTTTTAAAACCATGGAATCAAATGAGATCATTTAGGGAGAATACAATAGAGAACAACTCAGGAATAACATTCAACATTTAGAGTTGGAGAGAGAAGTGAGGCAAAGAAGAACGAGAAATAAATGATGTACACACAAGCTAAGAGAAAAAAATGTGTCCAGGAAGGAGGAGTTGTTCATGTGCTGAATGCTGCTGACTGCATAAAAACTGTCAGTTTAAGGGGCCAGCCCGGTGGCGCAAGCGTTTAAGTGCGTGCGCTCCGCTTTGGTGGCCCGGGGTTCGCAGGTTCGGATCCCGGGCAAGCACCGATGCACCATCTGTCAAGCCACGCTGTGGCGGTGTCCCATATAAACTAGAGGAAGATGGGCATGGATGTTAGCTCAGGGCCAATCTTCCTCGAGAAAAAAAAAAGGGGGAGGATTGGCATCAGATGTTAGCTCAGGGCTAGTCCTCCTCACAAAAGGGCCAGCCCCGTGGCTTAGTGGTTAAGTGCGCATGCTCACCTACTGGCGGCCCAGGTTCGGATCCCAGGTGCTCACCGACGCACCGCTTCTCCAGCCATGCTGAGGCAGCGTCCCACATACAGCAACTAGAAGGATGTGCAACTATGACATACAACTATCTACTGGGGCTTTGGGAAGAAAAAAAGGAGGAGGATTGGCAATAGATGTTAGCTCAAAGCCAGTCTTCCTCAGCAAAAAAGAGGAGGATTAGCACGGATGTTAGCTCAGGGCTGATCTCCCTCACAAAAAAAATAAAAAGAAAAAAAAAAAAAAAAGAAAAACTGTCAGTCTCCCCAGCAAGAGCAATTTCACATAGTAGTGACTGAAGTTCAATTGGAATGGGTTGAAAAAACAACGAAAAGCAAGGAAATGAGACAATGGATCAAGGTAATTCTTTGAAGAGTACTCACGTGAAAGGGAAGAGAAAAATGGGATAGGTAAGTGGAGAGGGTCATAGGGTCATGGGGGAGGTTTTTATTGTTTCTAGAGAACACAACATATTTGTGTGCAGAAAAAAACAAAAATACAGCGAAAAACTGATGATCAAGAGAGAAGAGTTAACTGTAGGAGCCTTCCTGTACACAGTTGAGGACAAAGTCAACTAACCCTCCCCTGACTTTATTGTACCTATTTTCTCCATAATGCACGTGATATCTTATGATTTTTTTTTTAGCTAGTGTTAAGAATCCATTCTTTGAAAGGCCCTATCACTTTCTAGCAGTGTGACCCTAGACAAGTTACTTGTCTAACCACAGTCTAGGCATTTGTAAAATAGGGGCAATAAAACCTATCCTATAAATACACACAATATGTAAAGCACGTAGCATATACTAAGCAATCATTAAATGGAAGGATTTTCATGTGCTTTTCTCCTCAGCTAGAACAAAGGTAACTAAAGGCAGAGGCTTTCATGTTTACTGTAGCAGGGATTTATCTATATTCTATTAATCATACCATTCCACTAAATTTTAAAGATCAATTTTTAAAAATTTGAATTACCTCCACAGTTAATGCTAGACTCTGGTGTGTTGGAGATATCTAGGAGTGAGCCTATAGAAAGGGAATGTTCAGCTGATGGGCGCTTACGGGGAGGGAAAGGTGACATGTCTGTCTCTCTTGAAAGCTGAGCAAGTGTCTCTTTTAAACGACGTCTTTTGCGATTGCTGTTTGGGGTATTTAGAGAAAGCAGTGACACTGATTTCTTGAGCTCAGGTGTATTAGCCTGCAATGAAAAACACAAAAGCTCAATTTTACTTCCATGGCTCTTTACTGAGACAGAAACAAAAGAAAAATATATTTATGAGTCTGACAAAATCTGGATTTTACACAATAATTTTACAACTATACACTCTGCCAGGTAATTCAGAAGCCTCATAAAACATAAGAGTCAAGGGACCACTGTAATTGTCTAATCCCAGCACCTCATTCCTTTTCTTCACAGCACTCTCACCATTATATATTCATCTGTAAGCTTGTTTACTGTCTACTCCCCCGTTAGGCCATAAACTCCAGGAGGGCAGGGACCATTCATATTTTGTTCACTGTATCCCTAGCATTTAGCACAGAGCCTGGACATAGTGCTTGCCAATATCTGTCAAATAACATTTGGTTTTAAGAGCTCTCTCCCAAAATCTAAAGCACATTTTTAAACTTTATGTTTAAGAACCTTACACTGAGAACAGAAGAATTTGAAAAGAACACAATCTAGTACCTATTTGGATTTTATAGAAACATAATAAATCTATACGTCATCTTCAATATTCCATTCAAAATGGTTAAATCCCAAAGTGAAGTAAATCTTCCCTTAAAGCCTGCTTCTATACCTTTATACTACATTTTGGTAAATGATACTGCTCTTCACCAAGATCCAGCATGAAACGGATTTTCTTGCCTACATTCTACTACTAGTCATTTTTTTAATGACATCTCTCCCCTTAATATTCTTCAATGACTCCCAATACTTAAAGGATAAAATCTAAACTCTTCAATGTATTAAAAACTTCCTGATTCTGCCTACCTAGTAGGCTTTATCTGTCGGCCATCTTTCCCACATTTTTCTAAAGCCATACTAAACTACTTGCTATTTTAATGTACTTTCAAGCTTTCATACCCTCTCCTACCTGCTGTCTAACTTGAACTTCCTTACCAGGTTAACCTAGTAAGTTGGCTCAACATTTATTTGCTCTTTTCAATCCTGCCTGAGTCTCTCAGAGTGAGGCTAATTAGAATACCAGCACATACTGATTATAGCACATACTCTATACTGTATCTCTTTGCGTATTATCTTAGAATCCTTAAGGTTCTAAATTTCTGAAGATAGGGATGTTATTATTCATAATGGTATCACCAAGAATTAGCACAGAATGACATATCTTAAAAGAAAATAATGTCCATTACATTGACTTGTTTCACTTAAATCTACATAGATTAAGACTATTATTCAATATCCAATTCTTTAATTATTCTGAAACTCCTGAACATGATGTAAAAGATGACCATATGCTAATTATACCATGCCCTTTTTGGACAGAAATGTCATACACTCAATTTCACAGAACAAATGACTAACGGACAAAAAAAGCATACCTTTTCATATAAATACATAGTTTCTCCAGCTCGGGCATCCATTTGAATGCTTCCCCAGAACCACTAGGTGAAAGAAAAAAGATTTTAATTAAGAATTTACTTTATCAGAAAAGCTATTAGTAATATTTTTAAAAAACAAATCTCATTCTAGAATTACTTGCCTCTTGCTTGACAACATAAAGCTTCTTTGAAGGTTCAAATGGAAGTTCTTTTACTATATTCTCTTCAACTATAAGGTGAGTGCATCTTTCATCTCCAACTGGTAAATAGTTACCTCCTAAAAAGGAATGCATACAAGCATAAAGAAGCCAAACTACCTCCAAACCCAAATTTTTAAAGAGGCATTATTCACCAGTAAACGATTAAGCATAAGTGAGGAATAAAATATATATAACTTTTCAATTATGCTAAATTCTACCTTGCATTTCAGTCATTTCTTCCATATTGGTTTTCTCTTCATCTGAAAATCCAAGGAAACTTAAAATGCAATCTTGAAATGGAGGAACTTTAAATTCATTTCTAAAGTCATCGACTGATGCACAGAAATCCCTAAAAACAAAATATACTCTTCTAAAATGAGCTTAACTTAAATTCAAAACTAGGTCTATCAATTTATAAATCTACAGTAATTCTCAACGTTTTATTGAAAATATTTATTGAAATTACTTATTGAAAATATTTTACATCTGGTCCTGAAATGCTCACAAAAACTTCAATTAAAAAAAAATTGATATGGGCCGGCCCAGTGGCATAGTGGTTAAGTTCGGACGCTCCACTTCAGTGGCCCCAGGTTTGCGGGTTTGGATCCCAGGCACAGACATACACACTGCTCACCAGGCCGTGCTGTGGTGGCATCCCACATGCAAAATAGAGGAAGATGGGCACAGATGTTAGCTCACAGCCAATGTTCCTCAAGCAAAAAGAGGAAGGCTTACAACAGATATTAGCTCAGGGACAATCTCCCTCACAAAAAAAAAAAAAAAAAAAAAAAAATTGATGTGTCCTCAGTCTTCCCAGAAGTAATTTCTAACAAAATTTAATCAGAATTAATCTTTACAAGATTCATATCTCTGCTCGGTATATGAAATTTTATATGTGTTCCAGGGGTTCTATAGTGAATCTTAAGTAATGATGAAGTACAATAACAAAGAATTATGAGGTTGGAAAGCTTAACAAGGTTATAAATTGCAATCCCCACTTAAAAGGTAACCAAACAAAATAAGAAAAAATATAACACAATCTAAACATCCAGATGCATTAAGCTATTATCTAATAATTTTAGAATGTTTGTGATAATCAAAATTATTTCACAAGGTAATGTCCAAAGATACAGATATTTTTCAATTTCTAATTTTCATAATATTTTTATAACTTTGGTCCTACTAGACTTTATTCTCTAAGCTACCCAAAAGCTAAATTCATTTTTTCTATACTATCTATGAATTTAGGGTTTTGGGTACTTGAGTTTATGTTTATAACATAGTATGTTTAATTCACATAATAAACTACTGAATTTCTAAACACTTACTGTTCATTTCGCCTTTCCCAAGCTTTATAAATCCATTCTGGCTTCATAATTGGAGTACCCAGGCTCACAGCAATCTAAAAATATAAACATTATGATGAATTTTTACCTTAAATAATTGCATTCACGGAAATTCTAAGCAATGACACACATACTTTTTTTGCAATTTTAGATCGTTGTTCATCTGCGTTGTAACAAAATATAAAGAAAAAACTGTCTTTCAATCATACAACTTAGGTTAAAATAACTTGAAAACAAGTTCCATGATGTCCAAACCATTTCCTTATTTTATTTTAAACAAATATATCTCTAAAGTTAGGTTCATCGTTATTGTATTTTTATTTCTCCTTTCTTCATGTTTATTTCCTTGGAAGTACTGACCCCCAAGACAGTACTACAGAAGAAAACATCTGATTAAGTTACTAAAAACTCAGACATGAATTGAAGAGTTTACCTCCCAAGAATTCAACATTACCCTAAAATTACCGTTTGCTACATAAATACACTGATGGAGGGTGGGAACAAATGATAAACTCTTCTGAAGATATTCAAGTGCAATCATAAACTAAGATTTTAATCCTAATAAAAGTACTTTCTCCCGTTCTAATTTTCACAAGTTAAATCTTAGAACCATTTTATAAGAACATAGCTCTGTTCTTATAAACACCACTTGGACAAGAGTGAAATACCTGCTCTCATCACTTCGTGACCTCCTCATTTACAATGCTAATAGTAATATTATTCATCTGCCTGAAATGTTATCCATCTACCAACCTCCACAATACTACTCATCTTTCAAGGACTAACTCAAGTTCCCTTGCCTCCTTAAAATCTAAGGGAACATACTCCTATGATTTAAAATTTTTACTAAATGTACATAGAGCAAAAATTGAATTTCTGATCATCAATAAACTGGGGGAGAAACAGATAAGGTGCTATTACTAAATCCACTCCAAATAATGCTATACTGAAATTAAAAAAAATACCAAATTTACATACCCTGAATTTTTCTCCTTGTGTACAATTTGCCACCAAATGTGTAACTTTTGAATTAAAGTCTTTTCGAATAACGCCACCCATGTGATGGACCAATGTCACTAATTTGACCTCAAAAGAAAAATTAAGCAACACTGTCTTCAGGATTAATTTGAACAAAATTTTAAACTATGTTTACAATTCATTTAGCATTTACTGAATACTTTCTATTCATAAGGGTACATACAAGAATTTTTATAAAGATACAAATTTTATGTCAAAAAAATTAAAGATTCATTTGCCCTACTGGCACAGGCAAAATTACACATAGCAATAAGCAAGTAAAGATGATCACACAAAACAAAGTTAATTAAATTGACTTTCATACAACCATATTAAATATATTACTTTTTTTTTAACACCAGGTTACATCATACTAAGATTCTTCTCACAAAATTAGAGTAATACCCCATTAGCTCCAACAAAGAAAATCTTATGAATCAGAGAAAGTTTCTATGAATTCTCTAGAGTAATGACAATACTTTAAGGCTGGCCTTGTATAATAAAAAATTGCAATGTGTAAACAAAAACTTCAAAGAATGTGGCTGATATGGTATTTAACAAAAAGACAGTTAAATCAGACACATGAAATTTTTCTGTTGATTCATATGCCAGCCACCCTAGACAAAATACTTGTGTCTTTACAAGACTTTTCAGAATGTTTCCTGACAAAATTTAAAACCTGGTATAGTCATAGTAATTTCTCTTTCAATATTTTTAAGATAAAACCATGATACAACTACCAAAAAAATGCCACTTAAATTGATTTTGCTGGAGAAAATATTCTTTGAATAGAATGTTTTAAAATACTTACCAGTTCTTCTTTCTTCCTGAATCCAGTAAAGCACAGCACTAGATTCATCATGCTTGTACAATAGAGGGGGCGACATGAAAACGGCAAAGGCTGAACGATACAACAATTTTAAATCCGTAAGCTTTCTTTATAGCAGAAAATAGAACACATCTTTCTCAAGCTAAATATACCTCCCCCTCTTGCCAGTCAAAAGACTCCTTGCATTTTTCAATATGCAACAAAAAAAACAGCAAAAAAACAGATTGCAAGTTTCACAATAAAAAAATTTCCCATGATTGGCAAATCATATTTCATACACATAACCTAAACACACTTTACTATTGGCAAATTAAACATATTTATATCCAAACCTTTATTTCCAAAATGTACTTTGACATAGATGAAGTATTGTCTAAGGAAAGATTTCAGACTCCATACACTATTGTAAATACTTCCAATTAAAGTTAAAATAGGTCAAAGATATTTTATGATAAATACTAGGTAAATAACACATATACTTAAATCAAATATGATTCCATTTTTTGAGCTAAAGAAAATGACATAGTAAATAATTTAACCAATGATGTACAATATATATATGTACACACACCTCAGAGAGCATGTATACACACACACATCAGAGAGAAAGACAATGGTTAAAAAATAGAGAGATATATATTTAATTCCCACCACTATGCAAGAAGATTCTTTTTCATAATTTTGGTCTTTAAAAAGTATATTTGGTTTTTGAAAGCAACACTTCTGAATCAAAACAGAGAATTAAAGATTATCATGTGCTTATTACTAATGTCTGTAACAAAAGACGCACAATGACCTAAGCAATTTTAAGTTAATAAGGCAAGCTTAAAAATGAAAAAAACATAGCAATAAAACCAAAGAACAGGGACTAACTCTACTACAACTCTTATATTGAAACGCTATTTTAAAAAAAAAAAAGCTGAAGTAATTTCCCTAATTTTAAATCATGCAGTAACTGATAAAAATGGAAATGTGGTATGTGTTCTGTGTAGAGGAAAATAAAAGTTTATATATGTCTATGCATTTCTGGAACCCAAGTTTAAGCAAATTATCTCTTCCCAAGACACTGTAAGTATTAAGACATATACATGTACACAAACACACACGTGTGTACATATATATACACACACACACAGTTGTTATTGTTTACTCTCAAAGCTCTTAGATTTTCACTACTGAAAATTACAATAGAAAGAATGAAATGACCATATTAGAGTAGCCACTACTATACCAATTCTAAATATTTCATACTCTCAACAACTAACGGGATTTTTATGCTTATGAATTTTCAAAAAATTCATTAATAAAAATTTAACCTAGTAAAGTCATTACAAACATATATCCTTTCTTACCTCTTCTTTCCGTGCACAGTTTAATACAACTGGTGGTCCAATAACTCTACAATCAGTCTTGTATAATTCATTAAAGACAGCATCCTGGAAGTTCATGACTACAAATACATTTTCAAATTCTGGAGAATCCAAACTGTCAAATTCTTCCACTGATGCCATCTTTACAAAAGGCACTTTAATTTCCTTGATTTTTTTCATGTAGTTATTAGAAATAAAATGTATATGTTATTAAATTAATTCATAACTCACTAAATAAGACCTAAAAAATTCAATATCAACATTTAAGTTTTCTACAAAGTTTTAAATCATATAATAATGAGCATTTACTTAACAGTGGAACAGCCATATTTCTTTATCTGTATTTTTATTTATACATATCTCCATCCACATTAAGATCTTAAATTTTGAAGATTATTATCAAGGCATAAGCTTCTGACATAACTTAGTAGTCATTATAAATCATCTAGTATGCATGCAAGAAGGAAGAATTTTTTTAAGTACACACATTCTGATAGTGGGATGCATTACAAAGATATCCACTATTGCATTGCTTTTTATTCTAACCAAAAAACGATGCCATACATATAGCTATTCCTGCCCAAATTAACTGTCCTCAGAAAAATATAAAAAATACTATGACACTTCATAGCTACAAAAAGGATGTAGATTAACTTAATCATTTCAGTATAGATGAGGGAAATAACAGAAAGATGTGAAATATGTAGGCAGTTGTAGCATGGCAAATGTAGGATATAAAAAGGCAAGTGACTGTTTAATGCTTTATACTGCATATCTACGAAAAAGAAGAAAGATATTTAAGTACCTGTATGACTCTTACGTAAAAAAGAACAAAACCATTTAAAAGAAAATTCTGAATGGGTCAGCAAATTATTTGGGCTTTATTTGCTAGGCTGATGTGATGGGCTGAATCATGTTCTCCCAAAATTCACGTTGAAGCCCTAACCCTTTGTACCTTAGAATGTGACTATATTCGGAGATAGGGCCTTTAAGGTTAAATGAGGTCGCATGGATGGACGCTAATCCAGTCTGACTGGTGTCCTTATAAGAAGAAATTTGGACAGACACAAGAGATACCAGGGATGTGCATGTAGAGAAGAAAGGCCATCTCCAAGGCAAGCAGATAGTCCTCAAGAGAAACCAAACCTGCCGACACCTTGATCTTGGACTTCTGGCATCCAGAACTGTAAGAATATATATCTCTGTTGTTTAAGCCACCCAGTCTGTGGTATTTTGTTATGGCAGCCTTCACAAACTAATATAGCTGATATAGAGAATTACATATATTTCATATGCTGAGGCAAATTCCCTGATGATTGTCAATTGTGATTTATAATTTTGAAAATAAAGCAAGAATTTGGAATAACTATAAAATTAATGAGAAAAAAGAAGCTAAAGAGTTTAAAGAAAAGTATCAGATCTTTGTAAATACATGGTACATCATTTAAATTTAACAATGCCAAATTACTTGATAAGGATTTCATTATTCACAATATATGCTATAGTTTGGGGTTTCAGAAACACCCAAATTTTAAAAATAAATATAAAATAGTTTCTATTCCTCTAGCTTCAGAGTGCACAAAATATACCTTGTGCCTAATTTAGGTCCAATCACCATAAGCGAAATAGAAGAATACAATCAAGGGAAGTGCAGCATGCCACATGCAATGAAATGCTTGACCTACCATATTAACAATACTTTTTATTAATTTTTCATCCGATTTTCCAGGACAACTTTCTTTTATCTTTATAACAGGGACTTCCATTATTTTAATAGTCTGTGGAAAAGAGACTTAAGTATGAGATTAAGAAAACTACAAAATTATTTACACACTGATGGAAGAAAAACAGCCTTTTAAAAAAAACTAAAAACTAAAACTCCATACCTTTAACGCTCTTAAAAGTTCTTCTTGTTTTCCAGCTTCTTGAACTAATATCACTCTTGTTTCAACTTGAGGCATTTCTTCTATTAAAATTAAAAATGTTTATCAGGTACCAACATCAAAACCAGTAGTTCTAAACCCCTTTTTTGCCTAAATCTTGTACGTTTTCCATCTTTGAGATCACAATATTCTCTAAAATTAAACTGACTTAATTCCCAGTTTATTAAAAAAAAATGAGGCCATATATCACCTTAGAGGAAGAGGAAACATATTGTAGCAGTGTATACAACATCAGCACTTCTCCCATCCTCTTCAACAGTGCATGCAACTTTAGGAAAGACCATTTACATAGTGGTAAGCAAAGAAGTGGCTCTTCGCCTAACCAGTCATAACTAAATAAATTCTACCTAAAAATGTTGCAGTTAGATTGCCATCATATACAGAAAAAACAATATCCAACAATAAGGTGCCTTCCTCTTCAAAGTTGGGAATCATTAATCCAAACAATATTCAAAAATCTACATAAGTGCAAAGAGTTTCTGTCAACAAATATGTATTGAATACCTGTACTCTAGCTTAACAGTTAATATCACAGTTAAATCACAAGAAGTCCCTAGACAGTAAGTTTAGGATTGAAACAGTGATTTGGTGTTTTAAAGCATATAACAGATTTACCTTCAACATATGAAGTGGATCCAATAAATAAGTTTTCCTTAGAAGTTTCAGTAACTTTAGAATCAAAAATGGAAGAGTCGGCCAAGCTTGTCCTCCCAAAAGTGGATGTTGACACAGTATTGTCAGCCATTGTTTGTACTCTTCTACGTTGGCTGAAAAAATAAAATTTGAATAAAAATACATGAAATAAACATGATTGTTGCGCAAAAACAAGCACTAGAGGCTCTACTTTATATGCAGAATTTACAAAAAGCATCATTACTCATTTTTCTTAAAACTGAACCAAAGAAAATCACTCAACTTCTCTACGCCTCAGTTTCTTCTTCTGTAAAATAAATAGCTGACTCACAGTAATACAGTAAAATAACAACTTATCAAAAGTACTCAGAACACTACTTGGCATACAATGAATGCTCAAAAGGTACTCATAATTATTCCACCTCTCTCCTCCACACCTTTGCCCTCAACCAACCTAATTCTCTTCCTATATTCATTTATAATACCACCGTCATCCCCCAAATAATCCCAGTCAAAAACTAGAACCGTCCTTACTCTTTGCTCTACCCCATTCGCCCTCCCAAAACTCTAATCAATCCCAACACAAGTATATCTGGGACCTGGCCCCTCTTCTCTATGCTCAATGCCACAATAGCCACTTGGTCAAATACAACAGCTCCAAACACCTTTCTCTATCATTAGTTTCTTCAGAGGTCACTCTTCACACACAGAGTTTTCAGGGGTATGGTCCTAAAACAAATGTGACCATACCACTTCCCTGCTTAGAACTTCCATGAGCGCTCCTCCATAAAATGAACAAGTCCAAATTCACCATCCAGTTTACAATTTGGTCCTAGCCTACCTATTCAGTCTCATCTCCTGTAATTCCCCCAGTCCACATGTACTATATGCTCCAGCCACGACGTAATTCTTAGCATTTTTCAAACACAGATCACAACTTACTCCACACCTACTTGCATTTAATGGTGCTCAATTCTCCACCTAGAATGTCTTTCAACCCCCAACCCACCACTCTTGACTCATCCTCTGTGGATTTCTCTGATCCTCTCATATATAATTGGATTGCTCTCTTATCAGTATTTTCATATTACTTGACAAGAATCTCTGCTTTAAAAGATTTAACAAGACAATTATGCATAGGTTAGTGCCAATGACTCTAGACTGTGAATGAAAATCTTTTTTTTAGGTTTCCAAGACTTAAGAGTTGTAAGGTTAGGCAAGCAGGGAATAAAGAAAAAGTTGAATAGATTTTCATCAATTCAAATTGGGGATTTTATAAGTTTATTATTTTGAAGTACTGGGCAAATATAAAGAGGATGCCTCATCTTTATGTAGAGGCACATGTCTGATCTAATTTACCCTTTTCTGCTTTTTCAGATTAATAAAATATATAAATATCTTCCACCACATTCTTTTTTTTTTTTTTAATTTTTTGTTTATTGCAGTAACATCGGTTTATAACATTGTAAAAATTTCAGGTGTACATCATTGTACTTCTATTTCTGCATAGATTACATCATGTTCACCTTCCACCACATTCTTAGCAAAGTAACAGTTTAAGTAAACTGTATGCTGTGGAGAAACATTAAGATATCATTAGCATTATTTCTGGATGGTGATACTAAGCAGTATGAAGATGTGCACACTAATAAAACAATAGACCTAAGCACAATTGTTAGGTCTGGCAACTCAGTTTCATGTGTCAGCTCTGCACTTAGTAGGTTAAGCCTCAGTTTCCACATTGGTGAAAGAGAGAATAGTACAACTCAAATCCAGTAGTTGTGATGAAAACTGAATAGATGTCTTAAAATGAGTGACAACTATCAATTCTCATATAATATTCACAACGTGGACATTTCTTATTATCTTACCATAAATCCATGTCAATCATTATTCTAAGGCTCTCCAAAAGAGTGCTCCAACAGTTGTTAATAACAGTCTTTATTTAGAATCAATAATAAATTCTATACAGCTCTTATTTTTTTTTACATCTCTTACACTTAATTGTTTCCATTGAAAAAGAAAAGGCTCTAAACAGATTTTCATTCAAAGTCTCCTTAAAAGAATGTTAAAAAAAAAGTCAAGAGATGAACTAACCTGCTTTCAGGAACGGAGGGAGACTTTAATAAATCAAAAACACCATATGAGTTCACATTTTTCTCCTACGCCTCTGTTTAAAGACTATCAAAACAGGCAATTAAAAATTAAAATTGTCTCTAATGGTACTGTATATGATCAATTTATTGCCAAAATAGCTTTAAATTTTAGGAAAAAAGAGCTGCATGGTAAATTGATGACATAACATCCAATAGTTTGATGACAAACTGAACTACACTAACCACTCTTTCAT
The DNA here is from genome assembly GCF_057802395.1 of Ceratotherium simum simum. NCBI lineage: Eukaryota > Metazoa > Chordata > Mammalia > Perissodactyla > Rhinocerotidae > Ceratotherium > Ceratotherium simum. The sequence continues at coordinate 48,727,579 of NC_141914.1, forward strand.
TCATGTATTCCATAAGCTTTTAAAACAAACACAATAGGATCGGTGTTCACAAATCTATACAGCTTATTTCCCATCCAAGAACATAAACAAGGAGCTTCTCACTAAACACCCTATAACACATGTCTCTTTTCATCACAAAGATAAAATTTGTCATTTAAACATATTCACTTTAGGTTTCCTTTTATTTATTTTTTTAGGCATCCTTTTCCAGGGTGGAGGAGCTAAATGCAGTACTGGATATGTTGGTGGTGTTATTGACAATACCAACATTCTTGTTAATATTATAATTAACAACCAACATTTATTTACAACCAACATTTATTTAACATTTAACATGTGGCAGACAAACCTTTCACTTGTATTTCTTTAATCTTTGCAGCAATCCTAAGAGGCAGGTACTATTATCAGCTCCATCTAACAGATAAAGAAACCTAGCATGGAGAGGTTAAGTAACTTCCCGCAGGTCACACTGTGAGCGGTAAAATAGGGATTCAAAGCCGGGCTGATTCCAGAGGCTGCGCTTTTAACCATAATCTGTACCGGGGAGAACGAGGGGAAGTGGGCTGGCGTTTTATGTAAAACCTACATACTAAACTTCCCACAAAGACGCCGAGAGCAATCCTGGAGTGAAACCACTAAGTACTCTGAGATAAGCCCCCACGGCTGCAGCGGCCGGCCCCCAGAGCCGCAGAGGGCAGCGCGGCTTGCCAGACCCGCTTCCCACGCCCTCCCTTCACCCCGAGACTCTCCCGGAAACAGTATCTGACCAGGTGAGCGGTGAAGACGGGCCCCACCCTGCGTCACCGGCCCGCGCCGCGAGCGCCGGGGGAGCTCCCACCGCCGGGGGGTCCGGGCTGGGGCGCTCCGGCATGCGCGGTCACCGGGGCGGGGCTGGCGGACACAAGCCAAGGGGTCCCCTCCCCGGGGACGCTGCCCCGCTCCCACCGCCCCCACCACACCCGGGGTCCTCACCACTCTCAAACAACGCCCTGGAAGTGCCGCCTCTTCAAGCGCCGACTCCTCTCACGCTCACCGCCATTCCTCGCCGGCGGCAGCCTCAGCGATTCAAAAAGTGAGCCGCTCTCTCTAAAAGCCATGCCGATTGGCGCGTGATGTCAACCTCCTTCCCATAGGCTGGAGTCTCCAGCGGGGGCGGTGATTGGTCGCTGCTCTCTGCCCGCCTCCCCGTGGGCGCCGACTGATTGGTTGTGCGTGTGTTTCAAATAAACCCAACGGCTTGGGCGTCGGAACGTCAGGAGTTTGTGGCGAAGTGCCCGGATGTGACCAGGAGGGGGCGGTGCCGGCCCTTCCGCTTCTCCTCTGGGAGTAGCAGGTGTGTCTGCGGCTACTGCTTGTTTAATCAGTAAACATCGTCCCATTTCCTGAAGATAGTTTGAGTGGATTCTCCTCCCTCTCTACTTTTTTCTCTTTAAGCGCCGCCAATCCTTTAACCTTAATCCGTGCCTCCGCAAATGAGGTTTTCCCCACTGGTTGCTGTGAGCTGTAAGATTTTTCTGCCTGCATACTTTCTGCTTTAGGAATTTAAAGTGGGGTTACGGGGTTTTGACTTGGGTGGTTGTGTTAGTGTGGCAGGGCCAGGGACGCGGGAACTCGGGCGCTCTCCAGGTGGACTTCAAAACAGCGGCAGCTTATTTAAATCTGTTCTTTGTAAAGCACTGTGCTCTGGTCTAGGGAGCTTCACGGATGATTAGAATAAATTCTTAGCGCTTCTCGGGCTTTTTTTTTTTTTTTAACATGAGCTTTTATTTGAACAAATGTAAAAATACGTCTTGAGACTCTAGAATTTCCTGGAGCCAAAGGAAATTGCTTCCTGCTGCTCCCACCCCCCAGCCCCTTGAGATCTTTTACTTTCCTCTAAAGTATAGCCAAAAATGTATCGTTTTTCCTGTAATTACTATTGCTATTATAAAAGCAACCTTTTATTTTCTTTATTTTCTAAATATAATACCCTTGATCACAATCTCAAGAAAAATACCCCTCCCCCAGGTGGGTTTTGCATAGTTCCCGCCTAATCGCTGATTTAAGTAAAGGAAGGAAAGGGAATCCGTTGCCAGAACCTTAAATCCCAATAAGACGAGCAAAACAGACTTGGAATGGAACGCTTCCGAACATCTCAAACAGGTCGTAAGGATTTACAATTTTTCGTAATTTTGTCAGGCCACCTTAGAATGCCTGAAAATTTTGTAATGCAATCCACAAAATGAGTAAGCAGTCTGGTAATTATTGGTTTCCCTGTTTATAATTGAAGAGTATTTACAGTCTGCTCTCCATTATAAATGCCATGATAACCGTTAGGGCAAAAGAAGAGAAAAACAGTCATTGAAATTGAACTTTGGAATGTGCTTGCATACTTAAACTAGGGTGTGCCCAGCATTCCAAAAATTCTCATCCCTGAAAATATATTAAGCTAGTGAGGGAAGCAGCCTATTTCCTGTGTGCACTGCTCCCTGGTAAACAGGCTTTGCACCCAAATCTAATGATTGACTGTGTGGTATCACGGCACAAATTATATGCTAGCCTAACAAAAGCTATACTTGATTCCTTTTAAGGGATGTATGGCAGTTTGACTAGCAAATAATCAGGTAATACAATCTTATTTCCTAACCATGTAACCTCCTTTTCCATTTCCTAGCTAGGTAACCTCAAGTTATTTAACCTCTCTGTGCCTGTTTGTTCTTTTATAAAAGAGAATGACAGTACTTAACTCAGTGTTGTCATGAGGATTAAAAGAGTTAATATATGTAATTAAAACATATTCTGGCATATAATAAACTCAATAGATGTTGGTCATTACTACTACTGTGGCTGCTGCTACTATTACTACTACTGTTATCTCAGCTAAGGTCCCTTAATTGCCTGATGGGACTGAAGCTTCTCTACACTGCCTTCTCACCCCTGACCACAGGAGCAATGCCACCTCTTTCTGTTCCCTTTGCCCCACTCTACCCTAGCCATAAATCCCACCCCCTACCAGACCAAACTTGATGCAGTGAAGACCTCCATTGCATTCTTTTCCTACCAGAGGAAGAACAGTCCTTCTACACCAAATCTAATCTCCCTCTTCTCTTTTAAGGGAAAGCCTGTTGTGTTCACGCGCTCTCCTCTTGTCTAGAAGATGTGGCTCTCTCGCTACTGCCCTTGACCAAGCTTCAGTCCCCTTCCAAGGGAGATCCTAGTCAAGCTTCCTTGTATTAAATGTTAGCCTCTTCCTCCAGTTCCTTCAGTGGAAATACAGTTATTGAATTCATATGTCAAGAGGACAAAACTGTTTAAAGTATAGGCTAGATAGATCAAAATGAGAAGTTCTTTGGAAGAATAAAATTAAAGAATTTTAATTAAAAAATTCTTATGTGTCATCCGCAACTCCTAAGATGCTGAATGAACAAGTTTCGGGCAAAAAATACCAAAGGAATTGAACTGAATTTAAGTACTTAGTATATTAAAGTATCTGACATATTTTCCCCAAGCAATAAAATAATTTCTTTTTTTTTTCTCCCCAAAGTCCCAGTGCATGGTTGTACATCCTAGTTATAAGTCCTTCTAGTTCTTCTTTGTGAGCCACTACAGCATGGCAACTGACAGATGGGTGGTGTGGTTCCACAACCAGGAAATAAACCCAGGCCGTGATGTGGTGAGAGCACAGAACTAGAACCACTTTAACCCTGTCAGGGCTGGCTCTAAAATAATTTCTGAGGTGGGGAAAATGAGATAGAACTACTGAGATTCCTCCTTTGGAGGATCAACTTCCCCACCTCCATCTCTGAATTGAGTGACCTCTGAACCATCTTTCCTGACTCCCATCTCACAGTTTAGTTGTTCCTCTTCCAATTTATTCCCTCCTCTTTATTTGTATTTCCTTTCTTTCCTTCTCTCCCTCTCCCCTCCATCTCTATCTTCTTTTTTCATCTTTCCTACTTCAAAGCAACAGAGAATGGGGAGTTAGGAAAGGTAGTTTGGACTTATGGAATATACCCACCCTCATTTACAAGTGTGCACACTGCCTGTGCAATCACTCTTTAAATCAGAGTGAACAAGATTTCTTACACCTTTGTAGTTTGTTCTAATCTACTGATAAGAACTAGCATATCTGAAAAATTATTAAATTTGTTGCAGTAAATGGGCAACATTTGTTGTGGTGGATTTGTTTTTATTACCTAAAGTTGTGATGAAATATATTACAATTTCTAGATTTTATTTTTAAATGTGAAATGTTATGTTATAAACCAATAATAACTATTTTATAGTAAATTTAAATATTTCATCACAGGATTAAATGTTTTACTGTAACTAAATATTAACATTGTAATGCCACATAGATCTCGTGTAATTGTTTTTCTCCTCTATCACCATCCTTACCCCATCAAAACATTCGTGAAGTACATAGCTATATATAATGTCATACTAGGCGGTAGCAAGAGAGCCACGTCTTCTAGACAAGACATGTGTTACAAAGATTCAGTCCCACTAAGAACTTACCACGTAAGATTTTCGTTTCAAAATTTTTAATGAATAGCCATGGAATTCTGTCCTTTCTTTTAATTAACATTTTCCAATTAAAATGTCACATTTCCAAGTTGGTTATAAAACAGCATCTTCTAACCTGTCATCTCTGCCTGTAAAACAAGCTTTAGAAATTATAATCACTGTGAACCAGAAGAAGCTATTTTACACACTTCAATAGTCAGTAATTAGGATATGAATCGTTGCTTTATTCATATGAATCGTTAGCCTATAAATCACTTGACATAGATCTGCAAGACTATACAAATCTAGCACTTAAAGTTTCACTTGGACAAATAGAATTAGCTTTCCTTGATGGAGCAAGAGGTTTCCAAATATGATGAGGCCATTATTTCAAATTATGTAATTTGATTAGTAAAATTTTAGATGTGGAAAAAAAATCTCAGTTCATTAGTCTCATTCTTTATTTTACAGAGGAATTTTACCAAGACCAGCAAGATCGAGGTTATATTCCTTTACCAAGGTCAAGTAACTAGTTAGTGGCAAAACCAAGATCAAAAGTGTTATTTTCATTAATCTATTCTGTCTTTTTATTAAAGATATTAATATTTATATTTTATATTATACTTACAAGAGTACCAATATCTTTATTCATAATGCTTATATTTCTCACCTTTGAAAATATTAAGATGCTTTTCAGTTCCTTAGGAGCCTTGTTGGTCTTATTCACCTATATGTCTCCAGCACCTAGCAACAGTTCCTGGCACATGGTAGTTCTCAAAAATTGTTGCATGAATAACATTGTGATTGAAATCCAAGAATCCATATTGCCTTCTAATCCATTCTCCAGCCTGCATTCAGAGTGACGTTATGCAAATCCAAATTAGTCATATCACCACCTCCTTAAAACACTTCAATCCTGCTAGGCCTGTATGGTCTGAATTCTACTTGCATTTCCAGCTTCATCTTACACCATGTTCACTTTCTTTCTCTTAAGTTCTATACTTGCCTTCCTGCTCAAGGATTTTTGCACCTGCTCTTTTCTCTGCCAATCCCTCTGATCCCCATTCCTTTAACCTAGAGCAGGCAACTTCTACTTATCCTTTAGCATTTGCTCACTTACCACTCCTTGGAAGGTCTTTCCTAACTACCCACACTATCAGAACCCCCATTATACAGTCCCCAGCACCACGAGTATCTCTTTTGTGGTACTTATCAAAGATGTGATTATTGGATTAATATTTGTCTCCTCCACTATCTAAGCTACGGAATGTAGGGAAAATGTCTTTCTGTTCACCATTTTATCTACAGCGCCTAGCACACAGAAGGCACTCAGGGGCTGGCTGGGTGGTGTAGTGGTTAAGTTAATGTGTTCCACTTCAGCTCAGCGGCCTGCGGTTCACCGGTTTGGATCGTGGGCATGGACCTACTTACCGCTCATCAAGCCATGCTCAGGCCGCGTCCCACATAAAGGAACTAGAATAGAAGGATCTACAACTAGGGTATGCAACTGTGTACTGGGGCTTTGGGGAGAAAAGGGAAAAAGAGGAAGATTGGCAACAGATGTTAGCTCAGGGCCAGTCTTCCTCAAAAAAAAAAAGGCACTCAATAAAATATTTGTTGAAACAACAAGTGAGTGAATTAATGAATGAACGAACTTCTTTTTCTTATAATATCAGTGATGCTTTTTCCAAAGATACTAAAGAAAGTTTCTATTATTTTTACTTTTATCTAACCCATTATTTATGACAATTTTTCAGGAAAAATTAAGTGGCATATTTCCAAAATTAATAAATTACATCAAGGATAAAATAATTTATATCTTTAATTGACATTTGAGTAAATTACCCAAGAATTGAATGATTTTTGTACCACAGCTAGTCCAGCTAGAAGAGGAAGAGAGTTCATGCTAAGGTACTAAATTGATTTAGTTAAGACTTGCCAGTGTTTATGAACATAGTCAATTATCCATATCAAAAATTCAGTTTTTCTACAATCTACACTTTCATACATTATACACTAACACTCATAATTGCCTCTTCCACATTATCAACTGACTTGTAAACGTCTGAGTTTCCTCAAATTGATACTGTCTGCCAGTTTAGTTTTTTTTTTGTGTGTGAGGAAGATCAGCCCTGAGCTAACATCCATGCTAATCCTCCTCTTTTTTTGCTGAGGAAGACCAGCTCTGAGCTGACATCTATTGCCAATCCTCCTCCTTTTTTTCCCCCAAAGCCCCAGTAGATAGTTGTATGTCATAGTTGCACATCCTTCTAGTTGCTGTATGTGGGACGCGGCCTCAGCATGGCCGGAGAAGCAGTGCATCGGTGCACGCCTGGGATCCAAACCCTGGCCGCCAGTAGCGGAGCGCACGCACTTAACCGCTAAGCCACGGGGCCGGCCCTGCCAGTTTAGTTTTGACAGCAACTCCATCTTTGTAGAGTAGCATTTGCTATGACAACAATTTGAATACTTTGATTGTACTTAGCAATATTTTTGTTGTTGCTATTCAAATGATGGAAAAATGAAATTTCTAATGCAGTTGGAATAAAAATGGAACCCAGGTCATCAAAAAATGGTGCACATTTGGCCTTGATTGTATGCCCATTTGACATAAGCAGATTAACTGTGGGTTAATAATAGAAATGCATTGGGGAAGATATTTAAAAGGTGAGATACAGTGTTGCAAATGATATTCAAGTGCATAATGCAACTATATATAAATCTTATGCATAGAAAAAACTTAACTGTAAAGAAACACACAAAATGTTCTTAGTGTGGACAGTAGCATTTGGGGAGATTATTTCTCCCTCTCCTTTCCTTTTTTTTTTTTGGTACTTTTCAAATTTTCTATCATGAGTGTTTTAGTGGACAATTGTTGTTTTCCTGGCTATTGAACGTTTAACCCTTCCTTCCTAATAATAGTCTGATTTCCTTTTTGAGGAATCCTTCATTGAATATGGTTTTAGTGAGAGGTAATGCTTGTCTGTTACCATAGATCTGAATGGGACAACATCCTCTTCCCAAGATTAAAGTTTAGCCAATTAGATACTCTCTCATAGAACTTTGAATTTTTAGCATGTGCTAAAGGAATGGAAAAGGTTAAGAATCATTGAATTCCAACAGCAACAACAGTGTTCAGACCGGATTCTTTTGGTCAGATAATCTTTGCTCATGTTTCCACTGCATACGCCTCTGGAGCTCTCTAGCTCCTGTCCATTTCCCAAGCCTGCTCCTCAGACTGATTCTGTGAGTTTGCAAAATAAATTAAATCTTTTTTTCCTTCAAGATAGCTAGAATTGGTTTCTATTGCCTGTGACCACAAATGCCAAGATATGTTGCTTTTACAAACCCAAATCTTGTTGGCACTACCTTCAAAATATATCCAGAATCAGACCAGTTATTATCCCCTCCATTACCCTTTTCTAGGCTTCCCATCATCTTTCCCCTGAATTATTGCAATAGCTTCCTATCTCATCTCCCTGATTTTACCCTTAAACTTTCACTGTCTATTCTCAGTAAAGCGACTGGAATATTCCTGTTAAAACATAAGTCAGATCATATCACTCTGCTCAAAACCTTTTAATGGTTTCCCAGTTCTTCCATACTAAAGCCAACATTCTCACAATAGTCTTCATGGCCCCATACAATCCTCACTGACACCTACTCCTCTCCCCTTCACACCTCTATTTACCTCTAGCCACACTGGCCTCTTTGCTGCTTCTCAAACATGAGAGGCATCCTCCTAATTCAGGCTGTTTCCTTTGCTTTTATGTTCTTCCCTTATATATGCATGACTTGCTCACTCTTCTCCTTCAATTCTTACTCAAATGTACCTTCTCAATCAGCCTCGGTGGCTACCCCATCCAAAATTGCAGCCACCCCTCAAGCACTCCTGGTCCTCTTTGCCTTGCTCTTTTTATTTCATAGTCTTTATCACCTGTAAACATATTATATATTTATTTGTTATGTTATTGTTTATTGTCTGTCTCTCTACACTAGAATGTGAGCTCCATGAAGGCAGGGGGTTTTGTCTGTTTTGTGCTCTGGTATATGTCCAGTGACCAGGTCAGTACCTGCCACATAGTAGATACTCAAAAATTTTTTGAAAGGAAGAGTAAGTGAAAGAAGAAAGGAGAGAATGAAAAATAAAAAGAAGGAAGGAAAGGTTTTAAAACATTCCAAATATTATCTACATATTATAATGAAAATTTAGTCTGTAGTTTATCCATTGTTTTCAAGCTTTTTGAATATTTCTTCAAATGAAATATTACAGTGAACTCAAATACATAAAACAGATAAAAGCCAGGCTGAATTGAAATAGGGGAAGAGAGGTCCTGATTTGCCTTCATAAAGACTGCAGAAATTTAAGTTCTTCCAGAACACAGAATGTGAAAACCACTGACCACTGACCACTGGCACAAAATTTGAAAACCAATAATCACTGAATTTGAAAAGCCAAACCCTTCATTTACAGCACAAGAAGCTGAGATTTACTCCTAATAGAGATTCACACCCATCTATGAAGTTATTTTGCACAAAAAAATATATATTTTTGAATTTTAATCAAATTAATCTCTAGATCTGATTTTTTAGGAAATACAGGGAACAGAGAAACACGATAAATCACACCACAGGGATACAACCAGCAAGATCTAGACTTGTAGAAACTCTACAAGACAACCTGGTTTCTTCAACAAATAAATTGCAAGGGGAAAATGAGCAATAAAGGAGTAATTAATAGATTAGACTTAAGAGACATATAACCAAAAACAATTTATGTATTTTCTTTGAATCACGATTCAAAGTTTTTTTTTAACTATGAGAATAGGATTTCTGCTTCTCCTGTAGCTGAGTGAACTGCTAAATGACCAATTCTTTTACAAATAACAACTGTAAATTTGGGGAAAAGTGCAACAAAAAATTACCTGAAGGATCTGAAAAGTGAGAAAAAGCAGGTAGATTCTGCAGGGGAGTAAAAACTTGGAAGAATGGACTGCCATGGGGTAATTTTCACAATGTAATGGCTTTTAGAATAAGGAAACTCTGCCATTGGTGTCCAGCAGAGGCTAAAACTAAGAGAAAAGCAAACAGTCTTTCTGGCATAAAGACCAGAGGATAGAATTTGGGGTAACCACAGCTTCAGGAAAGCAAAGGGGGAGTCCTATATAGAGCCTGAGAAGAGCGTGCCGAATTCTGCATATAAACTGAAACCATCTCCAGCTGAATTCTTAATCATGCAAATACAAGGAGGACTGCAAGTAGTCCAGCCAAGAAAAAAAGAACAGAACTGAGATTTGAGCTGCTGCTCAAAAGACAGAGTTTTCAGTTTGAGTTCAAACAAGTTAATTGCCTGATAATACAAAAATAGTAACAATTTTTTGAGGAATAAAACAGAATTCAGAATATCAGGACATAACCATCACATACAGTTTACAATCCAAAATTCTGTGCCATATGAGAAAAAAAAAGTGTGACACCTTCCACAAGAAAATAACCGAATAGAGGCTAATTCTGAGATAGCCCAGAAGTTAGAATTAACATACAAGGACTTTAAAGCAGTTATTATAACTGTGCTAAATGAGATAAAGGAAAATATGCTTGTAATGAATGAAAACATAGAAAATCTCAGCAGAGAAATAGTATAAAAAAGAATCAAATGGAGCAAAAAATGCAAGAACCATAAAAAAATTCACAAATCATATTTCATCAAAAATAAAAATTTATACCCCTCAAAACGCACTGTTAAGAAAGGTTAATAGTTAAGAAAGTGGAAAGATAAGCCACAGACTGGAAAAAATTATTTTCAAAATACCTATATGATTAAAGACTCATATCCAGGATATTTAAAAAACTCTCACAACGTAATAAAACAAGCAACCTGCTTTTTTAAAAATGGGCAAAGAAAGATCTGACAGATACCGCACTAAAGAAGAGGTACAAATGGTAAATATGCACATGAAAATATACTCAATATCATTATTCATCAGGGAAATGCAAATTAAAACCACATTCAGATACTGCTACACACCTATTAGAATGGCTAGAATTTAAAATAAAGATGGTCAGTACCAAGTTCTGGTGGGGATGTGGAGCAACAGGACTTCTCATTCATTGCTAGTGTGGATGTTTCTTACAAAGTTGAACATATGATTGCATAAGACCCAGCAGTCCCATTCCTATGTATGAGAATCTTTGAGGAAATTTTATTCATAATTGCTAAAAACTGGAAAGAACCCAAATGTGTATCATTAGTGAATGGATAAACAAATGGTGGTACATCCAAAACATGTTATATGATTCCCCTTGTATGGCATTTTAAAAAGGACAAAGCTATAGGGCAAAAAAATAGATCAGGGGCTGGCCCTGTGGTATAGCAGTTAAGTGCACGCGCTCCACTGCTGGTGGCCCGGGTTCGGGTCCCAGGCGTGCACCGACGCACCACTTGTCCAGCCATGCTGTGGCAGCGTCCCATATAAAGTGGAGGATGATCGGCACGGATGTTAGCTCAGGGCCAGTATTCCTCAGCAAAAAGAGGAGGGTTGGCATGGATGTTAGCTCAGGTCTGACCTTCCTCACAAAAAAAAAAAAAAAAATAGATCAGTGGTTGACAGAGGCTAAGGGTGAGGAGAGGAGGTTTACTACAAAATGGCACAAGAGAACTCTTTGAGATGATGGAAGTAAAACATTAATGGTATAATCTGGGTGGTCTGTAAATAGGTGTTCACTGTTAAATTATTTCTGCTTCGTTGTATGAAAATTTTCATAATCAAATGTTGGGGAAAATATTCAATAAAAAATTTATTTAAAAATATGATAATATCAAAGAAATGTAAATGCAGGTTGGATATTTAATGATATTAAGGATTTTCTTTTTTACTTTTGTGTGTGTGATAATGATATAGTGGTTATATTCTTTAAAGAGACCTTATCTTTCAGAGATACATTCCAAAATATGAAAACCAGACTTTTGAGACCCTTGCCAAGTTTTTCTTTGTTCATTCCCAAAATTTATATATTTTTATTCATTTAATTGACCTTATGGGCTTCCCCGTTCTCCTGTTTTTCCTACAGTAGTGATATATTGACCCTGAATACAATACATTTACTAAATCATGGGGCAGAAATAGAGCAAAGGAGTGACTGTTAGTGCAGGAATTCAGAACTTACGGGATATGAGCTCAAAGGCACTGGGACCCAAGAGAAGTTTTAAACCCATGATGATTGAGCTACTGAAATTCTAGCAAGCATAAGGGACCAAGTAAACAGTGTGTGAGATGCTAAGGACCAGAGAGGCACAGACAGGAAAAGAAATTCCATATTTTGGGCAACAAAGGTGAAGCAGAAGAAACCTAAAATTCAGGCAATTACATGATTCCAAAAGTTCTTAAGCTTTGCCCTTGATGAATGAACTATTGGGTACCCTATGAAATAGTTCACGAGTTTTTGTGAGGATTGTATAAAATAATGTTAGTGCTTAGAAGAGTGACACATAGCAAGCACTCAATAAATGCTAGCTATTACTACTATCCTTTATTTGACAAATATTTCTTAGGTACTTATTATTCACCAGACACTGTGCTAGACACTGGGGATAAAACTATGAAACAAATTGATGCAACTTTTGCCCTCATAGAGCTCAGAGTTTAGTGAGGTCTATCCCCATTCCATCATACTGCTTTCCTTTTTGTACAACTGGAGTTCACAAGGCCATACAGCATCCTAACCATCCATAATTTTAGGTTAATATGTATAAAATGGAAAAATGTTTCCCTAATGCATACTAACATGAAAGTTGTGATGCTTGATATAGTCACAGATGTGAAAAAAAACCACTAATGCTTTATCTCTCATTATTTTAACCTTTTCTTTCACACACAGTTGAACTTATTTTATAGAGGCTATTAAAATATTAGGCTATTTTCTCCTTCATTAAGCATAATTCCTTTAATTTTCATTAACATTTTGCATGCTTCTCTTTTTGAAGATTAAACAGAGTTGTTATATATAATATAATAGAGTTGAGATGTTTATCAATGTTTTTAAATTACATTGTTTCATTTTCATAATTAAAATTTTTTGTTTTCTTTTCTTTCTTTTTTGCATGAATGTGACTGACCAAGGAATTGATATATATTAAATCACTGCTCTTGAGGACACCAATGTGCAACTAAAAGCCAGTATGTTATCATATAGTAAATACCTCTAGACGGCACTTCTATATTGTTTTATTTTTTTAATTGCAAACATGGATTACTTTTATAATTTAAACCTTGGAAAACAAAACAGCCTAATTGTGCCATTTTCTTTATCAAACCTTTGACTTCCTGTTAGTTACCAATAGCATACATCCAAGCACTTTCCCACTAACATTCAAGGTCTTTTACCAACTCTCCCCAAAGCAGAAAGAACGAATATGTTTTCATGCTATGAAAATAAGGAACACAAGTTAAAAGACCCATTTCCAGGAAACTCTTGGGATACCTTAAGGTAAAAACCACAACTCATGTATTTATCTGATATTTTTTAATTAGAAATTAAATCACCTACCTATAAACTTTACAAGTAATAGTGCAAATCTCAAAAAAATGAACAAAAAAGCTTGAGTTTCCAGTCTATTAGTCTATTCCATTATCTTGTTAGTATTGCTGAATGTATTTACTATCTTACTACCTTAGGTTCCTAGAGAAAAATCGAATATGTATTATCACAAGATTATCACAGGGAAAAGAAATTTTTAGTAAAACAGACTTTGTACTGTCTTGAGCAAGCTTTGACTTGATATCTTGAATATACGTTTGAATTCCTCAAGACAAAAAAATTTATTATTGTGGCACAGTTGAAGTGGGATTTAAGCATAGGCTTTGTTTCCTAGGCCATAGAAATGTAGGGCTGGGTTCCCACCATCTTTGGCTTCACCTCCACCTGCTTCACTTGGTGGGTCTTTTTATATCTTCTCTCCCATGTGGACATATTCTGCCAGGAACCGTGGATCCCACAGTGGTCTCCCTTTCCCATGGGTCCCGAATAGCTCATGCTTAATCAAAGTGCACCCAGCTCCACTACATTTCTAAAGAATGTGAATCTGCTCTCCAATACTGGATCCAAAAAACATCATTCTCTTTAGTGTTCTAAATAAGATATATCTAGGGGCCGGCCCGGTGGCGCAAGCGGTTAAGTGCGCGAGCTCCGCTGCGGCAGCCCGGGGTTCGCTAGTTCGGATCCCGGGCGTGCACCGACGCACTGCTTGGCAAGCCATGCTGTGGCGGCGTCCCATATAAAGTGGAGGAAGATGGGCACAGATATTAGCCCAGGGCCGTCTTCCTCAGCAAAAAAAGAGGAGGATTGGCGGATGTTAGCACAGGGCTGATCTCCTCACAAAAAAAAAATAAAAATAAAAATAAATAAATAAATAAGATATATCTGCCTAAGCTTGCTACTCGTCAGCATTGGTGGGAAATTTAATCCATCTTGTTTAGCTGACTATATAGGAGAATGAGGATAGGGCAGACGGGCTCTACCCCCTCTCTAGGATCATAAACAATCTAGGTCATCATTATACAATCCAAAAAATTGGGGGGAAAGGATTCTGGTCTTCAGTCCATTTTAATCACCTCTGAGATGTTAATTATTGATGCCTGCATAAATTATTTGCAGGCAGCCACCTCTACTCCTTTCATGCCATGCTTAAACAAGAGTATCTTTTATTCCCCCAAATCAAGACACTTGGTATTCAGTCCCCAAGCATTCTCAAGCTGCCCCTACTCAGCAGCTGCCCCTGTTTCTTCCTTCTCCTGGAGTCCTGCATGGGAATGGGTTTGAGATCTTCATCACTCTCAGCACTGCCTCCACCATGTTTCAGGAAAAATACACGAGAAGTCAGACTAGAATTCACCTTCACCTCAAAGAACTGGTGTCCGTCTTCTGCTCCTTCTTCCCTCCAATGCTTCTGAAACGCAAAATGGCAAAAGGGCGAGTGCTGATAGGATCTTCAATGTCATGGAGCTTTTCATGGAAAGGAACTCTCACTCCTATATGTACTTTTTTTAATGTTCATTTACTACACTAATTATTTAAATGAGTTATGATGAGATACTAAATCAAAATAAATTAAATTTAAACATTGATTACTTAATGAAACACTGAAACAGATAATCAAAGTTTCGTAATTTATTAGTTAAAAATCACAAGGCTGAGAGGCCGGCCTGGTGGCGCAAGCGGTCAAGTGCGCGTGCTCTGCTGCGGCGGCCTGGGGTTCGCCGGTTCGGATCCCGGGCGCGCACCGACGCACCACTTGTCAGGCCATGCTGTGGCGGTGTCCTATATAAAGTGGAGGAAGATGGGCATGGGTGTTAGCCAGGGCTAGCCTTCCTCAGCAAAAAGGAGGATTGGCAGATGTTAGCTCAGGGCCAATCTTCCTCACACACACACACAAAAAAATCACAAGGCTGATATGTCATTTTCTTAAATACTATATACACATTTATCAAACTAAAAAACACAAATTATACTGATTACAAAACGTATTACTACTTTTATACGTCAAGCAGTTAAAAAAAGTATTAATATTATGGATTTAAATGCATGCTTTTCATTATTTATACACTATTCTCATTATTATTTCTCATTTCTTTTAGAGGTTGCCTTCCTAGGGTTACAGCAATATTAATTACCTTGAGAGTTATAGTACCAAATGAAAAAAACAAAAAACATCAATGCAGGGTAGCCAAGGTTACAGATTCTGGATTGTGAGCATATTGGGCCTGGTTGTACCTTTCAAATCTTATCTGCTGATCTCCAGGCTGTACTTCCTTTTCATACTTATTTTTTGCAGCAAAGACTCTAAGGTAAAATTTAGGCTAAGATATTTTGGGCAGAGCAGAGTCAGAATCAATATGAACAGCAGGGGCTAAATCATGAATATTAGGGCTAGGGAACACCTTAAAATCAGTCTCTGCTCACTTCATTTTCTAAATGAGGGAAAAGAGAAAGAGAAAGAATCAGCTGCTGGTGGCAAGGAGGCTATTGAGATGGTCTTTTTAGTAGTCCAGGAATCATGATTCTATGATCATGAACAAAGATGATGGCAAAAAAAAAGAAGGCAAATGTGAGAGGCAGGGTAAACAAAACTGAAGACTTGCTGGTGACATGTAGGAGAATAACACAAAGTCAGGTTGAACTGCAAGTTTCTATCATCAGTAACGTGCCATGGGGAGTTGATTTTATAGCAAGGTATAGCATATTTACAGCAGAGCTTGCCTTGTTTCTCAAGGCAGTAAAATCAGTAGAGCCACTGAATGGAGTGACTGCCGTGGCACAGTGCTATTTTATATCCCCAACAGGGTTGGTTATCAATTGGTTTTTCTTCATCCTATGCAATAATTGTAGGTGTTTTAAAACAGTGCTACTCAAAGCATGATCTGTAGATCAGAAGCAGTCTATAAACTGTTATCGATTCACAATGAGGTAAGTACAGAAATTGCAAGCAAGCATTTAGAAACTTTAATAGCAATTTAACATTGCTGTGACATCCAAGTGCATGATCAGAGTACCTTAATGAAAATATTGGTCTTAAAGGATTGAAAAAAACCCTGGTCCTTTACAGACAGTTTGAGAAGCTCTGTTTTCAAAGACAAGGGAAAATATTCACAATATATGAAGTTATAAAAGCAGGTGATAAAATTTTATATTGTATGAGACTGCATTTATAAATACACGCATTTGTCTATAGTAAAAGTGGAAATATATTAACTAAAAAAAGATTAAATAAAATAATGTATATAAAATACTTAGAACACTGCTTGGTGCATAGAAACACTCAATAGGTGTTCCTGATGTTGTGGATGATGACGATGACAACAATGCTGGGACCTCTCTGCACTTGCCAGTCCTATTCTTACTGTTCTATAACCACCAAGTATCTCAATTCTATTCCAAAACTTCTGCTACTGCAACTACTGTGCTTACTGGTCCCTTACTGCTGGTGCAGACCCCACCCCAGAGGTCTCTGCCTCATCAGTGTGCCATTCCAAACACACATTTATCATTAATCAAAGATTCTTCCTATGGCAGCCAAGCCTCATGGTTGTCTGTCTTTCTGGGTCAGTTTTAATAAGAGTTAACAGGATATTAAGCCTACCAAGAAACCTAGACTACATTATGCTGCTTAAAAATCAAAATGCGTAGTGTTGGTTGTACAAGTCAGCTTACATCTTCCTTGCAGTTCTTATCTAGATTTACAAAAGAATGCAAATTTATTTAGAGGGTTATAGCTGAAAGAAACACAAGAGATCACCTAATGGAGATTAAGGAGTAAAGCTTTGGTAACAATATGTCTGAGTCCGTAGTCCAGCTTTGCCATTGCCTAACTGTGTGACTTTGGGCAAGTTATTCATCGTCTCATATCTCCTCTCTTAGCCTGAGGTAGCAATATTACTTATCTCTCTTTCAGCACTGACCAGCAAAGCGTGTGCTCAGTAAAGAATAGCTATGATTATTAGCACAACCCTACCATTTACAGAGCAGGAAACTAGGTCAAAGAGGCCCAGGATCACATGGTTGGTCAGTAATTGAACTAGGACTTGATGCCAGCGCTCTTTCTCATCCCCTCACTGCCTTTCACAACTCTATTCTGCAATTCTGTAAGTTCCCAGAGATACCTCAGCATTGTGTTTATTTTGCATTCTTGGAAAACATAGGCAAAAAATATATGTCAGTTTCAGTATATATTTTTATTTCGTGCATTCAATAATTTAATTCTGGAAAAGCAGTGGGGTGGACCTATAGATGGAGAGAAAGGGGGAGAAAGAGCAAATGCAACTAAGTTGTAATTCCTGTGTATCCAGTGGGTGTACCACTACTGGCTGGCCTCTGCCTTCAGGAATTCACATATGTTAATAAGCTGGGTTTACAAAATATTAAAAATCATCATAATTGTGAATTTATTCTGTAAATGGTTATACTGGGGCTTTCAATTGCAAACAACAGAACCAACTCACTCTAGGTAGCTTGAACAGAAAAAGCCTAATCATTCTCAAAGGTTAAAGCTGCTTGAAGCAGTACCCAAAGCCACCATGAGACTGTCCACAGGGCCTCTGGGAACAATAAGCACAGCCACTACCAGCAACCTTCGCCTCTGACGCCACTGAGAGCTCCATGCCTCTCAGCCAGACTCTGCATAACAACTCCTTCCTCACGCTGCTTTTTTGAGTCATGGGCATTCCAAGAGGGCGGCTAATGACAGAATCTCGGGCACATGCTGGGTGTCTGGGATGCGAGAGAGACTGGGAAGGTAACATTTGTAGCTTCCAGCTTGCAGACCTGGGATTCACAATGTGAGAAATTACCAACATTCACAAAGAGTGTTCAAAAGATTCCAGGAGGCCATAGATATATATACCAAATGCCCACTATGATGCTCACGTAAGTTTTCTTTGGAATAATGTCCCATTCATATGCCCCTAAACATATTCACTAGAAGGCATACGAAGAGTCAGATGATTCACCTTTTAAACAATATGGAATAAAATGACTATTTCTGGGGAGTTAAGTAGTTTAAAAATATCCTTCTTATTCTCTTTCCCTCCAACACTCCTTTGTCACCTAGTTTTCTTCCTATTTTCCCTCCTTTTTTACCTTCTTTTCCTCAGAATCTATGATTTCTCTAAATATATTTATCAGTATGTATAAATGATGACTGTCATTAAATTTGAAGAAAGTATAGAGTGAATTTACCAATGCTTCATAATATTCATTCGTTCCAAATATTTGTTAAGTACCTATGATGTTCTAGGCACTGTTCTAGGCACTAGGGATACAGCAGTGAATAAATGAGACAAAATCTCTGTCTCCTTAGTGGATAGAATGAGAATTTTAAAGCACTTCAAGACCTCACAAAAAGTAATCAGCAAAGTAGGACCAAGTTCAACAAGAGAAAAGCAAAGTACAGTATACAATTCAATTTTCAACAATAACACTCTAAAATAAGGACTCTCCAGACAGCCCTGATCTAACATCCATGCTAATCCTCCTCTTTTTTGCTGAGGAAGGCCGGCTCTGAGCTAACATCTATTGCCAATCCTCCTCCTTTTTTTTCCCCAAAGCCCCAGTAGATAGTTGTATGTTATAGTTGCACATCCTTCTAGTTGCTGTATGTGGGACGTGGCCTCAGCATGGCCGGAGAAACGGTGCGTCGGTGCACGCCTCGGATCCGAACCTGGGCCGCCAGTAGCGGAGCGCGAGCACTTAACCACTAAGCCAGGGGGCCAGCCCTCTATGTGTTTTTAAAAATAATTATGATATGGGAATATATTAGCAGATATATAAAGAGCAAAAGTGAGGACACAACCCTGCAGTCCAGGACTTTTATGCGGCTTCCTCTTCTTCTGTCTACTGTTTACATATTGTTAGTTCTGCACTTCACCCTCTCTCTTTCTCACTTTTCATACTGTCAATGTTTTAAATATTCAAATTTACATCTCCAGCTAAGATCTCTATCCTGAGATCCACACCCAGACATTGAACTGCCTACCAGAATCTTCCTTTGGAAGTCTCACAGGTTCTCAAACTTCAGTAAGCCCCAAACTGAACTCAATATTATCTTACACATACCTTCTTCTGCTGTATTTTCTAAGTGAATGGTGCCATCTACCCAAATGCCCATGTCTCTAGAAAGCTTGGAGTCATCTTCCTCTCCTCCCTTTCCCCAAATTGTAGTAGCCCAGCAATCCTGTGTATTATACACCTCTAAACCTGTCAGGCTATTTCCACCCCTTCTGCTGCTATTTTATTCAGGGTCTTAGCTCTTCTCACCCAGATCATCACTTCCAGGCTGACACCCTGACTTTCACCTTGCCCTGCCCACTACAGCAGGCATACACCATCAGAATAATCTCTTTGAAAATGTAGATCTGATTATGGTACCCACCTTCCATTAGACTATTTCAGTGGCTTCCCTAGCCCTCAGGTCAAGATAAAGCTTAAACTACACCTTGACAATCAAGGAACTTCATGATGTATCTACTGACCCCTTCCCCTGCCAAGGGGCAAGGCTAGCCCTGAGTTGTGCCTTGGAGCCCAAGGGTCCAACTGGGGCAGGGTATTCTACCCTGAGGAAGGTATAAATGCACACTTTGGACCAATGATTGCTTTGCAGCACCTCAGGTTACCTTCCTCAAGTTTATGACGGCTTGCATTTAGAAAGAAAATGATAGTTATTTGTTTAGTGTCTGAAACCATACAAGATTGAACATTTATACTAACACAATTAAACCGAATCAACAGAGATTTTGGTTAGTTTTAAGAGAGAGAAGAGTTTTCCTGTTTGATTGATTACACTGAAAGCAAGTTGTAAAATCTCTAGAGGTGTTTAAAAACATAATCTTATTTTGAGTAATTAGATATTAATCTACCAGGAGACAGGCAGTTGTAGGAAAGAATTTTTTAAGAAACCTCATAGCATTGTGATTTTTGTGGTGGCAAATTTTATCTTCCCCACTGCTATGCCTGGTTAAATCTTTTTTGCTTCTTAAAGTTCAAAGCAAATATCACCACTTCTGTGAGCCTTCTTCTACCCAACCTCTAACTGGATGAATTAATTGCTCCCACCTCTGTGCGCAGTGGCACTTCTCACAGTGTATTATTCTTGTGTTTTGCTTCCTATAGTGTATTATTCTGAGCTATACAAGTGTGTCCCCTCTTTAAAGGCAGGAAAGTCACAATTTTGTAAACTCACTGCCCCTTGCCCCCTCCACTGCCCTCCAGCATAATGCATGCAATATGTATGCATTCAATATATTTTTGTTGGATTTAACTGAATTGCAAGTTAGTGTCTTTAATGCACTATGCTTTGAAGGGTTTGAGGTTTTTATTTGCTATTGTTGAATACATGAAAGTAGCTTGTGAAATCACTATTATTGCTTTACAGTCATACCTTCTGTTTGTAACTAGGACTTCTTAACATAGTTAGAGCATGAACTAAATTGAATATTTTTCCAAAGTCAAGTATTTCTAACCCTTAAATAATTTTTGAAAAGCATCATACTAATATAAACTGTGGTTAATAACAATGGAATATTTCAAGTGTTTACAAAATCCCTTTAGTTACCAGCATCTAAATTAACATATGTGTCATACGCATCCATATTTGGCATACTTTATAAAGAGTCTAGGTGATATTAGTGAAGGAGTTTATTCAATAATCAGTGTGAGGAGTTCAAACCCGGGAAAACAGTTCAACAGAGCACTCTGATGGAACTGCTCTGAGGTGTGTGAGTTTAAGTGCAGCTTGTATCTCTTTCACAAAACGGTACATGCGGGGAAGAGGAAAAGAAAAAAAACTTACAACTAGACGTCATATATGTCAAAAAAAGGGATAGAGTACATCTCAGCTCTTCTCTAGATTATACACTGAAGGTAACATAAACAAGAATTTCTTGGTTATACATCAGACGAGTTCAGAGATGCCACCATTTTCTATGTGTGGAGGGAGGCAAGGACCAAGATTGTTAATTAGTCCCTCAATCTCTAAGAAATAAACCTGGGAAATGTGATTGCGAGGCACCCGTTTATCTCTCCCTGTTGTGGATCTGTCCAGCTGGCGTCTTCAGTCATGAGACATGGGGTTGCAAGGTCATTTCGACACAGGCTGAATATGGCCTGCATGGCTGCTTCATAGTACAGCATGGATATTATTGTACTGACTTAAAGCCTATGCAGTTTGCTTGCTAGATTTGCCTGTTAGACCAGGCAAAGGAGTCCCAAAAATCTGGCCACAAGTGTAAATATTCTTTCAATGTAGTGGCTGATAAGCCATTAACACAGACCCAACAATGCTTTGTCTAAGAACTGAGATAAAGACATGGGAAAATTAACATTATATATTATGAATTTTAGTACTAAATGAAGGAGAGGTACTTTTTATCACTAGACTATACATCCCACACCACACTGAATGTTATTTTTTTTGCCTTTATATCCCAAAATCTAGCATAGTAATACTAACAGTAAATATTGTTTAAATAAATAAGTGAAAGAATGAAAATATGAATGAGACCAAGCAAAAGTCACACTTGAGAATGACAGTAGTATAATAATCAACCTCGCTAGAAAATTATGTTTCGTACTTTTTATACAGAGAGAGAAACTGCACTCTAAAAAACAGAATACTTTATATCATTATCTCCTTAGGTTTTTATGATCTGTAACCTTAGCATTTCCAAGAGAGATATTTCCAATAAAAATCCTGACTTTAATTTTAGTTGAGGTAGATGTAATTTCTGGGGCAACCAGAATATTTCTCTACCCTTATCCCTTTTTTGCACACAATGCATGATGTCTAAAAATTCTACCATTAAATAATATAACTGTGTTTCTAGTTTGAAGGGTCGCAAATTTTAAAAAACTAGGGCTTTTAAAAATATCATTTTTAGGGGCTGGCTCAGTGGCATAGTGGTTAAGTTCACGTGCTCTGCTTCAGTGGTCCAGGGTTTATAGGTTCGGATCCCAGGCACAGACCTACACACCACTTGTCAAGCTATGCTGTGGTGGCGTCCCACATACAAAATAGAGGAAGATGGGCACAGATGTTAGCTCAACACCAATCTTCCTCACCAAAGGAAAAAATATATATATATATATCATTTTTTATTTGTGAAGGAAGAATAGAGAAGTTACTCATTCTATCCTAAAGAGAGAAAGCTTAAAGAAAAAAATATAGACAGCCAGCCCTGACGGTCTAGTGGTTAAAGATCAGTGCATTCTGCTTCGGTGACCTGGGTTCTGTTCCTGGGCTCGGAACCACACCACTTGTCTGTCAGTAGCCATGCTGTGGCGGCAGCTCACATAGAAGAGCCAGAATAACTTAAAACTATACAACAAAACTATGTACTGGGGCTTTGGGGAGAAAAAAGGAAAAGAGGAAGTTTGACAAGAGATGTTAGCACAGGGCCAATCTTCCTCAAAAAAAAAAAAGATTGCATAATAAAGAATTCTCATTCTACCAATCTCACAGAATTATATGAATTAAATGAAAAAACACATATGAAAGAACTTTGATCATGGAGAGTTATACAATTATCAGAATCCAGACAGTAGTACAACAGTAGTACTAGTGACTGAAATAGGTGAGATAAGGAGCACAGGCATCTCCATTTTATCACTGAATGATCAGACCAGAAAGTGAACAGAAAAGTACCAAACCTGAGCAGCAATTAATTCCTAAGTATGGTAGATACTTTGACCTTCAAGATAGCTTTAGTGTTGAGTTTCTTTACTATCTTACAAATTCTAGTAGTTACGGTAATCTATGACCTGGCTAAAATGAAAGCTTAGCCTAAACAGTCAGGAGGCATTTTTCTCAGCAAGGAACCTGTAGGAAACGGGTCTTCTTTCAGAATGCCAAGAGTTCCCACAACAAAATTTGATTGCAGAACTGGCTTGGTTCCTATCAACTCAGTTTAGGCCTTGAGAAGAACAAAACAAATGGACTTAGAAAAGCTGGAAAGGATAAAATTTTATAACAACAAAAGTGAAAAAACATAAAAATTTTAAAAAATTAGTGGGGTGTAGTTATTGTGAGGTAGATGATCAAAGAATTTATAAAATCAATGAGACCTTCATTTAATATAAATAGGCCATCATATACAATAAAAAACTCAGTACATGTATGTTTTTTCAGACTAGCCAGAGAAGTAGTCTCTTTTTACTTTGTTATAGGAGTACAAAGAATACAACTTCATATGTTGGATGCTGAGATCTCTCCCACTGATTATAGAATTGATCTTGCAATTCTGTTTTTTAAGGAAGGCTCTATTTATAAAGTAATTTGTAATGAGTTAGTCATGAGTATTGCAAAAGCTGAAGGATTCATTTTACCTAAGGAAAGGAAAAATAACTTTAGGCCAATGAGTCTTGAAGAGTTTAATTATGCTCCATGTTTCTTCCTAGTGATAGAATATCTTGCCAAATATACATTCCTGTGATTTGATTATGAGCACCTATTGAGCTAATACTATATTTCAGTCATTACTTGTTTTTTTCCCACATAAATTCCTTTTTCATGATAACACTTGTATTTTTCTTATAAAAGTACATTTTTAGAGCCTTATTTAAACTGCCTTTTGGAATATGTTTAGCCTGTATTTCCATTCTCATATTCAACTCAATGAGCTACAAGAAAACATAGAAAGACAATTCAATTAAATCAGGGAAACAGTACACAAAATGAGATGTTTAGACGCCGGCCCGGTGGCGCAAGCGGTTAAGTGCGCACATTCCACTGTAGTGGCCCGGGGTTCGCCAGTTCAGATCCCAGGTGTGCACTGACACACTGCTTGGCAAGTGATGCTGTGGTGGCATCCCATATAAAGTGGAAGAAGATGGGCACAGATGTTAGCCCAGGGCTGGTCTTCCACAGCAAAAAGAGGAGGATTGGCAGATGTTAGCTCAGGGCCAAACTTCCTCACAAAAAAAACAAAAAATGAGATGTTTAACAAAGAGATAGAAATCATAAGAAGAACCAAACAGAAATTCTAGAGCTGAAGAATACAATGAATGAAATGAAAAATGCAATAGAGAACATCAAGAGCAGACTTGATCGAGCAGAAGACAGAATCAGTGAGATTGAAGACAGGAACTTTGAAATTATCCAGTCAGAGGAGAACAAAGAAAAAAATGACAAAGAGTAAAGAAAGCCTACATGAGTTATAGTATACCATCAAAAGGACCAATTTGTAATCATTGCTATTTCAGAAGGAGAAGAGAGGGAGAAGGGGACAGAAAGCTTATTTAAAGAAATAATGGTTGAGAACTTCCCAAATCTGGGGAGAGATTTGGATATACAGGTTCATGAAGCTCATAGATCACTAAACAAAATCAACTTAAAGAGACCCTCTCCAAGGTACAGTAGAATAAAAGTGTCAAAAATCAAAGACAAGGAGAAAATTTTAAAAGCAGTGAGAAAAAAAAAGCTTATAAGATAAAAGGGAACCATCAAAAGGCTATCAGTGGATTTTGCAGCACAAACCTTACAGGCCAGGAGAGAGTAGGATGATATATGCAAAGTGATGAAAGAAAAAAACTGCCAGCCAAGAGTACTCTACCTGGCAAAGCTGTCCTTCGGAAATGAGAAAGAGATAAAGACTTTCCCAGACAAACAAAAGCTGAGGGAATTTATCACTACTAGACCCACCTTATAAGAAATGCTGAAAGGAGTTCTTCATGCTGAAATGAAAGGACACTAATTAGTAACATGAAAATATACAACACACTGGTAAAGGTAAGTATATAGTCAAATTCAGAATACTCTAATACTGTAATATGGTGGAGTGTTAACCACTTAACTCTAGTATAAAGTTTAAAGGACAAGAGTATTAAATATAACTAGAGCTAAAATAATTTGTTAATGAATACACAATATAAAAAGAGGTAAATTGTGACAACAAAAACATAAAAGGGGGAGAGTAAAAGGGTAGAGATTTTGTATGCGATCAAAGTTAAGTTGTTACCAGTGTAAAATAGACTGTATATCTATAAGGCGTTTTATGTAAACCTCATGGTAACCATGAAGCAAAACCTACAGTAGATTCAAAAAAGATAAAGAATCAAAGCATATCAATACAGAAAATCATTAATTCACAAAGGAAGGCAGCAAGAGAGGAAGAAAGGATCAAGGCAACTACTAAACAGAAAATAATTAATAAGATGGTATTAGTAAGTCCTTATCTATTAATAATTACTCTAAATGTAAATGGATTGAATTCTCCAATCAAAAGACATTGAGTGGCTGGATGGATTAGAAAAACAAGATCCAACCGTATACTGCCTACAAGAGACTTACTTTAGTTTTAAGGACACACATAGCCTCAAAGTGAAGGGATGGAAAAAGATATTCCATGCAAGTGGAAATCAAAAGAGAGCAGGGGTAGCTATAATTATATAAGATAAAATAGACTCTAAGCCAAAAATGGTAACAAGAGACAAAGAAGGTCATTAACTAGTGATAAAGGAGTCAATTTATTAAGAAGATATAACAATCATAAATATATATGGGTTTAACATTGGAGCACCTAACTATATTAAGCAAATACCAACAGATCTGAAGGGGAAAATAGACAATACAATAATGGCAGAGGTCATCAATACCCCACTTTCAAAAATGGATAGATCATCTAGACAGAAAATCAACAAAGAAACATATGACTTGAACCATGCCTTAGACCAATGGACCTAACAGACATATACAGAACATTCCATCCAATAGCAGCAGAATACACATTCTTCTCAAGTGCATATGGAACATTCTCCAGGATAGACCATGTGATAGGTTACAAAACAAGTCTTAGCAAATGTAAGAGGGTTGAAATCATATCAAGTATCTTTTCTGACCACAATGGTATGAAACTAGAAATAAATGACAGGAGAAAAACTGGAAAATTCACAAATATGTGAAAATTAAACAACATACTGCTGAACCACTAATGAGTCACAGAAGAAAATAGAGGGGAAATTTAAAAAATATCTTGAAACAAGTGAAAATGAAAACACAACATACCAAAACTGTTGGGATGCTGCAAAAGCAGTTCTAAGAGGGAAGTTTATAGTGATAAACACCTATATTAAAAAAACAAAGATCTCAAATAAACAACTTAACTTTACACCTCAAGGAACTAGAAAAAAACAAACTAAGCCCAAAGTTAGTAGAAGGAATGACATAACAAAGATCAGAGCAGAAATAAATAAAACAAAGACCAAAAAGACAATAGAAAAGATCAATGAAACTAAGAGATGGTTTTTTGTTTGTTTGTTTGTTTTCCAGTGAGGCAGATTTGCCCTGATCCATCATCTGCTGTCAATCTTCCTCTTTGTTTGCTTGAGGAAGATTAGCCCTGAGCTAACATCTGTGTCAATCTTCCTCTATTTTGTATGTGGGTCGCCACCTCAGCATGGCTGACGAGTGGAGTAGGTCTGTGCCTGGGATCTGAACCTGCGAACCTGGGCCAGCAAAGCAGAGCGTGCTGAACTTAACTACTATGCCAAGGGGCCAGCCTCAAGAGATGGTTTTTCGAAAAGAAAAACAAAATTGATGAACCTTTAGCTAGACTAAGAAAAAAGAGAGAAGACTCAAATAAATAAAATCAGAAATGAAAGAGGAGACATTACAACCGATACCACAGAAATACAAAGGATCATAAGAGACTACTGTAAACAATTATACACCAACAAATTGGATAACCTAGAAGAAATGGATAAATTCCTAGACACATAAAACCTACCATGACTGATTCATAAAGAATAGAAAATCTGAACAGACAATAATAAGTAAGGAGATTGAAACAGTAATCAAAAATTTCCCGGGGCCAGCCCAGTGGTGCAAGCGGTTAAGTGCACACGCTCTGCTGCAGCAGCCAGGGGTTCGCCAGTTCGGATCCCGGGTGTGCACCGACTAACTGCTTGTTAAGTCATGCTGTGGGAGCGTCCCATATAAAGTAGAGGAAGATGGGTATGGATGTTAGCCCAGGGCCAGTCTTCCTCAGCAAAAAAAAAAAAGAGGAGGATTGGCATTGGATGTTAGCTCAGGGCTGGTCTTCCTCACCAAAAAAAAAAAAAAAATTCCCAAAAAAGAAAGTCCCAGAACCAGATGGTTTCCCTGGAGAATTCTACCAAACATTTAAAGAAGAATTAATGCTAATCCTTCTCAAACTCTTCCAAAAAAATCAAAGAGGAGGGAATACTCCCAAACTCACTTTACAAGGCCAGCATTACCCAGATACTAAAGCCAGATAAGGACACTATAAGAAAAGAAAACTAGAGACCAATATCCCTGGTGAATATAGATGCAAAAGTTCTAAACAAAATATTAGAAAACCAAATTCAACAGCACAATAAAAGGATCATACATCATGATCAAGCAGAATTTATCCCTGGAATGCAAGAGTGGTTCAACATACGCAATTCAATAAATGTGATACACCACATTAATAGAATGAAAGATAAAAGTCATATGATTATCTCAAAAGATGCAGAAAAAGCATTTGACAAAATACAACATCATTTCATGATGAAAATGCTCAACAAATTGGGAATAGAAGGAACATATCTTAACATAATAAAGACCATATATGACAAGACCACGGTTTACATCATACTCAGTGGTGAAAGGTTGAAAGCTTTTCCTCTAAGATCAGGTATAAGACAAAGATCCCCACTCTCCTTACTCCTATTCAACATAGTACTGGAAGTCCTAGCCAGTGCAATCAGACAAGAAAAAGAAATAAAAGTCATCCAAATTGGAAAAGAAGAAATAAAATTGTCTTTGCAGATGATAGGATCTTACATAGAGAAAATCCTAACTATTCCACCAAAAAACTGTTAGAACTAATCAACAAATTCAGCAAAGTTGCAAGACATCAAATCAACACAAAGAGATCAGTTGCATTTGTATACACTAACAATGAAATGTCTGAAAAAGAAATAAAGAAAAAAATCCCATTCACAATAACATCAAAAACAATAAAATACTGTGGAATAAATTTAATCAAGGAGGTGAAAGACCTATACACTGAAAATGATGATTCCTTTGATGAAAGGAATTGGAGAAGACACAAACAAAAAGATATTCCAAGTACATGGATTGGAAGAATTAATATTGTTAAAATGTCCATACTACCCAAAGCAACCTACAGATTCAATGAAATCCCTATCAAAATCCCAATGGCATTTTTCACAGAAATAGAAAAAACTATCCCAAAATTTGTATGAAACCACAAAAGACCCCAAATAGCCAAGCAATCCTGAGAAAGATGAATAAAGCTGGAGGCATCACACTTCCTGATTTCAAACTATACTACAAAGCTATAGTAATTAAAACAGCATGGTACTGGCATAAAAATAGACACATAGATCAATGGAACAGAATCAAGGGCCCAGAAATAAATCCTCACATATAGGGTCTAGTAATATTTGACAAGAGAGCCAAGAATACTCAATGAGGAAAGGATAGTCTCTTCAATAAATGGTATTGGGAAAACTGGATATCCACACACAGAATAATGAAATTGGAGCCCTATCTTAACGCCACTGTCAAAAATTAACTTAAAATGGATTAAAGACTTAAAAATAAGACCTGAAACCATAAAACTCCTAGAAGAAAACATAGAGAAAAAGTTCTTCAACATCGGTCTTGGCAATGATTTTTTGGATATGACACAAAATGCACAAGCAACAAAAGCAAAAATTAATAAGTGGGACTACATCAAACTAAAAAGCTTCTGCACAGCAAAAGAAACAATTGACAAAATGAAAAGGCAACCTACCAAATGGGAGAAAATATTTGCAAATCATATATCTGATAAGGGGTTAATATCTAAAATATATAAAGAAATCACACAACTCAGTAGCAAAAAAACCAATCTGATTAAAAAATGGGCAGAGGAACTGAACAGACATTTTTCCAAATAATACATACAAAGGGCCAAGAGGTCCATGACAAGGTGCTCAACATCACTAGTCATCAGGGAAATGCAAATCAAAACCACAGGGAGATATCACCTCATACCTGTTAGAATGTCTATCATCAAAAAGACAAGAGACAACAAGTGTTGGGAACATTTGTGCTCTATTGATGGGAATGCAAATTGGTTCAGCCACTATGGAAAACAGTATGGAGGTTCCTCAAAAAATTAAAAATAGAACTACCATATGATCTAGCAATCCCTCCCCTGGGTATATATCTAAAGAAAATGAAAACAGAATATCAAAGAGATACCTGCACTCCCAAGTTCATTGCAGCATTATTCACAATAGTCAAGATGTGGAACCAACCTAAGTGTCCATCAACAGATGTATGAATAAAGAAGATATGATATTTCTACATACACATAATGGAACATTAATCAGGCACAAGAAATGAGGAAATCCCGCCATTTGCAACAACATGGATGGAACTGGAGGGCATATTATGCTAAGTGAAATAAGCCAGACATAGGAACATAGGAAGACAAATACTTCATGATATCATTTATATGTAGAATCTAAAAAAAAAAAAAAAAAAAGTCAAACTCAGAAACAGAGAGTAGAAAAGTGGTTGCCCAGGGCTGAGGGGGAAGAGAAATAGGGAGAGGTTGGTAAAAGGATACAAACTTCCAGTTTAAGTCAGACAGAGAAAGACAAATACTGTCTGATATCACTTATATGTGGAATCTAAAAAATCCAAACTCACAGAGACAGAGAGTAAATAGTGGTTGCCAGGGGCTGGGGTTAGGGGAAATGGGAAGATGTTGCTTATAGGATACAAACTTCCAGCTATTCATACAAAGATGAATAAATTCTGAGGATCTTATGTACAGTGTGGTGGCTATAGTTAACAATACTGTATTATATACTTGAAAGTTTCTGAGAGCGTAGATCTTAAATGTTCTCACCACAAAAAAGAAACGGTAATTATGTGATGTCATGGAGGTGTTAGCTCATGCTATGAGGATAATCATTTTGCAATATTTCAGTGTATCAAATAACACATTGTATACCTTAAACCTTTACAATGTAACGTGTTAATTATATCTCAATAAAGCTGGAAAAAAATAAAACACAGGCATCAAAATTTTACTTTAAAAAAAAGGATTTGGGTATTTCTAAGTGGTTTCTCTCTCAGAGGGGATACTCAAAATTTTGGATCACTTTTCAAAATTTTACATACATAAAAGCAGATGTGAATTTAGTAAATTTGGTTTTTTTAGTTATTATGTTATGTACCATTCTTCACCTGATTATATTTAGCTGTGGAGGAGAGATAATGATCTCTTTTTCACATTGTCAGCCTTTTAGATCTAAATATTAGACTTTATCAGCTATATATATTGATTAAACTTTAGCTATGTGCCTAGAACTGTGTTGGGACCTGGATGTATGGCTTAGGATGTCACTGGATTAGGTAATAACTTTAATTTGGTGTTCAAATCTTTAAAAAGAATAACTTTCTGGGAATAAACTAGGGACCTAACAAAAGTAAATATCCAATAGAACTAATAAATAATTGATTTTTTCAATTATTTATAAAAAGTATTTAAAAATCAAGAGGCAGTAGAGAAATGTAACTGAATAAATAACTCCCTTGATTTATTTTTAATATAACTAGTTGCTAAAATTTAAATGTCATCCTGACTACTTGGCCTAAGAACTTAGGCCCGTGGACATTTTTAATAATTAATCATTATAAAGCATATTTTATCAATATAAATCACTTATTCTTGAGAAGTAGTCACTGATTATCCCAGCATTGATTTACATAAATCGGTGAAACTAAATCGGTGAAATAAATTCTGAGTGTAAATCACTAACTCTGGTTACACCAGTAGTTCACTTAAGAACAGATCTGAAACTTCTGCTGATAAAT
The DNA here is from genome assembly GCF_057802395.1 of Ceratotherium simum simum. Taxonomy (NCBI): domain Eukaryota; kingdom Metazoa; phylum Chordata; class Mammalia; order Perissodactyla; family Rhinocerotidae; genus Ceratotherium; species Ceratotherium simum. Next base: position 48,758,450 of record NC_141914.1, read on the forward strand.
TTTATTATTTTATATCATTCATAAAATCAATAGAATTTGCTCCTGAAAGCATCAGTCTCTTGCACCCAAACCTTCGATTACCCAGTGTGCTTACATACACCTTTCTCCCCTGGTCTGTCTGATGTGCTTTTACTCACCTTTGAAGACTATTCTTTCTACACCTCTACTATAGCACTTACCAAGTTTTCTTCTGTTTATTTTCCTGTTGACTATTTATTTTCTTCCTACTAGACTGAGAACTCCTTCCACGTAGGGATACTGTCCCACTCCCAAGCATGGTACAGTGTTCAGTACTTAGTAGGTCATCGGTTAATGTCTGCCGATCTTAGAAGATAAATAACATCCATGCCCAAAGATAATTGTAACATATTGTGATATTATATAAGTTTGAATATTATCAATTCTTGATACAGTTTTATAACGGACCATGAAAAGATATCTGCTTCTTGAATGCACACATAAAATGGAAGGAGCCACTTTATATCAAGAACTATGAAATCATTTTCTCAGGGATTATAGGAATATAAGCCTTAAGCCATAGTTGTTTGCATCAGTCTGAAAATCTGAAAAAATGGAAAACGGAGAAAAGATACTTAACCAGGACTCTACTGAACAACTAGCTTTTAAGCAGGCAAATATTCAATAATCTTTCTGAAATAAGAAAATCATTTTAGTATTTTCAGAAATATTGAAAATTACTTTAAAACAGGTTCCTTCAGGATACAGATACCCAATAACATAATTCTCTTTCCATCTAACTCATCTCCATCTTTACCCAGAGGTAGGTCATTTGAGTTGGCTTTGTCAGAAAACTAAGACTCCTACTGCTTGTTGGTCAGTTAGCAGTTACGGAAGGTGCTTCTATGACAAGCTTCAAGGCCCAAACACACTACATGCTGAACTTTATAAAATATTGTCACTCTGAGAAAGTGACATTTCAGCAGATGCCTAAATAATAAGAATGGTCCAACTAGAATGAAAATAGCGGGCAGAGAGTGCAGGGTAGAGGAAACAGCACAGAACAACCTGTACAAAGACGCTGGGGCAGAAAAGCCTTAGCATATCTGATGTACTGAAAGGAAGCCAGTGGGACTGCAGCATAGAGGACAGGTAGGGGGGCACGAGGTGAGTTACAGAGGTAGGCAGAGGCAGACCAGCCAAGGTTGGTAGGCTTGGAAAGGAGTTTGGAATTTTTCTGAAGATAATATTTAAACTCACAGGTGATTGGCTGGAATCCTGAATGCCAATTCACCACTTTCCATCAGACACACCCCAGGACCAACAACTGCCCAGTTGTCTTCACGGGCCACAAACTAATTTTACAGTAATTTAAAATTGCAGTAAAATACAATAATTCACAAACTAATCCTCTTTTCTGGTGGGTAGATCCACCAAATACGCCAAAATAACAATCAGTTCCCTGGAGAGCACAGAAGTTTTTGTTTTTTTATTGTTTTTGTGAGGAAGATCAGCCCTGAGCTAACATCCATGCCAGTCCCCCTCTTTTTTCTGAGGAAGACTGGCCATGGGCTAAAATCTGTGCCCATCTTCCTCCACTTTATATGGCAGGCCGCGGTGCATCGGTGCACACCCAAGATCCGAACCCGGGCCACCAGCAGTGGAGCGCGCGCATTTAACCAGTACGCCACGGGGCCGGCCCCACAGAAGTTTTTAAAAACTGAAATGTGCCTGACTTTAAGCAATAAATACCTTTGGTCATGGGCCGGCCCTGTGGTTTAGCGGCCAAGTGCGCGCGCTCCGCTGCTGGCGACCCGGGTTCGGATCCGGGGCGCGCACAGACGCACCGCTTCTCCGGCCATGCTGAGGCCGCGTCCCACATACAGCAACTAGAAAGATGTGCAGCTATGACATACAACTATCTACTGGGGCTTTGGGGGAAAAAAAAAAATAAATAAAATTATATAAAAAAAAAATACCTTTGGTCAAAGACCCCAACTTGTGTCTCATGGCAGAGCAGCTTTCTCCTTCAGGAGTACCTGAGCTAATGCTGACCAGACGCTGGTTAAAAAAAAAAATTGGTTTCACATGTTTTCTACTGACCTTAAACCTTCTGATTTTTAAATTTCTATCTCATTTTAGAAGATAGGCGTGTGTGTGTGTGTGTGTGTGCACGTGCCATAGATTCTTTGGGCAGTACCAAGCTTATGTTTCTGCAAGGCACACAGCCACCAACACAGGCCATGATCCTCCTCACATATACTCTTCTCCTACAGCCTGAAATCCGAACAGTATAGCCAGTCTTTTGAGTTGAAAACAAAGAAAGTATTATTTCCAAGAGGCCATTAGTCAATTACAAGGTGCAGGAAAACTACATCCCCTACCCTCACCCCACTCCTTTTCCCACTAGCCTGAATTAGTTATTAGATTAGGTGTCAATCCAAAGACAAAAGCCTGAGCTTCCTAAGGTGAACAAGGAGAACATCACCTGTACAGGAGTTGCCCAGACTATCTCAGGAGGCCTGGAGACCACTATGGGGGTCGGGGGACCCAGCTAAAGTGCTTCCATTACTCATTTAACTCTTGGGTACTGTACTGAATTGAACAGTGCCACACACCCTTCCCAAACTCACTTCCTTCCCAGTACCTCAGAATATGACCTTACTTAGAAATAAGGTTGTTGCAGATGTAATTAATTAAGATGAGGTCATACTGAGATAGAACGGGCCCTTAATCCAATGTGACCAATGTCCTAAGAAGAAGAAGATAGGAGAGACAAAGACTGATACACAGGGGAGACAGCCATGTGAAGACAGAGGCAGAGATTGGATGCATCTACAATCCAAGGAACGCTGAGGATTGCCAGCAACCACAGAAGCTAGCACGAGGCAAGAAGGATCCTCTCCCACAGCCTTCAAAGAGAGCATGGCCCTGCTACACCTTGATTTCAGACTCCAACCTCCAGAACTGTGAGAATAATTACTGTTGTTTTATGCTACTCAGTTTGTGGGACTTTGTTATCACAGCAACAGGAAACTAATACAGTTACTGAGGGCAAGATTCAGAACACTGGGAGATGAGGCATAGAAGCAGTCCCTGACTTGTGGGTTTATGATGGGAAGAGGAGGCAGTATGATGCTCTCAATCAGGAAGCAACACTGCCATTTTTCTAGAGCTGCCTTTAGGCTGGTCTATGCTGGATTTTTTTTACAAACTCATGGATCTTTTGGATGATGATCTAATAGGATGGTTGCAAGGAAAAGAAAAACTTCCTTTTGTTCTTTGAAACAAGCCAAGGTTTTCTGTCTTAAGTGAGTATAAAGCTGTCACAATTGGCAAGACCAAGGATGAACTTCAAACCATAATCAGTAGAGGGTGTTATGCAAATTAGGCACACATGCTATAAATACAGTAATTCACAAACTAATTTTCTTCAACATATCATGTGGTGACTTTGACCTTAATCAAATGTTTAACATTGCATTTAGATCATATTGCTAAGAATGTTGCTGAATATAACCATGAGTACATCACAGGACTGAACCCATCATCTTATCTCCCAAGCTGCTCTTCATCCAATATTTCTTATGTCAGTTCATGACATTACCCAAACCAGAAACTTTGAAGTCATTATTGACTCCATCCTCTCTCTCCTCTTTCAAGAATCTAGTTAGGAAATTCCACCAATCTAACTTCTAAATAATTTCTTTCACTTTCACTACCCACCACTACTCTGTTTCTCTAGATCAGACAGTCCACCTTCTGGCCTCTTCTTCTAGACCTCTTTTGTCAACTTGTCCCCCTCCTTCTCCTAAACAGTAAATGACAGGGCCGGCCCCATTGCTTAGTGGTTAAGTGCGAACGCTCCACTACTGGCGGCCCAGGTTTGGATCCCAGGCGCGCACCAACTCACCGCTTCTCCAGCCATGCTGAGGCCGCATCCCACATACAGCAACTAGAAGGATGCGCAGGGCCGGCCCCGTGGCTTAGTGGTTAAGTATGCGCACTCTGCTGCCGGCGGCCCCGGTTCGGATCCAGGGCGCGCACCGACGCACAGCTTCTCCGGCCATGCTGGGGCCGTGTCCCACATACAGCAACTAGAAGGATGTGCAGCTATGATCATACAACTATCTACTGGGGCTTTGGGGGAAAATAATAAATAAATAAATAAATAAATAAATAAAAAAGAAGGATGTGCAACTATGACAAACAACAATCTACTAGGGCTTCAGGGAAAAAAAAGGAGGAGGATTGGCAATAGATGTTAGCTCAGAGCCGGTCTTCCTCAGCAAAAAAGAGGAGGATTAGCATGGATGTTAGCTCAGGGCTGATCTTTCTCAAAAATAAATAAATTAATTAAAAAAATAAAAAATAAAATGTTTAAAAAAATAAATAAAAAAAATAAACAGTAAATGACAACGCCCTCAAGCCTGCTTTTCTTCCTCCCCCCCCCCCAACATTCTCAGCTTCTCTCTCATCCACTGTCACAGCTTCAGTTAGACGATGAAGATTCCCATGCTTACATCTCCAGCTTGGACCTCTCTTATGAGCTCCTGACTTGTAAGCCTACGAGTCTACTCAATATCCCTACTTGGATGTTCCATAAATACCTCAAACCTAAATACTCCAGACTGAATTTGTCATTTTCCCTCATATCTTTTACTCTTCCACCATTATTTATCCAGATGCTTCAACAAAAAACTTGGGAACTCACCTTGACTACTCCTTTTCCCTCCCTCGCCAAGTGCTTTTGATTCTATCTCTTAGATATCTTTGACTCTTCAACCCTATTACCATCACTTGACACAAGTCTAAATTAATATCATCTCTTTCTTGGACATCTTAGAAGCAACACCCTCCCAACAACTTCGCTGCTCTCCCCCCACCAATATACTGTCCACCTTGCCACTAGATCTAATGGCAAACCCTTCAATGCCTCCCCATTGCCTACAGGATAATGTTCAAATTCCTTGGCATAACATAAAAGGTCCTCTATCACGTGACCTCTGTCTAACTCTTCAGGTTACACTCTCCACCTCCTTGCATTTGCTCCAGAAATATCAAACTACTTGACGTTCTATGTTCACACCACATTTCAGGATTTTTGTATATGTTCTTCTCTCTGTTTGGGATAGTCTTACCTAATGTCCACCTGCACACTCCTCTTCAACCTGCAGAATCTGCTCAGTCATCACCTTTCTTGTGGATCTTCTTACTCCCCACTCTTCCAGAACAGAACTAATCATGACTTCCTTTGTACTACGTCTCTGAACTTTGTACACATTTGGAAAAAATCTGTTTATCTGACTTTCACACTAGAGTAGACACTTTTTGTGCGAAAGGGACTATTTTCATCATGACAGCACCTACCACAGCGCCTTGCAGAGAGCAGGACTCAGTAAGTGTTTGTTGAGCTAAAGTTCTGCTTGTTCTTGGATGAAGAAGCCCACTTCACACAGCATAGTAGATGGCACTTTGGGTAAATTATTTCAAATAATAAAAATAAAGATTTTGTTAAACAATGATACTGCTATGTCAAATAATTAGGAGATTTTAATAAAAACTAATTTCAGATAATCCTATATAAATGGAAATGTCAATTGCTTGACTCAAATTACACTTTATTTCCTTAGAAGCAGAGCATTTTATTGACTCTTCTCTCTTTATCACCCTTCACTATCTGAGTATGTCCTATCTCCCCTGTCTCTAAAACACATCCTAAATCTGCCCGTTCTCTCCATCCCACTGTTACACTGCCACTCCTGGCCATCATCGTGTCTCATCTGGATTCCTGAAAAAGCCTCCTGATTGGCCTGTTCTATGCACAGCAGCTGGTGTGCTTCTTTTCAAATACAGAGCAGATCCTGTTACTACCCTGCTTGCTGCAAAGCTTCCAATTGCTTCCCATTGCACCAGAATATCCAACCTCCTTATCATGGCATACACAGTCCTAAAGGATCTATCCTCCTGCACCTGTGCTACCTCTCTGACTGTGCCAGTACCACCACCCCTTGCCCACTACTCCTGCCTCACTCGCACTCTTTCTGTTCCTTGACCTCATTAGCACCTTAGAGCCTCTGTACTTTTTCCCTGGCCTCTCGATTCCTGCATGGCTGTCTCCTTAGTCATTCAGGTCTCAGTTTACATGGTTTCTCCTTAAAGACGTCCCCAACATCAACCAATTGAAAGCAGGAACCAGCCATGTGGTGTCACAACCCTGTTCTATTTTCTTCATAGTCCTAATCACTTAGCAGCAGAGTTGAGCGGTAAAGCACAACGACGTGGGCTGACTCTGTGGGCTTCAAGCCCAGCTACACCTCTCACCAGCTGGGCGGCCTGGGGCTAAGCACTTCATCTTTCAATGCCTCTGCTTTCAGAATAATATCAGCACCCACTTCATAGAATTGTTATGAAGGCTAAATGAGTTAATACATTTAAACTGCTAACCACAGAACCTGGCTTATAGTAAGCGTTCCATGCATGTTAGCTATTATTTCTTTATTTATTGTTTGGCTCTCCTTTCTGTACCTTACACTCACCCCACCACCACCATCCACACCAAGCATGCAAATCAAAAAGAGCAGAGACCTTGCTGCCTTGCCCCTACTCCTTTATGTCCTAGCGTGGGCCAGGTATATTTGTTGAATAAAAGAAGTATTGGAAACAGTGATGAAGGCTTTTATCTCAAACTGGTCTCATTTTTTAAAACTCCCAGATCTATAGAAGAAGCACTAAGAATTATCGCGGTTTCTTTGTTCCTGCTTAGTTTCTATCTCTTGGTGCACCACTTAAGGGAAGTTGCACTGCACTGGGAGGCAGGAGAAGTAAATATTGGCTCTATCACTTACAAATGAGAGAACTATAAACAAGCCGCTCTGGGCCTCAAGAGGCTCATCCACTAAACTGAACTTTTTTTTTTTTTTTTTTGGTGAGGAAGATCAGCCCTGAGCTAACATCCATGCTAATCCTCCTCTTTTTGCTGAGGAAGACCGGCTCTGAGCTAACATCTATTGCCAATCCTCCTCCTTTTTTTTTTTCCCCCAAAGCCCCAGTGGATAGTTGTATGTCATAGCTGCACATCCTTCTAGTTGCTGTATGTGGGACGTGTCCTCAGCATGGCCGGAGAAGCGGTGCGTCGGTGTGCGCCCGGGATCCGAACCCGGGCCGCCAGCAGCGGAGTGCACGCACTTAACTGCTAAGACACGGGGCCGGCCCTAAACTGAACTTGTTACTAGCGGCTGAAGATGGAAAGATGGGTCAGGTGTGGGAATTTTTGTTGTTGTTTCTCTGTTTTGTCATCAGCTCTAAGATCTATGATTTTACGAATATAATCAAAATCCAGGAAGAAAATACTAAAGTCCACAAGGTAAAATTTTAACTTATTTTACAGTTTATCTGAAAGCAAGACGTGTTAAGCAATCCAGTAGTCAGCTGGGTTTATCTTTGGGATTATTTCTAATCACCCAAAAGATTAGCTTCTAACTTTATTCACATACATCCACCCACCAACATATACATCTTTACCTGTCTACAGTTATATGCTTAATTAGTAACCACAAAAAAAAGATACAAAACAATGATCTCAAACTTGCAAGCTTGAAACAACATTGAAGCGTGCCCTTCATATGAATGTTTTCTTCCAACTTTGAACACGAAACAAACTTTCTTCTAATAATCTCATTATTGGTCCCAAATTTATGATTATTTCACTTCTTTGGATCAGATTAAATTTAAATTATTATATTAAGGTGCAAAATTATATGCACCAGGTCTTTTAAGGCCTCAATCAATAAGTTTGGAGTTGTTCTCTCACCATCTCCTTGAAATAGTTCTTCCAAATGTTTCCCTCTGGATCTCGGGTTGTAGTTCTGCTGGTGAAGTTCTCTCTCCCACTCGGTACCCACCCCTGCTCCAATCTTTAACAAGAAATCTGGATTCAAGTGCTTTTTCTGCTGCCATTGACCCACTGAAAGAATTTTTTCAGGTGGTGTTTCCCCATTTATTTTTTCATTTATATTAGTATAGACTCCTGGATTTTTATTTTATTCAATGGTTTATAATCCATTATTATTATTTACTTTGATACCAAAGTCCCAGCTTTAGCCATTAGGAGATCCTTCAAGCTGCCACCTGTGTCCTTTGGACTAGTCCCCATCATTTTGGATCACTTCACTACCTTCTAGCACAACAGGTATTTTTGTGTATTTTACCTGCCCCAGCCCTGGAATCAGGCTTTTTTCCCAAAGAGCGGTGGCAAAGAGTTGTGGTTTCTTTTATTGGAGAATGGGACTTGGAAACCAGGACTTGGGTGCTAGATGGGCTACTGGCTTGTCGTTGTTGGAGCTAAGAATTTGTAATTATCATATCAGCTAGAATTTACATTCCATTGCAAGTCTGGCTCTAGAAGACCATGGATTTTTATTATCTTTCTCAGTATCTCCATTTTGAGTAAGAATGGCCCAACTGCTTTAGACAGACAGAGACTCGTCATCCTGAAACTATTCCAGGTTTCCATTCCAGAACCTTCAGGAGGGAGCCCTTGGTCACAGCGTGCAGTGCAGACCTGTGTCCTCCAGAGACCGCTGTGCTGCGCCAGGCGCAGCCCCAGAGCTTTCTCAAACCTGGAGTGTCTGCCGCACTTTGCAAGGACACCGAAGAGGGGGCACGTCAGCGCTCCTACTTCCTCCCGACGCCGCCTCTGATTGGCTCCCGGGCTTATAAGAAACCAGTGAATGAGCGGCTGGTGCTGGCAGAAACTTGCTGGAGGTCTTTGGGTGGCATCGCCGTTTCGCCCTCATCTACCCGCGGGCGAGCCAAGCCCGGGGAGGATGAAGTCGTCCTGTGTCCTGCTCACCGCCCTGGTGGCGCTGGCTGCCTATTACATCTACATCCCCCTGCCCAGCTCCGTGTCCGATCCCTGGAAGCTGATGTTGCTGGACGCGACTTTCCGGAGCGCACAGCAAGTGGTGAGACGCAGCCCAGCGCTGATTCTCTCTTCCTCCTCCTAAGCAGTATTTGAAGGGGGAAACAAAATTTCCGGACCCTGTCCCCCGAGAATGCATATTTTTCTAACGCAATGTGGCTATCGCTTTTTAAGGTGGTTCGGTCTGGCATTTTCAGTGTCGCATTCGCCTCCTTCTTGCTAGCAGCGGGCTAGATCTGTCTGCATTGGTGACGGAGAAGGTGAAGTTCTTGAATAGAATTTGACAACTGTTTAACCCTTCATCTGTCCTAAATATCCACCTCTTCCTTGGCTTGCAACGTCAAAAAACCATCTTTCAGCATTTTATAAACCATCCCTCCCCCATTTTCGTTCTCCTGTAGGGGCCGGCAGAGAGGAAGTTAAATGTTTTAGGAAGGCTCTGGGAAAAACAGGCTCTCATGCCGGGCGACGCAGCCACCTTAAGAGCAGTAGCGGGCATGGGCGATCGCCCAGCGTCCCCTGACTGTGGAGCTCTCCATCCCCGGGGGCAGCAGTCAGGGCTCCTGTAAGCCCTTGAGGACCCGCGGGGCTCTCCCATTTCGTGCGTGGCATTTGTCAGCTCAGCCTGAGAGGCCAGGAGGCCTGGCTGGAGGCGAGGCGGCGGAGGCGGCAGCAGCCGGTGTTCGCATGATGCATTTGTGTTCTGTCTGCCCTGCAGCATTTATTTTACGTCCTTGGAGGAGAAAACATTTGCCTGAGCCAGGATACCCTGGCTTACCCTGCCAGGGCAACATTTCTCTCTACTGTATCATGGGTGTGTATTTTTTTCCCCCCGAAGACAGGAAAATATAACTGTCTCTGGTTTGTTCTATGGTAAGAGGTGCTGTTTTTAGTGCCAGAGAATCTAAAATCTAGACTAGGATCTGCAGACCAGGCTGAGCCCTCAGATTGAACAGTATTTCTGAGCAGCCTGCTCCATCTAAACTCCTAACCCTCCTCCAGAACCAAGTCTCCTCCCTTCCCCTACCCTTGGGCATTAAAGGTTATTTTTGTAAACTCCTTTTTTTCAGGACTGACTAGAGAAAGAGAGACAAAAAATCCTGATTTTCCTAGAGGATTGATGCTCCTTTTCCTGTCCATTCTAATTGTGTGTAGGATTACGTAGTCTCTGAGGCTCTGGCCTATCAAAAATCTCCTTAGCTAGGGCATTGTAGCATATTCCTAGTAGGAATTTGCTTTTCTTGAACCCAGCCACACTCTCCACCCAAGCCACCTGTTGTCTCTTAGGAAGGGTCTATGAAGCTATAGATCCACTTCCTTCCCTCCTGCCTGCTATAATGTTGACATGGTGGAAGAATGACCATCCCCTTCTCTAGCATTGCTTCCAAGATAGGCAGTCGTCATGTAGGAAGCCCTGCAATCCTTCTCCTCCTCCAGAAATTATGTAATTCCGGAGTAACATCCTTCAAAGATTCTGGGGTACAATGGTATTTACCTGTGTGGGTTAAATGGCCTTCTACAATAAGAATAATGGCTAATAAGAATAAGAAAAACAGGAAAAAAAGAATCAAACAGAAATTATTCTTAGTTTTCAGGTCACCAAGGAAGTATTCCCCACCATAAGTAATTTGGGAAAATCCAGGTTTGGAGAAGAGCCTTTTATCCTCAAGTAGGCTGCCAAACAATCAGAGGCAAGGCCTTTGGACCCCATGGTCCTTTACAGAATGTGCCCGCGGCTGTTGCTGGGAATGATAGTGTTAGTAAGGCCAAGTCACAGAGAAGGATGAGGTAACAAAATATGGTCATCTGACACTGTGGCTTGAGAGTGGGTTTGCACAGAAGTGCCTCTCATCACTTGTCTTCTGAACTGTGGGATATCAGCAAGATCATTCAGATCACATGGAAGCATATTCTACCCAGTAAAGCAATTTACCAATGTCACTTCAAATTATCCTGGGGAAAAGGCAATGTGGCTTTGCCTTTTTACACTGTATGTAAATAAGAGCATAACTGTTAGAGTCAGGCCTCCCTGAATCCCATCCCAGCCAGGCCACTTGGTGGCTGTGAGGTGAGGCAATTTACTAACCTTCTCTGATCCTCAGTTTTCCCTGTAAAATTGGGCTAATGGCTACCTTGTAAGGTTGCTGTGAGGTTTGGTAATGTATTTAAATGCCTGGAATTTGTTGTGGTTATTCTTTTAAAAGTTGTCCCAAAGGTCCACTATGGATTGTGGGGGAAATCGGTGGGATTGCCCAACTTTGCTGAAACAATATAACAAATGTAAACTGGAAGCATTTTATCTCATTGAATCCTGGAGAGCTACCACTAAATTGCATGCCAGATCATTTTAGTTAGAGTTGATTGGCTCAATTACAAAAGCAACTGAAGCTACTTCAGAGAGATGAAGCTTGGCCTACTTCTTAACACAGCAGGCACCTGCCTAGCATCAAGAAATATGAATGCTACCTTTATTCTGTTGACATTAGCAAATGTGTCACCCCTCTGTGCCCCTTCTTATCTCCTTTATCTTGTGCAGATAAGTCAGATTATTGAGATTATGTTCCTTGTACTTTTCTTCCTTGGGGTCCTCCAATATTACCTAAGAAGAAGCTACTTGGGATCTTTCTCTAAGTAATCTCAAATACAGATGCTACATTAGAATCACCTAGAGAGTGCCAATAAACCCCAATGCCCAAGTCACACTCTATACCAAATTTATTCAGTATCTCTGGGAGGTGAGTCCCAAGTATCAGTGGTTTTAAAAGCTTCTCAGGTGATTTCAATGTGCAGCAAAATTTGAGAACCAGTGCTCTTTAAGATAAATAAAATGCATTGCAGATGTAGATAATATATTTTCCTTAAACTGCTCAAGTTATATTGCACACATGTTACTGAGAATGAGCCCCTTTACATTAGCATGGATTAGTGTATCAGATTAGTTGGTTGATACTTGGGCTCTAAGAGTCTAAGGGGATAAAATACTAGCTAGGCAAATTTCAGTGTTATAGCAAAGCCATTGTAAGACTTGAGCAGTGGAAAAGCGCAAGCAAAAGGGGGTCTGGGAAGAGCAGTGGAGAGAGAGGTTTAGAGGAAGATTGGGCAACAGGAAACCAGAGGGACACAAGGAGGGAGTTTGGGCAGTTTACTGGTTTCAAAATGCTACGTAAGCAAAGATTTTTAAAAATGGTAATCCCAGTAGAGGTGAAGATACTGAGAAGTGTACACTGCTGAGTTTGGCAGTATCCGTTGGAAGCGTCTTTATTCTTTGACCCAGCAATTTCTCTGGATAAATTTCAGTAATCACGGATATAGGTAAAGCTGTAGCTATAAACATGGAAGCATTTTACAGGATCAGAAACCTTGTTCAACTAGTGCAAAAGCACTGCTATTTATGAGAAATATGGGGGAACATTCAGTAACCTTTTTTTCTTTCTTTTTTTGCAGCATTATTTAAAAGAATGAAAACATAAGAACAATAAGAAATTGAGTAAATTATGATAAACCCATATTTTGGAATACTATGCAGTCAAAAAGTTTAGGTTGTACAATAACAGTGAATGGCCTGCAAAAGATTTGTATTGTATGTTAAGTGGGAAGATGCTACAAAACAGCATATACGCCATTATCCCATTTAAAATATCTGTATATCAAAACATATAGTTATGTATATCTATATATATATATGTATAGAAAAAGCAGAAGGATATAATTTAAAATATAGTGATTTTTTCCTGGGCTGTAAGGTTATATCTTCACTTTTCACTTCTGTATATTCTAGTTTTTTTCTACAATGAACATGTAATAATTAGAATTTATTTAAAACCTTTTTTGTAGTAGGTTTTTGTAGACTTCCTACTTCTAAAGTGGAATTGATGTGCATACACATATCAATGTGGTTAATATTTTAGTAATTGTTCTATGAAGACAATCAGATTTCTTTAAAAAAGGCATCCTGGATCCCCTGATACAGCTGTCACAGTGGATACTGCATGCTCACTTAGAAGTAATTCCGATTGAAAGCCTACTGTTTGAGGTTTTAGGGAGATGCTAAAACGACCTAAAAGAAACTACAGCCTAGTAGAATGGAGAAGCCGTGTTAATATCCAGCTATTAAAAAGTTGGGAGCTGACAGGTATTACAGAAGAGGTACAGTTACAGAAGCTCATAGGAGAGAGAGGTTATGTACGGTTTAGAGGGCTGGTAAAGATGGTGACTAAAGGTAATAAGGGTATCTGAGGGAGTTCAGAGCAAGAGCTTGGCTTGTCTTATCTTGATCACCTCCTAACTTACTAGTTCTTATACTATGTATCTTTTCGATGACATAATGTAAAAGAGAGGTTGTTGAAACTGATATTTCTGCTGAATGTCCCACCTATTTCTTATGGATGACAGTGCTTCTGGACTAGTTGAGCATGATTTTTCATCCTGTAAAATGTCTCCAACCCTGTTGAAATCTAAAGTGATCTCACCTGGATTTTCTGTGCATGCTGTGCCTTCGGGCTGTGTGGGAGTGGTTTAACTGACAGCTCAGCTGGATGTTATGCAGAACTCCAACTTGCAAACCTTTTTCATAACCATTCATGACCTGAAATGTTGACTAATGTCAGGTAAATTTCAAGTCAGGAACTTGAAAACATTAGTAAATAATAAGCTTTGTCTACCTTCTTCCAGACCTGCTCTGATACATATTTCTTCACGTAAATTAGAGAGTTCACCAACCACAATAATTTTTAGCTGATTTGATGGGATTTTCCTTAAACACCTGGCAGCAGAAAGGCTTTAAGAATAGCTTCAAGGGGAGTATTTAACCAGTACTAGTTCTGACAGGTGAGCAGCCTGGGTTGGTCTCTGTAGACAGCACCTCCTGGTGGATCCCAATCGAACATTAAGGTCAGATTGATTCAGCTACGAGATCTGTTAGACAATGCCTAATTTATAGTTTCATTATTTATTTTTCCTAGAACTCTACACATATAGCCCTGAGCACAGAAATGCCAACATTATTACTTTATTTTAATGGGACATCCAATTTGTAATATGTGGCTTGAGCTTGATCTGAAGACATTTCTGTGAGGTGTGAAAGTGCAATAATCATTCTTAAACATTCTATTAATGCGCAATTACATTTTTTAAAATAGTGATGGGGCTGGCCCAGTGGTGTAGTGGTTAAGTTCGTGCACTCTGCTTTGGTGGCCTGGGGTTCACAGGTTCGGATCCCAGGCGTGGACTTACACACTTCTGGTAAGCCACACTGTGGTGGTGTCCCTTATACAAAATGGAGGAAGACTGGCACAGATGTTAGCTCAGGACAATCTTCCTCAAGCAAAAAGAGAAGGATTGGCAACAGATGATAACTCACGGCCAGTCTTCCTCACTGAAAAAAGAAAGAAAAAAATAGTATATTTTTATTTTTACTGCCACATAAAACTGTGGGAACTGTTTACCACTTATTTTCTCCTTCATTTTATGTTTATAAAGAATTAAGAAATGTAATTGAATTTCCAAGTGGCAAACCTAGCTATATTTCCTACCTAATCTGTGACATATTATGAAATTTTAACAATCTATCTTTGTGTTTCCAAAATAAAATTAAAATCATACCATTTGGAAGTCATCATTCATTCATTAAATATTAACTGAACACCAGTGCTAGGAACTGGCAAAACAAAAATGAAAAGGCACCTACCGAATTTTGAGGAGTTTACAGTTGAGTAAGGGGGAGATAAACCTATTGCTAGTTACAGAGTGTGCACCTGAAGGATGGAAGAAGAGTTATGATAGAGGCATTTATGGGTTGCTGCAAGAGCCTTATTTTTTGGGGGGGGGGGGGCGGCGGAGAAGATTTGCCCTGAGCTAACATCTGTGCCAATCTTCCTCCATTTTCTATGTGGGTCACCACTACAGCATGGCTGATAAGTGGTGTAGGTCCGCACCCAGGATCCAAACCTGCAAACCCTGGGCTGCCAAAGCAGAGTATGCCAAACTTAACCACTAAGCCACAGGGCCGGCCCCTGCAAGAGCCTTAAAAAGGACATCTAATGTAGACCTGATCATCGGGAACTTTGACATCTAATCTGAGTTATCAAAGTTGAGTGTTTACAGTAAAAATAACTAACGTCTTTTAAGCACATAGTGAGTATTTACTCTGTGCCAGATTCTGTGCTATGTGCTTTGCAGGTAATTCATTTAGTCCATGCTATAATCCTATGAGGTGAGTGTTCTTATTTTCCTTATCTAACAAAGGAGGAAACTGAAATGCAAAGAAAGGTAACTTGCTCAAGATGACACAGTTTATAAGAGGTGGAATCATGATTCAGCTCCAGCCTGTGCTCTGAGCTCAGGAGCTTAACCATTGTACAGACTGTCTTGCCATGGGAGCTAGCTGAGTGAAAGAGGTGGAGGAGGGGAAGAGAGGGGAGAAAAAAGAGTGAGAAGGGCACTCCAGCCAGAAGGGACATTCCAATGGGAGAGGATGTTACAGCTAAGGAACTAAAAGTGGTTTAGGCTGGCTGGAGCATAAAGCTTAATAGTCAGGAGATGAGGCAGGAAGGAAGCACAGGCCAGATAATGAAGGGCTCTGTGGGCCAAGAAAGGAGCCACTGAAAGATTTTTAGCAGGGAAATCACGTGGTCAAATCTGTGTTTTAGAACGGTCTTTCTCAGTGGCAGTGTAGAGACTAGAGTTTAAGAAAGCAAGTGAAGGTGAGAGACCACTTAGGAAGTAATCCAGGTGAGAGGTGAGAGCGTGAACTAATAAAGTAGGGCTGGTTGGGAGTGAAGCTGACCGGAGATGCTGGCGGAGGAATAGTGTGGAGTGAAGGAGGGGAAGGAGTCAAAGTTGACTCCTGGGACAGACTCTGGAGTAACTGGGTGAATGCTGATGATGACCCTGAGTTAGGAAGAAGAGCAGATCTGAGAGTGAAGATCCAATAGAGTTTTGGACCTTGTTCTGCAGTGTCCATGCAACTAGTCCAAGGATAGCTGTTCATAAATAGCTTGTATATACAAGACCAGAGCTCAGCAGAGAGAGAGAGCTGGGCTGGAGATATGGGATTTGGGAGTGGTCAGTGAATGGGTGGTGGTGGAAGTAGCGGGAATGAATGTGTATGGACTGAGAGTAAGAGTGGGAGATCCTACCAAGGATACCCCGGAGGCACCAGTGGTGAGATGAAGAGGAGGCTAGCCCTAATAGAAAGGAGACCCTAAAGAACATAATTTTTATTATACCTTACGTTTATGTAGCACTCTAGGTTTCACAGAGGGTTTCACTTCTATCATCTCATTTTATTTTTACAGTAAATCACTGGTTGGCATTAGTTATTTCCATTTGTCAAGCGAGGCAGCTGAAGTTCAGAAAGGATCAATGACATCCCCAAGGTCACATGGTTAGTTATACTGGCCAAACAGGGACTGGAATCAAAATTCCTAGACTCTCAGTTTCATTCTCACTGCTGGGCCAGGCTGACCTGGAAACAAAGTCCTCCATGATGGACTGGCTCCTTTTTTGTCCCGGATGTTGTCTCTCTGACAGGCCCCTCATAGCTGCGGCCACGCGTATGGGAATACTCATGATAACTTTGTCACTAGTACACGGTATCCTGACTTTTTTTTTAATGTCCCACGGTTAAATTCATCTACACTAGTGTTTCCCAACCTTTTTTCATGCAAGAGACTTGATGACATCCGTAAAGATGCCGGGGGAGACTGGAGGAAATATGGGGGGAATCTGCATGGGCTTGAATGACAGAATTCACAAGATTTATAAAGAGAACTATGCAAATGGTTCTCAAATAGAATGCCAACACTGGTAAGTTTTTAATAGTTACAAAAAATGGTTTTAAGTTTTTACCCCCATAAAACACCTAAATATTGATATCTTGTGGCCTACCTGCTGGGAAGCTCTCCTCTCTATAGTTGGTAACTATTTAAATACATGTTTATTATTACTGCTATTAAACACAGTCTCCACGTTGCATATACCCAGGTAGCCATATAATTTATTGTCCAAACCAGAACTTTTTTGAGAGTGATAAGGGCTGCTATTAGTAATCACGCCAGAACAACCATTTTAAACCAGAATTATTCCCAGAGAAATCTGAACAGATGCTCACCTACATTTCTTTGACTTGCGTTGACCAGCATAATCAAGTCAAAGTTGTAGAATGATCCCTGTGCTCCCTGTTCTGCCCAAATCTGACTGTTAACCTTCCACTAACTCCTCACTCCCTAGCTTCCTGTCCCCCAGGATAGCAGCAGAATAAAAATACTAAGTTCCTTAGCTGGCGCTTAGGGCCTGCCACAGCCTGGTACCATTCTGCTGAATCTAGCCTCACTGTGTTCCCAGGACAGTCCACACTCTCTGTCTGACACCTTTCCTCCTGTTGTCACCTCACCTCCCACCCCCTTACTTTGGCCACATCCCACACATCTTTCGACACCTACTCAAAAATCATCTCTTTTGGATACTTCCCCTTTTTCCCCAGTCAGCCTTAATTTCTCTTTCCTTTGCATTCTGCTAGCATTTTGTTTTTCTTTTATGGCTCTTATATTTCTTTCCCTATGTTGATATTTATGTACAAGCTCCCCACCAAATCATAAGTTTTCTCACCTATCATAGGCATAAATTCTCTCTTAATGTTTTAGGCTTTTTTTTGGTTTGAAGGTCATTCACGATAGAGAAAATGGGAATTCGTGGTTCCGCTTTCTTTCGTTCTTCTTGTTACTTTATTTGCCCCAAGGGGCAGACCTAGTGCTTCCATGTGCTTCTGACTCTGAATTTACCCAAAAATGGCTTTTTGTTGTCCTTTGCAACTCTTTTTTTGCAAGCCTTGCTGTCTTCTGGGTTTCTAACTTCCTCATAGTATTTTTGCAGACTTATGTTTGTTTTTGAATTTGTAATGAATTATGTGCCTGTTTCTAGCTAAGCAGAGTTACAGGCTGTCTTCTTTAAAGATGGCTCTCAAATCCCACATTCATTTGATATCATTCTACCTTTTCCTTTTCCTCCTGAATGGATAATTGATGAATGCCCCGTAAGAAATTAATTTGACTGCCCCTCTTCTGTGCTGCCTGTGCCATAATAGTCTCTCTGCCCTGAGACTCAAATTACCTTTTCTTTGACTGTTCTGAAGTCTGCTTTTTTAAACTCAAAATGTTTATTTCACTAGTCCTAGCTTATGCATCAGTTCTGAGATGGGGTCACTCTGTCCCAAGGTTTCAGTCACTTCCATTTCATGGCACAGTTCTTCCTTGTCAGTGAGAAGCAAGTCTAGGGCAGCAATAACCCCGGCCTCCCTGACTTTCTTAGCAAGGCAAGTCAATTCTTCTGCTTTTAGAAGATGATCTGCTTTTAATAGAAAAAGATTGCTGGCAGATATCTGCATAATCATGGATCTATTTACTGAATGGTAAACACAACCACCTTGTGAGGTAGCAGTTAATGTCCTCATTTTGTGAGAAAGGAAATAGAAGCTCAGCAAGGTTAAATAACTGGTTCAGAGACACATGACTGCCTAGTGAGGCTGGCTGTGAGCCAGGTCTGCTCGTCTCCATAGCCCTTTCAACTCTATTCCACAGCTTCCTATTATGACCGTTCAGTCTCCCCTCTTCCCCTTCCCACCAGGCCCTCCACTCTGAAATTGTTTGTACTAGTTGGGTGATCCACATTAAGAAAGCATCACAGGGAAGAAGTGTATTATATACTTACAAATTTCAGTCCCGGAAAATTTTAATATATATTACACATTGAAAAGTGTTCCATGGTTAAATAAGACTGGGAAATGCTGAGTTAAACAGAGTTACCCGGGATTTCTTTTTTAACTGTAAAACATTTCAAAATTCCTACCATACTAATATGTATGTTGAATCTTAGAGAATAGACACTAAGACCCAAATTTAAGTGACTATAGATCCTTATTTTACAGGAAAACCTCATAATACTGATGGTATATTTACCGAATTTGGGGAACTGTTTTCATAGTGTTTAAGAGCATGGATTTTGGGATCAGGGAGACCTGTGTTCAAATCCAGACTCTGAGCATTAGCTATGTGACCTTGAAGAGTGTGTTTAACCTATGAGTTTGTTTCCTGATCTAGTAAACGTTCACGTGACTTAGCCATAATGTTATTGTGAAGACTGCATGAGATAATGTGTATAAAGCATCATTGTTTGTCATCATCATCACACATTACTTAATATGTAAAGCACTTGGAACAGTACCTGGCGCATAAGAAATATATTTAGTCCCGATCTGATTTTTGGCAATTGTCTGCAGTAGACTCCAATAGTAATATGCTGTTTTTTATTCTTTTGTTTTCACCATTATTCTTGTCAGTCTGCTACTGCTCTCAGGTTTATGGATTTCTATACAGGTGTAGATCTTCTTAACCTGGACTGCTGTTGGCTACTGCTGCCGGGTTTAAATCCTGGCAGTAGCAGTTGCTAGTTGTGAAATTAGTTGGGCAAGTTACTTAAATTCTCTAAGCTTTAGTTTCTTTATCTATAGAAGTGGGATAGTGACACTTTTAGTGCCTCCCTGAAGGCTTGCTATATGGATTAAATGTGATTGTGTGTATAAGATTCTTAGCACAGTGGTTGGTATATAACGAGAACTAAAAACCTCTTCCTATGGTTAAAGTTCTAGTGTCCATGGGCTTATTAGTTTGCTGATGTTCTAATTGGATATATGAATCATCCACATCATCATCGCTAACTCATATTGTTCTATTTTACATGTATATTACCTTAATCTTTATAACAACCCTGTGATATAAGTACTGTTTTTATTCCTATATTGTAAATGAAGAAATTGAGGCACAGAAGGGTTAAGTAATTTGCCCAAGTTACACACCCAGAGCCAGAATTCTAATTCAGGCATCATGGCTTTGGAGTTAGTGCTCCAAAAGCTGGAGAAATGGTAGGTCACTTAGACTATCGCTGTCTTAGATCAAAGATCTCCACCAGGCTTTGCCAAGGTATCAGTCCGTTTTAGAATATTATGTGTCAACTGAAAAGAGTTCCTTAGAGTTTAGGTACCTAAGGTATAGCTGGTGACGTGACATTTTGTTATATAAATTAAAGTGCTTTACTTGAATTCGGTCCCGATAGGCTATCTTGCTTCCATGTGAAGGTAGCGAAGAAGTGCTTGCAAGCAGGGTTGATGTTTTCCTCAACAAGTGGCTTTGGATTTTCTCAAATGATTGCCGTCTGTTGGGCCCGGACATCTGGCCTATAACTATGGAAAGGATGACTTTGACCGCAAAAGTTATTAAAGGCAGGTGTCTTCAATTGACCACCATCATAGAGGAAATTCACCTTGGCCTCTATCATTAGTTAATTGAGCAATCATAATGTGCTGGGCACTGGGGTTATAGCAATTCACAAAACAAACAGCATTTGGCCTTCCTGGGGCTATAATCCTGTGCCAAAAATATGTGACAAATAATTATATAAAGGAAAATGTAGGAAATATGGGGAAATTTATTGGCAGGTCAGTGATAATTGAAATCCAGTAAAGACATGAAATCCCCTAAGGAAACAGCGTTGAATGAAAGAGAATAGTTTTAGAGTTGCCGAGAAGAAGTGGAGCCAACAAAGGAGACAGAGCAGTCAGGGAACAGAGGAAAACAGGGGAAATATTGTCAAAGAAACCAGTGAACCACCAGGTGGGGATGGTCATCTGTGTTGAATTCTCCTGAGAGATTGAGGAACATGAGGATGAAATCAGCCATCAACTCTGTATCCTGGTGGACCCCTCAATGTTTCAGCCACAGATGTATCAGCCCGGCAACTGTGGCTTGTACATTTCAGCCTTTCAACCTGTAGCCTGTTTGTTGGAACCACTTCAAGGATGTCTGCCAAAACTAATGTCTTGACTTTGGCAAGTTGATATTGAGCTATCATTTCTGCCTGGAAATAGCCAAAATATTTTACAGCTTGTGATTAAAACCTGAGGTGGAGGTTACTGATGGATATTACTGATGTACTAAATAGTTTTATATATAAATATATGTAATAGTTTTATATATATATATAACATTTTAGTACATTTAAAAAATAAATATATATTCAAAAAAAAATTAAACAAGGGGAATTAAGTAAAGAAACTTCCCTTCCCCAAATAACTAACTTTAACGTTGGTTGGTTCATCTATGTGGAAACATATTTTAAAATCTGGACTTTTTTTTGTTTTGTTTTGTTTGTGTGTGAGGAAGATAAGCCCTGAGCTAAAATCCATGCCAATCCTCCTCTTTTTTTTTTTTTTTTTTTTTTTTTGCCGAGGAAGACTCGCCCTGAGCTAACATCCGTGCCCATCATCCTCCACTTTATGTGGGACACCGCCACAGCATGGCCTGACAAGCGGTGTGTCAGTGCGCGCCCAGGATCCGAACCCCGGGCCGCCAGCAGCAGAGCACGTGCACTTAACCACTATGCCATGGGCTGGCCCCTAAAATCTGGACTTTTATATGCTAAGTAGCTTTTCCTGTCTGCTTCAAAATGAGGTTCACAACAGATGAATATTCAACTTGTTCCCTTCTAGACTGATGCCTATTAATTCTATGGTTAGCAGTGGACGGTTTAAATGCACATACTATACTTTGTCAAGGACAGTGGGCCAGCATTTTACAGGACACACCACGTGCCAGGTTTGGGTCTGAGCAGCCACAGAAGCTCCTACTGCCCCAAACTAATAACTTGTCAGTCTTATTTCCCCATATAGCCAACTAAAATTGCATAATTCTGCAGCTTAAATGAAGATAGATCTTGGATGAAAAGAAAAAACATTGTTATTGGTTATATCTACAGAAGGAACCTCTTTGGAAGTGATTTTCCATTACTCTAAAAACATTAACATGATTTCCTGACTCCATAAAAGCATATTTTTGGGCAAATCATAGAATTTTAACTGCTTAGAAAGTTGGACTTTCATTTGAGTGTTTTCAGTGGTTAAATGTCTTTATGCCGTTCTCTCCCCTCCCCCACCACCATTTTTTTCCATTTTCATGTTTCAAACAGTGGCAAACAACCATGGGTAGCATTTTTAAGTTCTATATACCTGTTATCCTTAAAGTTGTTGCAATACAGATTGGTCCCCGTGGTTTTATGTGCACGTGCGAGAGCCAGGTTTACTTAGAGTCTTTTTGTAAACACTGAAGTTACACTTAAATGTATAGTGTTACACTCTGTTACAGCTCTTCCTCTCTCTGTTCATAGAGGAAAACCAGGCATTATTCATTCTCTAAAATGCCAATGTATTTTCAGCAAACTAATCACCTGGAACATGCTAGACACTGCAGAGATCTTGAGGTGCTCACATCCTAGTTTGGAAAAACCAACAAGTAGGCAATTCCAAGAAAACATGCTGAGTGCTGCAGTTTATGGTCCAGAGTGGGCACTGTGGGAGCCCAGCAGAGGAAGCCTCTTATGTCTGGGGAACTCAGGCAGTGGATCCCAGAGGAAGTGCCGGCTGAGCTGAGTCTGAAAGGATGAGAAGCAGCACATCAGACAGACAGGGAATGACGGGCATTCCAGGAAGAGAAAACAGCAGGTGCAAAATTCTGGGAGAGTATGGCACACATAGGGAGCTACTTCTATTGAGTTTCTGAAAGGTAAAAAATAAAAGTTTGAAGGAGATCTTTAGACAACCAGTCCATGGGTGGAACTAGTCTCAGTCTTGTGTTGTTAAGATATATTTCACCGTCTGGGCCGGCCCCGTGGCTTAGTGGTTGGGTGCGCGCGTTCTGCTGCTGGCGGCCAGGGTTCGGATCCCGGGCGCACACCGACGCACCGTTTCTCCGGCCATGCTGAGGCCGCGTCCCACGTACAGCAACTAGAAGGATGTGCAACTGTGACGTACAACTATCTACTGGGGCTTTGGGGGAAAAAATAAATAAATAAAATTATTAAGAAAAAAAGATATATTTCACTGTTTTAATTGTGGTAACTTTAAGTAAGTTAATAGTAGGATTATGAAAGCACACAACCAATGTATGATTTTTTCAAGAATAAGTATTACTTGGCAAATTAAGCTTTAAACTACTTATTAAAAATATTCTCTGTTACAAACCTGTAAAGTAGTATTTAAATTTTGGTGGCCAAATATATGTTGATTGAAAACAATTTGTTTTTCTAACTGTTTGGTTTTAGTGGCCGTTTGTCTTAAACAAAAACTTCTTTAAGTCAGTCTTTCTTGTCGTGTCCCTATGGCACTGCTTCAGAAAGTCATTCTTTGTTTAGAGTTTGAAACAAACACAGCAGTTGTTGGCAGCTATGGTGGCTTACTTGAGACAAACGCTTCTTGCGTGTTTGTCAGAGGAGTTGGGTGTAAGGTTAAAGAACCTGAGCTCTTGTTTTAACCCCCAACTCCCCAGTCTAGTGTCCCTCTCACCCTGATTTTTCTCTCTCATTCCACCCTGTTCTTCCCTTCCATAGAACAGACTGCCATCTGTAATTGTTTAATTACTCCTAAGTAGTTTGTCTCCCTAAGTAATTCTGTCTCCCCTAACAGGCTGGAAGCTCTGTGAGGGGAGGGAGCATGTCTGTGGGCTTCATCACTGTGTACCCAGCTCCTAAAAGTCCCCGGCACAAAGTAAACACTCACATTTGCTGAGTGAATAATGGTGAGTGACCCAAAGTCCCTGGACAGCTTCTACAGTAAAGAGGGGGGTGACAACATCCTGACAGGAAATTTTCCCTGTACATTCCCACATCTCAAATAAGGCAACATCATTGGATCAACCAGGAAACTATGTTTGCTTTTGCCCTGGATTCCTGTCCCTTCTCCACGAAGAGCCCAAGTATGAAAATGATAAAGAGTCAGCTGCCTACTTTTTCAGAAAGCATGAACTTAGAAGCAATAATGAAAGGAAACATAACATATATTCATCCTTTCAACAATTATATCGAGCACTAATTATGTACTAGGCAGTATGGTAGACCTAGGAGAACAGAGGTGAAGGAGGTAGATATAGGAACTGATAGTGACAATACAACAAATGTCAGAAGTAGATGCTTCTGTACTAGAGAGTACTGGGGCAGGAGTGACTGAGGAGTGAGTTGAACAGGGTGCCACAGAGCAGGAGGCATTTGAGATGGATACCGAAGGATGAACTGGAATTTGGTCATGAGAGGAAGCAGGAGAAATTCCAATAAGAGATGGAACCCTACAGTTCACCCTTCTGTATCTTTGAGGAAGGTAGATACTGCATGGGTGAGACAGACAAGCTGTGCAGGCAAAGGTGTGTACAGGGAAGTGGTGTGTAGGAATGTGAGTAGGTAAAATGTGCATTTAGGCAGTAGGTGGATGTCAGAGGGTGGAGAATGTTCTTTAAGTTCTATAATCCCTGGCTGTCACAGCTACTTTTAAAATTTTTCCCATAGAAGCATCCTTTAGTAAATTAGAGGACTGAATTGTTTTTTATCTACCATAACAGGTATATAATTATGCTATAGAAAATTTAGAAAATAGAAAAATTCACCTATAGTCTTAACATAACACAGCTACCATTTGCTTTTTGTTATAGTTGTTTTCAGGCTCTCTTTGTGTGTATATGTTGCTTACCTTTGTGAGACGCTGTCACACAGAACATACAATTTTATGCATAATTTATTTTATTTATCATTATACCAGAAGGAGGTACCACATTATTAATGTATAGTATTCCCTTCTCTTTATAATGGATGCATCAAAACTTATGTGCTATTTTTAATGTAACTATTCCCCTATTACCAGAAACTTAGACTGTTTAGTTACTTGCTATTATA
Source organism: Ceratotherium simum simum (assembly GCF_057802395.1). NCBI lineage: Eukaryota > Metazoa > Chordata > Mammalia > Perissodactyla > Rhinocerotidae > Ceratotherium > Ceratotherium simum. Next base: position 48,783,093 of record NC_141914.1, read on the forward strand.
AATAATGTTACAGTGAACATATTTGTGAATATAATCTTTTTGTTTTTAGGACTTTTTCTCAAGAGATTCCCCAAAATTAGAACTACTAGATCAAAGAGTATAAATATTTTTGCAGGTCCTGTTTCTATTTCCAAGTTATTTTCCTATTTATATGGCTAATAGCAATGTGAGAGAAGACCAGTTGTACTGTACTCTTTCCAGCATGAACTATTATAATTGACTTTTTAAACTTTGGTAATTTAATAGCTTAAATGGATACCTTGTTTACTTGTAATTTCTTTGAAAACAGTTGAAGTTAGAATTCTTGTTCATTCCTTCAATTACTATTTATTGCACATATATTTTGTATCAGCTCTATTCTGGAGAAAAAGTAGTAAACAAGTATAATTCCTGCTCTCACACTTTATATTCTTCCACTTAAGGAAAGAAACTTTCATTTAAAAAAAATACTTGAGAGGTAAAATATTTTCACAAAATTCATACAGCTGGTAAGCAACTAAGAAGGGATTCCAACCTGGTCTTTCATTTCAATCCCATGGTTTTTGCAATCCGCTACACTACCCTGCAGAAGGAAATATAGGGGCTTGTCATCAGGGTGCCTGTTCCTCCAAGTATCTTTCTCTAAGCTTTAATCTAATGGTGATGCCATTGATAGTACTCAGAATGTGTCTATAAAACATTTTTTAGAAATTTTATTCCAAGCCGTTTCACAAGGTGCGCGTGAACATCAGTCTCATTGCTTCATAGTTTCTCCTTGTTTATGAACAAAATACAGTCCTCAGCTTGATTATACATCTTGTTATCTGGAGGAACTTTAGCTTTTCCAGAAATCAATTCAACCTCAGGGAAAGAAGATTTGTCCCCATTAAGGGTATACAAAGGAGTGAACCAACGTCTCTGGAAGCAGTTGTAAAAAAAAAAAAAAAAAAAGTACTTTAGTCAGTGGTAGCCATGTTGGATCACATGTGTGAACTCCCTACTTTGCAAGGGTGAAGACATTTACATGCTGTGCAAGTTGTTTTGGTTTTCAGTTTGCGTGAGGACTGTCAGCTTCCACTGCTGCTTGGGTTGTAGGGCTCTGTGTGTCCAGAGCATCTGTGGGTTTCCACCAAGTGTTTAACGCATCTGTCAACCTCAGGGAGAAGCACCGTGACCCCTAGCACAGTATTGGGCACCTATCATAAGACCGGTTATAAATACCCACTTCCTGGCATCCTTGGTAGGGGGTAAAGGAGACAGCAACCAGGCAGCTGGGACTTTCTTTCATACTTATATTTATCATATATCATATTATAGTATATTCTCTTTAACACATTTCCCCTTCTCTTCTAACTCTAACCCAGTTAATTATCTCAAAAAAATTAATCTTTGTCCCCCCCATTTCTTTTGTGATCCCCCATGAATGACCATAATTACCTCTAACTGTACTCAAATCAAGGAAAAGGAAATTTGTGTGTTTTGAAGGGAAAAGAAATTTTAAAAAGAAGCAAGTGCATCAGCCTCTGCAGTCCTTGAGAGGACCTGTAAATCCCATTCCGATTCCCCATAATCCCATGTCCATTGTCATTGCTCTCTAATTAAACTGCATCTATGCATTGTCATAATTTAAAATATAAAGTAAATAAAACCAAAAAAGTCAAATATTTCGAATTTTATGCTTGATTTTGTTTACTATTATCCAGGTTGGAGGATAGAGCACTGTCAATTATGTGTATTGTTTATATGAAAAAATGTGATCTGACTTGCAAACAACCAGCCTGAGAGCCAGAGACTGACTTGCAGATATGTTATTTTTGGGCCACACTGTATATTAATCATTTTTAAATTCATTGCCAACACTTAAAATTCAGGATCACACAATAATCTGGACTTCCTGCTTCTCTGGCAACACTGGGCCAGAATTTCCACATCACACAATCACCTGGGGGAGAGTAACATCTTCTTCCTTATTCAGGACATTGTGTCTCTAGTTTGCCACAAGCCTTCCCACTTCCTGATGTTTTACACCTGTTTTACTCATTTGCATTAGCTGCCTTGGCCCCTGAAGACATGAATTTATGACTTATGTTCTACAATGAACATTCATTTAATGTTTCATGTAGTTAACAAATATTTATTGAACAATTTTCATTTTACACATGTATTCCAAATGGTTCCTATGCTCAAGGGGTTCAGAATCTATTTGGGGAGACAAGACATAATCACACAGCAAGTAAAGTAATATAAGAGCATAAGCCTAGAGATGTCCGGAGGCAGTAAGTACATGAGTAATTTTCAAATGGGCAGTACAATTCTGGCTGTGAGCTCAGAAAAGGGTGAAGACTGTGAGCCAGAATGACCTTGGAAGGGTTAAGATCAAAGCTGTACCTTGAAGAGTGGGTCAGAATAGCGTTGCAGGAAGGCTAGGGGAAAGGATGAGAGAAGGAAATTATATAAAATATGAACAAAAGCAAGTTGGTAAGAATGAGCATTTTGGGGAACTGTTTGATAAGCCTGTGTGGTTGGATAAAGGAGCTGTTTAGAAGAATATAGGCTACCACTCATCAGTGAAAACAGACCTCCATCTTTTAATTCTCCCTATCATTGTCCATTCACTTCACAATTGTTCTGGAAATGCCCAAACAGAAAGGCAGCAAGCAGTTTGTGCAAACACTGGTGCACCTCCCTTTATGCAAAGCATGTTTTCCACTTTCTTAAAACTCCTTCTTTGTGTTACTTTTTCCTAGTTCTCCCTTCCCCAAGAAAAAATGGAGAGGAGGAGTTGATTGTTGTCATAGTATGGTCTCTAGAATCAACTGGGAAAACTTGGAGAAAATAAAAAGGAAGCACAGAGAGGAGGAAAGGGCAGTTTGGCGTGTACTACCAACTTTTTAGAGGGGCCCAGGTTCACTCAACCTGTTCATCTAAAGACTAGGGCCCCCATCTGAAGAGTCTCACCTTCAGTTCACATTCTGGGCTTGTTCCTTTAGTTCCCTGGAACCCCTGAGAAAGATCCTTAGGATGGCTTTGCATGCCCAGGTCCCAATGTTTAGTGTCGCATAAAAGTTGTGTAACTGGGGAAACCCAGCACAGCCCAATGTCTGATCGGATGTAGAATCAGGCTGAAATAATAAGATCAAGCATCCACGCTCTCACCTCCCCCCACAGGCATATACTATGTGAACATTTGCAGTTCATTCCAGGGCAAAGGGTTGGATATTGAGTGTGCTGGAGACCAGAAAGAATTGGATCCAGCAGAGGCGAAGTAATACTTAGAGAGCTCACAGTCCCTGGCCTGGGTCTCCGAGCTGGATTAGAGCCCTGGCTCTGGCCCCAAAATAAAGCAGGGCCTTGGTAAGTCATTCAAATGCAGATTCAGTGTTGATCTGTAAAACTAGGGGGCTGGACTAGGCAAGGCCTTCCCAAACCAGTTTTAAGGAAATTTAATAGGTATGAAAAGATTCAAGACTAAGCAGAGTTAAATAAATTTCTCTTTTACTACTGGGACTTGGGTCTTTAAAAAGATCATGAATTTCTGAGAGAAAAATTGATATGCCTCATTTCCTAAGTTTAGTTAATCACAGGATCACAGAACCCTTCACTCTGTTCTCTGTGCAAAATTATCTCCCCAAACTGCTGTTCCATAGAACTCAGTTTGGGAAAAGCTGCTCTGTGGTTTTCCTTCCAGCTCTAACATTCTAACGTTCTAAGTGTGTAAAAAGGCAACAAAAGCCTAGGAAGCCAGAGATGTCAGAGACCTCGGGGACCAGGTCAGCAGATAGTGAGGATTTAGAATGATGCTATTGAAACATGGATGCTGTAGCTCTAGGTCTGACAGGCAGATGGAACAGTAAAGTGGGAGGGCAGAATTAAAAGAACAAAAATAGGTATACAGTAAAGCAATTTTTCTATGAAGGGGAGAGAAAGAAAAGTTACGGTCTCAGAAACTTTCTGAGATAAACTGGAACTTTTTCCATAGAGAAGTAGTGTAAGAACATGGAACTACGAATCTGCTGACCTGAGTTCTTGTCCAAAGATGTCAGTAACTGGATGATTCGGGGCTTGTCATCCACCTCTCTGGGCATCAGTTTCCTCAATTTTCAAAGAAGAGAGTCTCTATATATGGGCCTTTTAGGTTTTGAAATTGTTTGACTTTATTTGCATCCAGTTTAAGTTAGTAAGGATTGAGCCCTCTGGAAAAGGATTTGGCCAGGAAAGATGTGCGAGGAAATGAGGGCTGAGACCTAGATTAGAGAGAATTAGGTCAAGAGAGGCCCTTGACAAGCTCTGCGAGGATGGATCTTTAATGGACTCTATGAAACTGTGAGTTCCAACTACTGGGATTTCTCTACAGAATTGCACATAGACTAGATGGTATCTGTTCAGTTGGCTCCTTGTGTTAACATGGCTTAATTTCCCAACTAAACCCACCAGACATCTGAGCTAGATTGAGTTATCATTAACTCTCCTAAGGAATTGATTTACTTGATTAACTTTCACCCAGGTTTACGGTTTTTTTCATTAGTAGAGTACCTGATAATTGCACATTAGTGAGCCATTTCCAATTTTTGTCTGTTTGTAGTCTTGTGATATATTCTAGATTTGATTTTCTTGGGTATTTGCTAAGATTTAGTAATCTCATAATTATGAGACACAGTAATGCATGTCTTGGTAAATAGTTTCAGATAGACGGGAAGCACCAGTGTATTTCTTTTTCAAGCATTAAATACATAGTTCTAACTGTGATTATGGACACTCATTCATTCCACAAGTGTTTGTTGTATCCATACTGTATGCCAGGCAGTGTGCTAAGTGCTAGGGATGAAGCAGTGAGCAAATGCATTGTTATTATCCTTGTGACCTGTGTGGATGGGCACCCAGCTTCAAACAAAGAACTATAGCCTATGCAAACATCCACTCCCTCATTCATTTTCATTGAATTATCCTATTCATTTTAAGTCGTAAAAGAATGATAAAAGGGTAACTTTCAGCGAAGCTTTATCAGAAAGAAAATATGCTTAGTCACCTTATTTACCCAATACCCAGTATGAGAGGAGGAAAATGTTTGATAATACGAAGTTGTATTAATACCACAGTGGTAAATAACCTTATGCTTATGTTTCTTTTTAAATCACTGGGTCACACACAATTCAAAACCCACAAACAAACTGAGAATCTTTACATTAAATGTGTTCTTCCTGAAAATCCTGAACTGCTATATGCCAGTCTATCTTCAAGCAAAATTTGATTATGTGCCATTTTATATTTACACAGCAAAATAATGAAGGCATAACTAACGCAGGCAAACTTAAACCTTTTTTACTTCTGAGCTGGGGGTGGGGGCACACACTTGGATTGGTGTTTTTCGCAGCCTCATTAACAGTAGTGTCCTGATCTCCAACACAGGCTTCCTCCAATCCACCACTCTCCTCTGAAGTGTAAAGCTGATGATCTCTGAGTTACAAAAGATAGCATTTTTCTTGAGTTCTGCTTTTTCTGCACTAGGAAATTTCAGGGCTAAAGGAGTTGAAGAATTAAGCGCTGAGCACATGTTCAGTTTTGCCTTGGGTCTTCCATGTGTAGTGCGATGAATGGGTTTCAAAATGAAAATCCTTAGTTCATACCTACTTGACAACCCTTATAAACCTCAATTTCCAATCCTCACCGATGAGATCATGAAAAAATAGTCTCAAGTTTAACTCTTCTTCTTCAACACCTTTGAATATATTGTGTTCAAAATGAGAATCAAATTCAAAACTAAGGGGCTGGCCAGGATCTGATTGCTTTCATTTAATATATGGATTTTAGGAACGTCAGAATAGGTTCACATTGTATTTTAATCGAAAACCTGAGCCTTTTTAAAGTTCACCAAATATTTTTAAATGTTTTAGTGGGGTTTTTTCCCCTTCGTTTTCTTTCTCCTCTTCAATCTCTCCCTCCTATTTCTCGGTGTCATCAGATACCTCAGAGTTGGGATCCTCATCATTAGACTCTACCTCATCTTCCTCCTCCTCCTCCTCTTCCTTTTCCTCCTCCCCCCACCTTTTCGTCCTCCCTGAATCCTCAGCCTCTAAGGTCCATGCGGATCCCTTCATTTCGCAGTGAACTCATGGATCTCGGCAAGTAAGGCCTTATAGATGTCATTATACTTTTTCCCCAGAGCCTGAAATTTCTTATCAAATTTGTCTTCTATCTGATCACGTCGCGTCTGCAGCTTTTTGAGGGCAAGAACTGGGCATTTCACAGAGCGAGGCAGGCTCTTACTAAAGCCGTTGTTAGGTGTTGGTACAATGTCTTCCCGGGCCTGGGGCTCCTCCGCCAAGTGATCGGCGCGCCGTCTCCTCCTCGCTGCGCCCTGCCCCTCGCCTTTACCTCCTCCGCAGCCGCCTGGCTCTGCTCCGAAGGTGCCTTGTTTCCTGAGTGTGTCACGTTAGAGGACAAGCGACAAAGGTGAAGGGTGGCTCCGGAGGAGGCCCGGCAGCCCAGCAGCACCGGAAAGGAAAGAACGTGGCCGCAGCGAGGAGGAGCTGGGGGCGGGAGGAGGTGGAAGGAGGGCGGGCCTGAGACTAGAGCCGCGGCCCAAAAGGAGGCGGGGAAGCGCCCCACCTTGATGAAGTCGCTGCCACCCCCATCCGTTGCAGTTTTACAGCCCTCTGCGCATCCACTTATCTCTGCGCACCGGCTGTGCAGGAGCCTGGGTGTTGGGTACGCATATGACTCCAACCGGGTTTCTACCCTCCAAGAGTTCACAGGGGAGACAGACACAAACCAAACCTCACACGGAGAAAGGACAGGTGCAGAAATGGAGATGTATTCAAGATACATCTTGATAGAGAGCATGACACGCAAGGCATAAAGCGATCAGTTCCCTGCGGAGGAGGGGCTTGCTGGGGGAGCTGAAGGATGGGAATTCGGGGAAGGGACCTTTCAATCCTAAAGGAGGCAAGCAGTGGTCATGCAAACGTCCTACCGTGGCTTGTCATCGCAAGCCCTGCTCTTAGCAGCATTGCTCCCAGTCTCTTCACCCGTTACCGTTGCAAAGAGTCAGTAACAACAAAAACTGCCTAACACAAGACTATTTCACACTTCGAATTGACTAGGCCAGTGCTTCTCAACTGGAACCTGTAAAAGAACCACCTGGAGAGACTCCTGGGCCCCACTCCTGGAGATTATAATTCAGGATGTGGAGTTGGGGCTCAAGAACATGCATTCAGATGCTGCCGGTCTGTGGGCCACCCTTTGGGTAGCATAGGACTGGACAACTTGCTTGGTTGTGTCATGGTGATAGAGATAAGATATAAAAGAATAGTTCTCAATAACCTTCTCTTAAAAGCAGGTGAATTATAAAAATTAACAATTTACTAACCTGTTGGTGAGCCAAACTCCTTTCATCTCTTTGGTTGGCATCTCTCTTTTAGTGGAACCAGAATTTTCTTCCCTGGGTTTTGTCCTGGGGGTTGAGAAGGAGGGAAGAGGAACTGAAAAGGGAATAGATGTTCTTAAAAAGCATCATAAACACCAGATTCAAAGTCATCAAATTAAGAATATTTTACTACATTAAAATACAGTGCCAACCCTATTTCTTTCAGGGCCATAGGACAGTAGCCCACCCCAACCTTCCAACAAGCCTTGCTCTTCTGTACCTTTGTATGTTACTATACTTTGTTCCACTGTGTGGACCGGCCTTCTTCCCCCTTTTCTTCTGGCAAATTGATATTTGTTCTGACAAGAGATTTTTACATATTGAGGTATATGGGGTAGCTATTCAGGTTCAAAACTGATTTGGCTTGAACTGAAGAAGCCTGACTTATGGCCTATCAAACATACATTGTCTATCTGCTTTAACCATTAAAGTAAAGAATGCATTCTCAAGATAAGAATGCATACTTCCCCTCCCATGCCCTAGTTAGTCCCTTTCTGGACATCAGAGTCATGTTGACCTGCTAGTTCACAACTAAATACCTCTTTGAAACTTTGACAGATATGTATCCTGGGCGTGTTTAATGTATGTCCTTGGTTCTAAAAAGATATAAGACTGTACTGAAAACCATGGTTCTCTGGAATGTTTTCTTCCTTTCTGGAAAAGGCCTTCCTGGATTATAATCCTCACTCAGGCTCAATTAAAATTTACCTTATCTCTCTTGTCTATAAAATGGTTATAGGTTATTTTGCCTTGACAGTTCTTAGAGACCCAGATCAAATGTCACCAATGCTGTCAACACATAGCAAGCACCTCCAGGTGGAAATTGTTACTTCTTTCTCTGTGTGTGTACCCGTGGTACCTATCACACTATGGCATTGCAGTGTATATTTCCGCCCTACACACTGTCAGCTTCTTAAGGGTGGAGCCCATCTTTGTATTTCCCAAACCAGTTTTGGTGTCTGGCACACAATAAACACTCAAATGTTTGCTGAATGAGTGGATGAAAAATAGATATGAGCCCTGTTCCTCATGACGGGGTATCTAACCTATAAATTCACCTCAGGAGGGCAGTAAGGTTATCTCATCTGTTGTATAGATATTTTGATTTAGACTTAATGTTAGACATTAAACACATTAGATTGTTTGTTGTAGTTGTGGATCTTGACTCAGTGTTTGTGAGGAGTGAATTGTTTCCATTTCCTGAATCGGTTAAAGGCCCCTCTCCTGGGGCGGATTTAAAACCTCCATTGTTAGGGACTCCAGATGCTATCACAACAGCCCTGCCTTCCTTCTTGAACCTCTGGGACTGGTGGCAACCATCCTGTCTCCCATGATGCCTCAGGCCAAGGAGGCACTGAGCTGCAATGACTTGAAACTGCTGGCTGTAGAAATTCTAACTGCCGTGAAGCCACCGGCTTTTGTACTGATGCCAATATTCTTAGGCACTGTTTACATAGGCAAACTAGTCCTGCTAACCAGCACAGCAGATGTGCTGGCAGATATGCTGCCAGAGTTGGGGATACATTTCATGTATCCCTTCCCCACCCTGATTTTAAACCTTTTACTCTTAAAAGTTCAAAACCTGTGTGATGGGAGACGCTCAGCTTTAAATAATGGTTTGGTTAGTGATTTTCTTCTGAGCTCTGAGTAATAACATTCAGAGTGATTGGGCAGACAGTTGGGCTTTTGGCTTCCGGTACTCAGTTTGCCTCTTGGAGGTTTATGATCCTAGGCAAGGCATTTAACTTCTCTAAGCGTCAAAAGAAGATAAAATGACTGTAGTACCTCCTCCTCCTGTTTCCCAGGTCCTTGTGAGATTCAAACAAGTGAAAGTTCAAATGGTAATAAACTGTAAAACATTATACAAAAGAGTAATGATAATTTATTATGTATTTTATATAGTATGTGTTAATTTGTTATAATCACACTCTGTGTGTACACAAAGGGGTCTTAATTATAATCTTCATCTGAATCTGGCACTTCAGACATCTGTAGAGATCCATAAAAATCATTTGCCTTATATCTTTGGGGTTTACATGCCATTTAAGAAACCATTTTTCCAAGGTCATGTCTAATTTGCTGCTTCCTGCGCTTTACATAAAGCAGAAGATTGACTCAACTTCTGGAGTGTCCTGTGTAACACGCTTGTGGAGTCAGGCAGAGGGCGTGAGTGGGTAGGCTCTAGATTGCTATATAGCAGAGGGGAGTTTGGGAGGTTTTGTTTAGAGGTTTAATTCTTTTGTGCTGCCTTTAGTCAGCTGCTGTTGGGAACACTCAAGTGAAAACAAACACTGCTTGTCCTGGCAATCAAGGGAGGCTTTTAGCAGCTTGAGTAGCCTTATGAAGGACATTTGTTTATGGCCAGCTGTACATGGGGCGCTGGAAAAAAATGATACCAAGACACAGACCTTGTCCTAAGGAGTTCACAATCTAGTTATTGCTATTATAGGTAACAGAGATGTGAGTAAAAAAGGACTCAAATTAATTTTGTAAAGTCACGTTTCAACCCTCGTGTGTGTGTGTGTGTGTGTGTGTGTGTGTGTACGGAAGGCAAAGGGGAGTGAGACAGGAATAGGACCCAGAAAGACGTGTTACCAGAGAAGGCTTGAGAGAGAAATGTGCTGGAGAGGAAGAGCTGGAGGAAAGGGGAAGACGGGGATGCCTCCTTGGCCCAGAGCAGTCAAGACTAGAGCTGCTCACCCTGGGTGAGTCCTGTATCTTTTCTGGGCCTCAGTTTCCCTTTGTGTAAATATGGGAGACTACCTGTTCGTTCTAGATGCAAAATCTTCCAGTTTTGTGATGTAGGCTTGAGAATAAATCAACTTGTGAGTGGCAGTAGAGGATGATGGTTGAGGGGTTCTGGAGCCAGAGTGCTTGGGTTCAGATCCAGCCCACTGCTTCCCACCTGTGTGACCTTGGGCGATTCACTGGACCACTCTTGGTTTGAGACTCCTCCACTCTGAGAGCAATGACTGGCAGACAGCAAATGTCAGTACCTCTGAGCTATTATTCCCCTTGACATATCTTGATAGAATATAGGAGGCCTTTGGAGCCGAGCAAGTACTTTGGCAATATAGAAACTATTTGTATTCTGTGTGATAGTAAAAACAAACAAAAAAGTGTAGGAACTGGAAAGAGACAAGCTTATCCTTTCTGTGCTCCCATAGATTGAACTGCAGCCTGGGAGTGAGAGAACAAACTGAAGGCTTTAGAGGTGAAGGGGTTAGGGTATCGGATCCCTCTGTGAGCTCTTTCCGTTCTCTGTTCTAGGTTACCTTGTTAATTGAGTAGTGGTGAGGTTCTCCTCAGGTTTCCTTTGTAGCTTGTAACGAAATATTTGGATACAGGACTAAACACATTTGAAAATCTGTAATAGAGCACTCTCATCAGAGAACCCAACTGTTACATAATTATATTTGTGCTTCACAAGTTGGCTTAACAATTCCCTCCAGTGCTTTGCTACATGGAAAGGGCGCAACTGTGCCCCACAAAGAACTCTTTTGGTCCATGCCTACTCTCAGAGTGTGGGACAAAAGGTTTATTTTACAAAAGTAATGCTGAGTAAAATAAATAAGGGAGGAAGGACTGCTCTAGGAAGGGTCCCTACCCAGATGGGGATCTACCAAAGGCCTGAGCAAGGCTCCTGCCCGTTCTGGGCCCCGGGAGAGAGGGGACCACAATAGGTCATGTGGATTTACTCCTCACCTGCCTTCTTTTTTTACTTCTTTATCTGGGAAACTGGAGCCCAGAGAACTTAGGAAGCTTGCCCAGGTCATGTAGCTAATGAAGGAGAGAGCCAGGACTCTGCTCTGGTCTCTGTCCAAGGTCTGTGCTCTTTCCTCTCCATCATACTTCCTTAACCCTTTCTGCCCTCCTTCAAAGAATTTCAAGGCAGGATAATGAAATGTGATTCTTCACAACCTTGTCTTCTGAGGAAGCCTTTAAGATGGGGTTTACAAGCTACAAAGAGTCTTCAAGGGCTCTGCTACCCTGAAGTCCTTGTATATCTCTCAGTTTAGGAACATGCAGCTGGTAATTCAGCCTGGCTCCAAGCTTATGTGAGATTTACTTTGTGAGTTACCAGAGCTAAGCTAAGGTAGTGAGACTTTATTATGTACGACAGACTGAAATGCTATGAAGGACAGACATAAGCAAATAAAAAGAAGTAACATTGTGAGCACTTATACTAAGTTCTATGCCAGGTATCCTTTAAAAAAAGCACTATAAAGTAGGTATTATGGTCACCCCAATTTTAGAGGTAAAGAAAGTGAGGCAGAAACAGGTTTAGTGACTTGCCCAGAATCACCCAACTAGTAAGTGTCAGAGCCAGGATTGAACCTTGGCTGACTTACTTCATGGTCCACACCCTAAAATACTATGCTATGCTTGGATGAGCAGGGAAAGAGGAAGGGTGAAGCGGAGGAAGTAGAATGCTCTCTGGGGGCTGGGGAAACCCTGATTTGTAGCTATTGCTTATTTCCATGATGTAGATACTCCCGCAGTGGCCAGTTTCAAGCTACTGACCTGATGTCAACTGTCTTATAAATTTAACAATTAGTTTTCATGACCTAAGGAGAACTGGTTCCAGCACACCACTGAAGGGCATTGCCAAAGAGAATAGCAGATAAAAAAAATAAAGTTATGAAAGTTATGCTTAAGTATGCTTGACTCTAGAGAACTAGAAAGTACAAGGGGTGGGGTGGTGTGAAATGTGATCAGAACGCACAGTGGGATCACACTAGGATGCCAAGTTCAGATGTGTTTTTCTGTAGGAAACTGGAAATCGATGGAAGTTTTTAAGCAGCCAGGTAATGTGATCAGCCTTTTAGGGTAAGAACTCGGACAGCAGTATACAACAGGTTATAGAGAAAGAAAAGTGTTGTCTAGAATTCAAGTTAGTAGGCAAATACAAGGCAGCAGTGCGAGTGGGGTGGAGGCTGGGGGTAGAACTAGATTCAGAAGATGTTGGCAGGTGGAATTGACATTAATTGGTGATTGAGTGGATATCATGTGACAGAAGGAAGGAGATGAAGAAAATATCAAGGTTTCTAGCTTGGAAGCTAGACTTATGGTTAGATCGTTAATTGAGAATTTAATGGAGTAAGTTGCCGAGTTGGTAGTGGAGAAGGGAAAGTAGAACATGTTAATTTTTGAAGAGCTTATTGGCTAGATCCTGGAGATGGTTGGAAATATGGACCTAGAGCTTAAGAAAAGATCAGAGATAGACATTTGGAAGTCATCAGCATATGGCTAGTAAGCACCTCCTATTTGCTAGGCATTGTGCCATAGTAGTACATTGGCTTGCTTGGCAAAGGCAAGAATTACAAAGTTGAATAAAATAAAAAATGGAACCTTGGGGAACACCATCAATTAAAGGGCCAGAGGGCAGGAGAGGAAGAAACAATCAATGAAAGACACAAAAAAAAAAAAAAAAAAAAAGGAATTAATTACTAGCATGGGAAGAGAAACAAGATTGGAGAAGTTAAGGAGGAAGACAGTCTCAAGAAAAAGCAAGTTGTTAAATGCCTGCAGAGAGGCAAAGTAGGTCATTGGTGTTGGCAGTGGGGTGGTGGGCCACTGGTGAACCTAAGAAGGACAGTTTTGTCAGAGTTACGGGGGTGGAAGCCAGTTTGTAATGGGTTGCCTTCAGAGAGGACAGTCTTTGAAAAGCCACTGTCTCTAGGGTAAAGACAGACCTGATCTCAACAGAAATCAAGTTCTGTTTAGAGGAGGTGCTCTCAGCTTTCCTCCCTACTCCCATAAACGCACCCATTACAGCCTCCCCCAAGGCCACCCCTTCCATTGATTTTCCAGATCCTATCTCCTTCTTCTTCCAGGGTCTCAATTCACTTGTCATTTCTCCTCTACAACCTTTGTCTCTCCTTATTCACAGGCTCTTTCCCTACGAGCATGCTCAAGTCTCTCTCATTAAAAGAGAAAAAAGTTTATTTACTCTTTCCCTCAGCCTACTGCTTTCCTTATCTCTACTAACAGCGACAGTACTGTCTACATTCACTCTCTCTATTTCTTCACTCCCACTCACTTTGCAACCCATTACAATCTGGCTTCCAGCCCCATATCTCTGACTAAACTGTCCTTCTTAGGTTCACCAATGATCCCATAACCCCAGTGCCAACACCAATGACCTACTTGGCCTCTCGGCAGGCGTTTAACAACTTGCTCTTTCTTGAAACTGTCTTCCCCCTAAACGTCTCCAGTCTCTTGCTTCTCTTGCCATGCTAATAATTAACTCCTCCTCCTCTTTTAGAGGGTGGGGAGATCTTTTAATGATTGGTTCTTCCTCTTCTGCCCACTGTCCCTTTAAATGATGGTGTTCCCCAGGTTTCGTATTTTATTTTATTCAACTTTACAATTGTTGCTTTCCCTAAGCAAACTGACTTTCCCTCTCTGGTGGAATTTACCATGTGGCCTAAATCCTCCCAGAAATGGTGCTCAGACAGCCCTGTCCTTTCATCAGAGTTGGATTGGATTAGAGACCCAGCCCCTAGCAAGTAAAGAAATGTTTTTATCTTTGTAATTGGGGTGGGAACAGGAAAAAGGACTTTGATGCCTTCCCATCCTTACTGGAGGAGAGGGATGCTGAACACTTGTAAAGCAAAGTGTGGTTGGTGGGCAGAAGACTAACGTGTGGAACACCTGCCCCCACCCCACAAACATCTGTGTGCTTTTCCCCACCCTTCTCTCCTTCTCCAGTCTACTCTTCTTAATTAAAACTCAGTTAACTTAGCTGATACTGTCTCCAGGCAGCCTCTCTGGACAGCCTCTGTCTCTTCTCTCCCAGGCTGCATTATACATACCTTTGTACTTTAAGGTGCATGTCTCTATTTTTGAGGTTTCTACATCATATCATAATCATCTATTGCGTCTAGGATACTCCCACATTTGTATGTTCCCCCAAAATAGGCCCTTGTGCTTTGTCCATCCTTGTACCCCCAATGCTTTGACCAGTCATGCCCAAATAGCTACCTAATAAATGTTGGTTGAATGAATTAGTTGACTAGATTTACTTAGTGCTTCTCAACCTTGCTGTGTATCAAAATCACCTCAAGAGCTGAAAAAATTCCCATGCCTTAGGTCACATTTCCAGAGGTGAGTCTTTAATAGGTGTGGGATGGAACTCAGGCACTGCTAATTTTTAATTAGCTTCCAGGTAATACTTATATGCTGCCAATTTTGAGAACCGTTGGATTAAGTGAATAAAATAGATATACCAGTGTCTGCTATATACCAGATGTTTTAATTAAATTCTCACAATAACTCAAAGGAAATGAGATTTGTTTTTGTTAACACATGGGGAAAAACAGAGGCTCAGAATGATGAAATAACTTTATAAACCAAAGTTGGTAAGAGGCAGGGCTGGGATCTGATTTTGTTACCTTACATGGCCTTTCCAGCTTCCCAGGCAGCTTCTCTTCAGTGGTGGAGAATCCATTTTTGTCTCTTATCTATCCTTTCAGAAATGGAGCCTTGGCCAACTGGCTGAATTGTGTAACATTTGGAGAAATGTGGCATTAGCTCTAGTCTACCTCCAAGAATGAGGTTGGATGGGAGTCAGCCCATGCAAGGGCATGTCTGTGTCACAGCTATTCTCTTTCACATTTATAGGACAATTACGCCTTTTTTCTGGGCTGGGCACTCAATCTTGCCTTCAGGTCTCTTTCTCTGGAGGATGGCCATTCCAGTAGCTTGTTAGCCAACCCTCTACATACACCCCACCCTCCACTCCAATACTGAAATGAGCCTATATATAAATCTTTTTTTGTTTGTTTTGTTTATTGCAGTAACATTGGTTTATAACATTGTATAAATTTCAGGTGTACATCATTATACTTCTATTTCTGTATAGATTACTTCATGTTCACCACCCAAATACTAATTACAACCCATCACCACACACATGTGCCGAATTATCCCTTTCGCCCTCCTCCCTCCCCCCTTCCCCTCTGGTAACCACCAATCCAATCTCTGTCCCTATGTGTTTGTTTATTGTTGTTATTATCTACTACTTAATGAAGGAAATCATACGGTATTTGACCTTCTCTCTCTGACTTATTTCACTTTGCACGATACCCTCAATGTCCATCCATGTTGTCGCAAATGGCTGGATTTCATCGTTTCTTATGGCTGAGTAGTATTCCATTGTGTATATATACCACATCTTCTTTATCCATTCGTCCCTTGATGGGCACTTAGGTTGCTTCCAAGTCTTGGCTATTGTGAATAACGCTGCAGTGAACACAGGAGTGCATGTATCTTTATGCATTGGTGTTTTCAAGTTCTTTGGATAAATACCCAGCAGTGGAATAGCTGGATCATATGGTAGTTCTATCCTTGATTTTTTGAGGAATCTCCATACTGTTTTCCATAGTGGCTGCACCAGTTTGCACTCCCACCAGCAGTGTATGAGAGTTCCCTTCTCTCCACATCCTCTCCAACATATGTTGTTTCCTGTCTTGTTAATTATAGCCATTCTGACGGGTGTGAGGTGATATCTCATTGTAGTTTTGATTTGCATTTCCCTGATAGTTAATGATTTTGAACATCTTTTCATGTGTCTGTTGGCCATCTGTATATCTTCTTTGGAGAAATGTCTGTTCAGGTCTTTTGCCCATTTTTTAATTGGGTTGTTAGTTTTTTTGTTGTTGAGATGCATGAGTTCTTTACATATTTTGGAGATTAAGCCCTTATCAGATGTATGGTTTGCAAATATCTTCTCCCAATTGTTAGGTTGTCTTTTCGTTTTGTTGTTAGTTTCCTTTGCTGTGCAGAAGCTTTTTAGTTTGATGTAGTCCCATTTGTTTATTTTTTCTATTGTTTCTCTTGCCCAGTCAGACATGGTGCTTGAAAAGATGTTGCTAAGACTGATGTCAAAGAGTGTACTGCCTATGTTTTCTTCTAGAAGTTTCATAGTTTCAGGTCTTACATTCAAGTCTTTAATCCATTTGGAGTTAATTTTTGTGTATGGTGTAAGGTAAGGGTCTACTTTCATTTTTTTGCATGTGGCTATCCAGTTTTCCCAACACCATTTGTTGAAGAGACTTTCTTTTCTCCATTGTATGTTCTTGACTCCGTCAAAGATTAGCTGTCCATAGATGTGTGGGTTTATTTCTGGGCTTTTGATTCTATTCCATTGATCTGTTTGTGTGTTTTTGTGCCAGTACCATGCTGTTTTGGTTACTATAGCTTTGTAGTATATTTTGAAATCAGGGAGTGTGATACCTCCAGCTTTGTTCTTTTTTCTCAGGATTCCTTTAGCTATTCGGGGTCTTTTGTTGTTCCATATAAATTTTAGGATTCTTTGTTCTATTTCTGTGAAAAATGTTGTTGGAACTTTGAGAGGGATTGCATTGAATCTATAGATGGCTTTAGGAAGTATGGACATCTTAACTATGTTAATTCTTCCAATCCAAGAGCACGGAATATCTTTCCATTTCTTTGTGTCTTCTTCAATTTCTTTCAGCAATGTTTTATAGTTTTCAGTGTACAGATGATTCACATCTTTGGTTAAGTTTATTCCTAGGTATTTTATTCTTTTTGTTGCAATTGTAAATGGGATTGTATTCTTAATTTCTCTTTCTGTTACTTCATTGTTAGGGTATAGAAGTGCAACTGATTTTTGTATGTTGATTTTGTATCTTGCAACTTTACCGTATTTGTTTATTACTTCTAAAAGTTTTCTGGTGGATTCTTTAGGGTTTTCTATATATAAAATCATGTCATCTGCAAATAGTGAGAGTTTCACTTCTTCCTTTCCAATTTGGATCCCTTTTATTGCTTTTTCCTGCCTGATTGCTCTGGCTAGGACTTCCAGTACTATGTTAAATAGGAGTGGTGACAGTGGGCATCCTTGTCTGGTTCCTGTTCTTAGAGGGATAGCTTTCAGTTTTTCACCATTGAGGATGATATTAGCTGCGGGTTTGTCATATATGGCCTTTATTATGTTGAGGTACTTTCCTTCTATACCCATTTTATTCAGAGTTTTTATCATAAATGGATGCTGTATCTTGTCAAATGCTTTCTCTGCATCTATTGAGATGATCATGTGATTTTTATTCTTCATTTTATTAACGTGGTGTATTACGTTGATTGATTTGCGAATGTTGAACCATCCTTGCATACCTGGAATAAATCCCACTTGATCATGGTGTATAATCTTTTTAACATATTGTTGTATGCGATTTGCTGGTATTTTGTTGAGGATTTTTGCATCGATGTTCATCAGTGATATTGGCCTGTAGTTTTCTTTTTTTGTGTTGTCCTTGTCTGGTTTTGGTATCAGGGTAATGTCAGCTTCGTAGAATTAGTTAGGGAGCTTCCCCCCCTCCTCAATTTTTTGGAAGAGTTTGAGAAGGATAGCTATTAAGTCTTCTTTGAATGTTTGGTAGAATTCACCAGGGAAGCCATCTGGTCCTGGACTTTTATTTTTGGGAAAGTTTTTGATTACTGTTTCAATCTCCTTACTGGTGATTGGTCTCTTCAAATTCTCTACTTCTTTTTGATCCAGTTTTGGAAGGTTGTATGATTCTAAGAATTTATCCATTTCTTCCAGATCATCGAATTGGTTGGCATATAGCTTTTCATAGTATTCTCTTATAATCTTTTGTATATCTGAGGTGTCTGTTGTAATTTCTCCTCTTTCATTTCTGATTTTACTGATTTGTGCCTTCTCTCTTTTTTACTTGGTGAGCCTAGCTAAAGGTTTGTCAATTTTGTTTATCTTTTCAAAGAACCAGCTCTTGGTTTTATTAATTTTTTCTATTGTTTTTTTGGTCTCTATTTCATTTATTTCTGCTCTGATTTTTATTATTTCCCTTCTTCTACTGATTTGGGGCTTGGTTTGTTCTTCTTTTCCAGTTCCTTTAGGTGCATTGTTAGATTGTTTATTTGAGATTTTTCTTGTTTGTTGAGATAGGCCTGTATTGCTATAAACTTCCCTCTTAGAACCGCTTTTGGTGTATCCCATAAATTCTGGCATGTTGTATTTTCATTTTCGTTTGTCTCTAGGTATTTTTCGATTTCTTCTTTGATTTCTTCGTTGACCCAGTCGTTGTTCAGTAGCATTTTGTTTAATCTCCACGTATATGTGGCTTTTCTGATTTTCTTCCTATAGTTGATTTCTAGTTTCATACCATTGTGGTCAGAAAAGATGCTTGGTATTATTTCAATCTTCTTAAATTTATGGAGACTTGTTTTGTGGCCTAACATGTGATCAATCCTGGAGAATGTTCCATGTGCATTTGAAAAGAACGTGTATTTTTTGGTTTTTGGATGGAATGCTCTGTATATATCTACTAGGTCCATCTGTTCTAGTGTGTCATTTAAGGCCAATCCTTCCTTATTGATCTTCTGTTTGGATGATCTATCCGTTGGTGTAAGTGGAGTGTTAAAGTCCCCTACTATTATTGTGTTACTGTCTATTTCTGTTTTTATGTCTGTAAATAATGGCTTTATATATTTAGGTGCACCTACATTGGGTGCGTAGATATTTACAAGTGTTATATCCTCTTGTTGGATTGTTCCCTTGATCATTATGTAATGCCCTTCTTTGTCCTTTTTACAGTTTTTGTTTTGAAGTTTATTTTGTCTGATATGAGTACTGCTACCCCAGCTTTCTTTTCATTTCCATTTGCGTGGAGTATCTTTTTCTATCCCTTCACTTTCAGTTTGTGAGTGTCTTTAGGTCTGAAGTGTGTCTCTTGTATGCAGCATATATATGGGTCTTGTTGTTTTATCCAGTGCCACCCTATGCCTTTTAATTGGAGCATTTAGTCCATTGACATTTAGAGTAGCTATTGATAAGTATGTACTTACTGCCATTTTTTAACTTTTTTTTTTCTCAGTGTTTTAGTAGTCCTTCTCTGTTCTTTTCTCCTTCTATACAGAATTGATGGTCTCTTTAGTTTGACCTCTGTCTGAAAGCTCTACTCTTTAACTCCCCTCCTCTCTCATTTTATGTTTTTGATATCATATCTAACCTCTTTTTTGTGCATTTGTATCCATTACCCTCTTATCATGGAAATAGATAATTTTTCCTATTTGTGTTCTTCTCTTTTCCCCTTAAATCAGTCCCTTTAACATTTCTTGTAGCACTGGTTTCTTGGTGACAAACTCCTTTACTTTTTGCTTGTCTGGGAAATTTTTGATCTCTCCTTCCATTTTGAATGATAACCTTGCTGGGTAGAGTATTCTTGGCTGTAAGTTTTTTCCTTTGAGCACTTTAAATATATCATGCCACTCTCTTCTAGCCTGTATGGTTTCTGCTGAGAAGTCAGCTGATAGCCTTATGGGGTTTCCTTTGTATGTGACTTGTCTTTCTCTTGCAGCTTTTAGGATTCTCTCTTTATCTTTAATTCTGGACATTTTGATTATGATGTGTCTTGGTGTGGGCCTCTTTGCGTTTATCTTGTTTGGGGCTCTCTGTGCTTCCTGTACCTGGATGTCTGTTTCCTTCCTTAGGTTAGGGAAGTTTTCGTCTATTATTTCTTGAAATAGATTCTCTGCCCCTTTGTCTCGCTCTTCTCCTTCCAGGACACCTATAACATGGATGTTAGTGCGCTTGATGTTGTCCCAGAGGTCCCTTAGACTGTCCTCACTCTTTTTAATTCTTTTCTCTTTTACCTGTTCAGCTTGGGTAATTTTTTCTAGTCTTTCGTCCAGCTCGCGGATCCGTTCTTCTGTATCCTCTACTCTGGTTTTGAGTCCCTCTAGTGAATTTTTCATTTCCAGTATTGTATTCTTCATTTCTGATTGGTTCTTTTTTATATCTTCCGTTTCTTTGTTGACATTCTCACTGAGTTCATCTATTCTTCTCCCCAGATCAGTGAGCATCCTTAACACTCTTTGTTTGAACTCTCTGTCAGGTGGGTTGCTCATTTCTGTTTCATTTAGTTCCTTTTCTGGGGTTTTGTCCTGTTCCCTTACTTGGAATGTATTCCTTTGCCTCCTCATTTTGCCTCTTTCCCTGTGCTTGTGTCTATGTATTAGGTAAGTCAGCTATGTCTCCTGCTCTTGGATAGGTGACCTTATGTAAGTGATGCCTTAGGAGGCCTGCAGTGTGCGTCCCTCAGTTCTCAATGTTCCAGGGGTGACCCCTTTCTGGGCTACATGTGTCCTTCTGTTGTGGCCTGTTTGCTCTCCCTGTAGGTGCCCAGGGAGACCGAGTTATGCTCCTGGCCAGCTGTTGTAATGCTCAGCTGCTTGTAGTTTTTGTGGGCCCTTCAGTCTCTTTATCAGGTGTGGGGAGCCCCAACACAGTTGGCTACAAGTATATGATGTATATTTATTACGAAGAGAAGTAAAGAAATCACTTAGAGTTTTTGGAGAACTTTATCATATCCCACATTCACTAGAAGATATGCTGGGATCTTACAAGTTAAGTTAAGCAGAAGTTACATCTTAACTTAAAAGTTACCGATGGTCAAGTTTTTCTAAACATTTAATTTGTAAGTTTTAATAAATTAAGCAAACATTCCCTAAATACTCTAGTTAGTCTTAAAACTTGCTAGACATAAACATTGTCAAGTTTGTTCTGTGGTATATAAACTGAAGTAACAGTTTTATTTTATAATATTGAGTATCAGTTGGCGATAATAATAAACAGTTACATAGTACTTAATATGTGCGAGGCACTGTTCTAAGTGCTTTCCATAGGTTAACTCATTTAATCTTCAGAATGACTCTATGAGTTAGATACTATTATTTCCATTTTACAATGAGGAAATTAAGGCACAGGACATTAACTAAGACATACAACCAGTAAGTAGTAGAAATGAGATTCAAACCCACGCAGTCTGTCTTCCTAGTCTATGCTGTTAAGCAGTGTTCTGTATTTGCCTGAACACACAGCTTGGGAATTAGGGCAATTTTGTACATTGACAGAGGAAGATTGATATCGTGCAGTAATTCCTGAGTATCACTTAACCTGGACTGACACTTTTACCACTTGGCCTGAGCAACCGTGAACATGGGAATTCTCAGCAGGTTGGAAGGGGAGGCATAGGAATATCTTGATGTAGTCAAAAGGTCATGATGACCATTAAATCTTTTAAGGGAGCAGTCGTCAGAGTGCAGAGTGGGCACATCATTGTAAAGACAATGATGATGAGGATATTGAAAGAATTGGATTATGCCTCCATGATGCACCTAAAACTTCTCTTGGCTACTAGTGATGACTTCCTAGTTATGTTAATGGTCATTTTTCAGTCCTTAGCTTCCTTCCATTGCCAATTGTCAGCTTTTTAAAAAACTTGTTCAAATTTGACTTTTGTACTATGATTCACTCTTAGTTTTCCTCTTGCCAGTCTCTAGATTTCTCCTTCTAGATTCTTCTTTCCAGCCTGTCAAAGAATGTTTTCCTCCATGGTTTGTTTCTTTGTCACTGTGTTTTGTCTCTTTGCTACCTCTCTGAGTCTTACTGTTGTTTGAGTTGTTATCAGTTACCTCTGAGCTCTTCTTCCAGGCCTGACCTCCTTGAGTCTCTGGCCCTGCATTTGCTCTCTGCCTTTTGGAGCTGTCTACCTAAATGTTTCATTGGCTTTAAATGGAATAATTCTAAAATGGAACTCATTGTACCTTCCCTGGCTGTTCTTCTGCCTATGTTCTGTTTCTCATACCCCAAGTGAAGACCCTCCAGCATCTTTAAATCCTGCCTCTGTGTCCCACCAGCCTACCTGATCCCACTCCCTCCACTCTGTGAGCAGTTGCCAAGGCCCATCAACTCTGCTCATGATCTCTCTTGTATTTCCCACCCCCATATCCTCCTGGGGCTGACCTTCATTTTCTCCTCTGTGGACAGTTGCCAAATTCTTATAGCTGATGCCCTTGCCTCCAATCTCTCTGTCACCAAACTATTGTATACACCTCAGCTGCATAATTCTTCCCAAAGTATAGTCTCATTAAAAAAAAGTGTCCAAAAATCTTTACTGTTTCACCATTGACAGCTAACTAAGGTCTACACATAAGAGCATTTAACCTGCCATCGTCTTTCCAGCTGTACCTTCAGTCAGACTGGATCGTCCTCTACATCAGAAGTTGCTCTGGTGGCCTGCAGTCATGTTTTGTTTGGTCTGCAGCTTAAAAAAACAAAAGAAATTAATGTGAATCAATGCTTTAAAACCAGAGGATTTCCCTTAAAAGTTAAAGTCTTAGGGAAAGTCCAGAGGACTGTGAAAGCTTAAGGAGAGATGGAAATTTGGGGAAAGGGAGGGAGTCGTCAAGATTTAAATTCTTAGCGGCCAGCCCCGTGGCCTAGTGGTTAAGTTTGGTGCATTCTGCTTTGGTGGCCCAGGTTTGGTTCTTGGGCACAGACCTACATGGCTCATCGGTGGCCATGCTGTGGCAGTGACCCACATACAAAGCAGAAGAAGATTGGCATGGATGTTAGCTCAAGGCAAATCTTCCTCAGCAAACAAAAGAGGAAGATTGGCAACAGATGTTAGCTCAGGGCCAATCTTCCTCACCAAAAAAAAAAAAAAAAAGTTCTGCATTAGTGGATCTCAGGTGATCTGTACAGTGGTCTTAAGTGAAGTCATGTAATTTGCCTGCCAATAAAAAAAAATTAAATCTGCATTTAAAAGTACACACAAACTTTACAACATTTAAGAACTATAACTATAATTTTCATGCAGATAAATGTTCTATGAAATTGTTTTCCTATAATAGGCAGGAGTAGAACAGAATCTGGAGAGCAGAATGAAAAAGCTGTTTGACAGGATGAAATGGCCATTATTGGAAAAGTTGGAGAACCACTGACGTAGAATACAAAGATTTGAACATGAGAAATGAAGCAGGCAGTGAGTTACAGTAGATGTTCTGTCTAATGTGGTTGGTTCCTGTTGAAATTTGACCACATGCTAATTACTGATGTGTCTGGAGTATCAATGTACTGTGGCTTTTCCCCAGCCTCTGCCTTCCCCTTTGACATGAGCATACAGAAGAACTTTTTAGAGATAATTATTTTACATCTGTTTAACCTATTATCATTTCAGAACTTGATAATCAATATGGTCCTAATAGCAAATGTACATAATGGGAAAAATGATAATCTCAGCTTCCCTAGAAACATTGGACTATCTGACTAACTAGACAGAAGTAATACCTTCCTTCTCTGAGCTTGTGCAACCCTTTATCTAGGCCTCTCTTAGTAAGCTTGTATCACTTAGCTAACTAACATCAGCTATTCATTTACAAGTCTTGGTTCTTCTCTATTTCGCTAAGCTCCAGAAGACTGTCTCTCTCTCCCTCTTAAGATTTCCTGCCCACAGAATATATCCCCTAATTTATATGTTGAATGAATTAACAGAGAACAGCCCCATTCACAAACCTGACAACTAACTTGCATGTTAAGAAGCAGAATGCCGTTTCTGCTTGGCTTCCTTTGATTCTTGCTTGCCCTCTGACCTTCAGTCGTCAGACCTGGGTAGAGAGCCAGTGGCCCACCTGTTTTGCGTGTCAGGTTCCACTGAGGTGTAATGAGTACTCTTCATCCCTTTCCTTCTCCTCAGGCAGAATTCCCCTCCTAGATCCTGGAATGGTTATGGGGGCCAGTTTTAAGACCTCTAGCACTGCTTTCAAGTACTTCAACTAGCCAAGACTGGGTCAATTCACAACCTGTGGGGCTCTTAACACTCAGCTTGCTTCTTTGTGCTACTGGAGTTTTCCAGCTACTTCTAAAGAGGTTTCAGAAAACTTTTTCAAGAATGTGTCTTGGGTGGATCTGAATCTCATTTCACAAACTCAAGGATGCAAGAAATATAACTTGATCTTATATTTTGAGCCTTCATTCTTTAAGTAGGACTTAATCCCAGTGAATTTAAGTATTCCCCCATTGCTGTTTGCTTTTAGGTTTTGGAGGGTCTTATACAATGTTGAGGCATAATGAGCGAGGGATGCCATCTGGGTACTTATTCTCAACCCACATCATTGTTCCACCTGGTCCTTGGTGTGTGATCCTTACAAGCTGCACTAGGATATCCTGTCTTCTTATCTATAAGAGCCCTTCAAGTCCATTAGTGCTCTCTTCTATTCCAGTTGGACCCTTGAGAACGTATAATGGATTTTGGATAATGGAGAGGTTGTCTCAGATCCATCTGCAAGACACTCATACAGCCCTTGCTACTTTTAGGTCTCTTCTGTCACATGGAATCATTCCGCTGCTCCTGCACCAGCTGGAGCCTGAGGAGCTCTCTGAGGCCGTTTGAGGCACTGTCTTCCTAGGCATACCTTGCAGTCACACTTCCCTAGAGTCTTGCCTCTTTCCAAGTTTCTATCTGGGCGTGGGGCACGTGTCTGCTGCTCTTAGATTTCACAGAGATGTCTGCAGGTTACTGTGTCTCAAGGTGCTTTTTTCTTTGGATCTCAGATATCAATCCACACATTCTTCATTTCATTCCAACACTTTCTCCTCCCCTCTCCCCCCACCTAGCTTGGAGAATCATTTTCTATTCTAGGAGACTTCTTATCCATCACGTAATCTTGTAGATCAATGTCTATTTTTTAATTCTCCAAAGGATATAGGCTTTTGAAAAGCAAAAGCAGAAAGACACTCCTGTTTCTTTGCTATTTGTTCTCATGACCCTCCCCTGAAGTAACAACTACAGACAGACTTGGCTACTGATTTTATTTGCTGGGCAGTAGGGATGGGAGGGGAGTAGTGAGAAGAGCTAAGAGAAAGAGTTGATATTGGAGGAAAAAAGTTAGATAATATTCACAATTTTATCATGCCATATGACATCACATAGACATGTGAATGTCACGCCAAACTGGATAGGACTCAGAACAGCTTCCTGGGCCCGCAGTGATCTACACCAGCATCTCTAGGGCAATTCTGTATGTTCTGCAGCCCCCTCATAAGTTTCCAGAATCCAACTTCTGCACTGGTTATTTAATCTTTAAGCTTCTTTTCTCTCCTCTTCTCAAGTAGAATAACAGTACCTCACAGAACTGTAGCCAGAATTCAACAACCTACCCTAGCACTGTAGGCACTCAGGCAGTGATAACCATTATTAATAATAGTAGTAATAAAAGTACTTAAAGACAGATTACTGTTTATTTCAAAATTTGAAAATGGAGAGAATCAATCTCGATATTGTCTCTAGGATAACTATTTTTCATTCTCTAATTGATCAACACAATTCCAAACATTAGCACAGTTTTATTTTAGCACCTTTCCGAGTTTTTTTTCTACCCATCCACCCTTTCTTACCCGCTTCTGCTTATGTTTTTTTCCTGCATAAACCAACTGTCCCTTCTCCAATCAGCACTTCTGCCCCCACACCACCCTGTCAGTATTGTAAACAATGCAGATAGTTGTTCAGAAGTTCTGTTAATGCAGATGATCACAGGCTAACACAGCAGAAGTGTTTCTGGAAAGGTATGGGCAAATCAAGTCAAGTCTGCATGCACTCAGAGCGTGCAGTACACAAAGGAAACCTGAGGTGGAATCTCTGCAAAATGAACAATCTTCTCCGATCTGTTTTGTAAAGATAACTCACTTGTTTTACAGCTTTCCTATAGCTGAAGGAACTCATATATAATTTGTCTTAAATATTCAATAAAGTCTTCATTTAACTAAAAAAAAAAAAAAATACAGTCCAGAAAGTAACAGAGCAAAGTCTGCCATTTCTTTGTTCATATTTTCTTAATTCATGCCTATCAAGCTACTTGTCCTGTGAGAAATGGAAGGACCCTTTGTGTTCTCTATTAATTGATAACAATGTTGAAAGTGTTTATCATGGGAACTCTAGAAATCTGAGTGAAAGCAGTCAGTCTCAGCTCGACCCTGGCAGATCTCAATATTCCCCAAGTTAGACTGATATTTTACCACAAGACTCAAATGATGATTGCCTTTTCCCAATTTGCCAAAGACCTTAAAATGATGGTTAGAATCCTCTGTATGTGCATGTCCGTGCACACACACACATTTATTTGTTTGTTTGTTTTATATCAAGAACATTAACAGTTAAATTTTTCAGTAAATTGGGCAAACGATAATATAGAAGTTGAATTAATTTATTAATATTCATTTGCTCTGCTGCTGCTTATATTGTCAGCAAATGCGTATTAATAGAATTGCTGGAATAGCTGTTCATGGCTAGATTAATTGCCTCTTGTTCTTGTGTTTCATGAACAGTGGCTAATGGCTTCATAATTCAGTGCTTTCCAACTCTTTTCATGGCAAGGCATATGTATACAGTAATAATATTTTACATGGGACACTGGGGTAAACGGCTCAGGAGCTTGGCTGCCCAGGGGCTGAGGGATCAGTCACAGCACATCTGTGCCCACTTCAAGGCACACAGGGTACCCTGTGCACATGCTGGGAAGCTGTATCATGGTGTATCGCAGACTTGATATAGTCCTGATTTCTGCTAGTAACATTGTTTCCTTGATCTTATGATGGCATTAAATATTTCACTAACTATCAATGTTCTGTTTCATGTTCTACACAAGGGCATTGTTACTCTCCAGCTGTTCCCTTTCCCTGGGTTTGAGAGCCGCTAGGAGATACAGTATCTAAGTTCATGCTCTGTGCCAGGAAAGTTTCCAAACACTCTTTGACACTTCTGGTCCTCTCTAGTTTGACTAGTCACTAGCTTCAAGTTGGCTTCCAATTCTCCGGCTTTGAAACATGGCCATTAAGCCCTGGAGGGAGGTCAGTTTTATAAGTGTACTTAATAGGAAGAGCTTGTGTAAGAAGTGGACAGAGGGGAATACGCGCTGCAGGGTCTTTGCTGGGTGGATGACTTGGGTCTCTTCTCCCTAGGCTCCATCTCCAACCAGATACCTTCCTGTGAACGCTTAAGGTGGAGCTTGACGCCCTCGGGGTTCAAAGGAGAAGAGATGGCTGGCTGAATGTTCTTTGCATGTTTCTGAAAAGCTCCTGGTTGTGTCTGAGCTGGTCTGCTTCTAAATGCCAGGGCTGCAGTTGACTCTGCTGCTTCCCTCTCACACATTCATTCCTTTCTCCTACTCTCAAAACAACCAGACACACTTAAATGTATAATATATAATATTTAAGCTAATATAATATAAATATATAATGAGCTTAAAAAAACTTTTAAAGTACAGCAAATATGAAACCTTCCTTTCTTTTATTTGCATTTAAATAAAGAATTCTTCCTCCACTCCTAGTATGTTATTGGAACTGTGATGTGCTGGTTTAGTGGGAAAAAAAGGGACTGAATCCTGGAATTCACAGTTCCTAGGTTTGAGTCCCAGAAGCGCCGCTTATCCAGCTAAATGGGCAAGGTCAGCTAATTTCTAAGCCCTCTCGATAAAATGGGCCTGATATTTCCAGTCCCATTTCCCTCTCGGAGCTGATCTCAACATCAAAGATCTCCTGTATGAAAAAGCTTTGGAAGCTCTGACAGTAGAAGGTAAACACAATTCCTTCTTGTATTGAAAGAGCCCTTAAGTATTGTGGCAGTTGCTTTAAGAATGCAAATACTAAGAGTTGGTGAGTGTGGCTCTGGTGGTGACGAAGTTGACTGTGCTGTCCCTTTTTATTCCCTCCCTCACCCTGCAGAGCAACCTGATACACTACGTGGGCCTGAGCCATCATCTGCTGGCACTGAATTTTATCATCGTTTCTTTTGGCAAGAAAAGCGCACGGTCATCTGCTCAGGTGAAGGTGACCGACACTGACTTTGATGGTGTGGAAGTCAGAGTGTTTGAAGGCTCTCCAAAGCCAGGAGAGCCGCTGAAACGCAGCGTGGTTTATATCCATGGAGGAGGCTGGGCTTTGGCAAGCGCGAGTATGTCCTGGTCACCTTCGGGTTCTTTGGGGTTGTGGTTGGCCGTGGGAGAGAAGTGTGATTGAGTTGAACTTTCTTATTGGGTAAGGAGAGGGGGTCCATTTGACATGATTCTCCTGGACAGTCTCAGTTACCCCTATTGTCCCAGCAAAATTATTAATATTGACCCCCTTTCACATGAAAGGGTCCTAGTTTGGATTATTAATTATGTGGTTACCCTCCACAAAGATTTTTGCCTGTTTGTTTGTTAATTCAGACAAACTGTTTTGAAATTATTTCCTGTGACCTAAATCATAGACTAACTTATGGTAAAGTGCTGACCATAGCTTTCTACACCAAAACAAGGTGAAGTTTCATTGGGCCAGAATATGAGGCAATTATCTGTAGCTCTTTTGCCAATTTGTGTTCTGAAGAAATCTATGAAACAGAACAAGTATCTCTGAGTACACATGTTAACTCATCAACATTTCATCTGCTTGTGAAACCAAAGGTGAAAATATAAAAGGTGTGCCACCACTAAAAGGAAATGATCTTGCAAAGGTTAAGAATATTCTCTGTAGCATTGGATAACTTCATGAGCAGAACACGTTCAAAATGGCAGGCGGCGAAGTGGAACAGCCCAGCAGAAAGCCTACTCAGGAGGATGTAAGGGCCTTGTCTCTTCCTGTAATTACCACAGAGTTACTTCATCTTCAGCCCAGAGTTTTTGGCATCTGCTAAGTTTAAATGCAAGGGCAACTTGTTCTAGTTTCTTTGGTTTTTTTAATAACACATTATTTTTCTAAGGCAGCAAAGGCTAAAAAGTATAACTTTTTCTAGTAATCCCATTACACTTAACTCTGTATTCATCATTTATTCTTTTATTCACTGATTTGTTCACGTTTTCAACAGATATTTGCTGAGTGTGTAGGTTTGCCGAGGACTGAGGGGTTTCATACTTTCAGTACAAAAACGCAAACAGTTATGTGTAAACCGGGACCTTTGATTACCCTAATTTGTGCTAGAGGATGGGGATATAAAAATGAATAAGACAGAGTCTCTGCCCTGGAAAAGATTGAGTCAGTAGCATTGGACACTTGCTAGGCCAGATATTACATTAGAGGCCAGGAAGTGTAGGTGCCAGGAATGGTGTGGATTATACGAGTCAACCTGGCCTTTTCCACATAATTTTGACTGATCACTCCTGTTGGAGGAAGAGCTTGGGTTGGGGAGGTATGCAGGTGGTTATGTAGTTATTAAACTTCTGATTCTAAGACTGCCTTGGAAAGCCTATAAATAAGGGAATATTTGATTTTCTCTTGACACAATCCAGCTCTTAATTTATGGGAAGAACAGTTAAAGGATTAAATTTTTCCATATTAAAATTGCTTCTGTCACTGCAAACCTTTGAATCCTCTTTCTAAGAAATCCTAATGGGGCCAGCCCGGTAGTGTAGTGGTAAATTTCGCATGCTCCGCTTCGGCAGCCCGGGGTTCGCAGGTTCGGATCCCGGGTGCAGACATATGCACCGCTTATCAAGCCATGCTGTGGCGGTGTCCCATATAAAGTAGAGGAAGATGGGCACAGATGTTAGCCCAGGGCCAATCTTCCTCAGCAAAAGGAGGAGGATTGGCAACGGATGTTAACTCAGAGCTAATCTTCTTCACAAAAAAAAAAAAAGAGTGGATGGTATTAAATAACCTGTTTTATAGTGATTGCTCCTCTGTCTCTTTTAGAAATCAGGTATTATGATGAACTGTGTACAGCAATGGCCGAGGAATTGAATGCTGTCATCGTCTCCATTGAGTAAGTAATTAATATTAGTCATAGAACAAAACCATTTTTAAGAAAGGATCTTAGATAACCATCTAGTTACTTTATTTTATAAGCAATAAAATAAAGTGTAAAATAAAGATCCAGTGAGGTGAAGTGATTGTTCCAAGATCATGCAAAATGATTTCTGATATAACTTAGAATTTCTTGAGTTAACTTGGTAGCACCTTGAATTACCTTTTTATTTTAGTTTTGGAGACTTCTCGAAAAGGAATTAACTGAAAATGAGAGAAATATACAATCAGCTATCTAGAGCATGTAAGTTTGATTACTGCCTTTTTAATCTAAAACCTACTCAGGGCCGGCCCCGTGGCTTAGCAGTTAAGTGTGCGCACTCCCCTGGTGGCGGCCCGGGTTCGGATCCCAGGCACGCACCGACGCACCGCTTCTCCAGCCATGCTGAGGCCGCGTCCCACATACAGCAACTAGAAGGAAGTGCAGCTATGACATACATCTACTGGGGCTTTGGGGGAAAAAACAAATAAAATTATAAAAAAATAAATAAAACCTAATCAGCATTTTAAAAGAATCTTTCCTACAGCCACGAATTGGAAAAGTTATTCTTCTGGAGTCAGGTTCTATAACTCAGACCTTGTAAAGAGTAAAGTGTTCAACAAATCTTGGTTGATATAGTTATTATTATCATTATTAGTAGTAGTATTAATATCAATGTTTTGAGTTGTTTCTGTTCTAGATTAGCCATTTTTCTGGGAAACTAAGAAGAATGTGAATAATAATTATAACAATTATGATGATGGTAACAATACAAAAATCACAGTACTGGGCCGGCCCCGTGGCTTAACGGTTAAGTGCGTGCGCTCCGCTGCTGGCAGCCCAGGGTTCGGATCCCCGGCGCGCATGGACGCACTGCTTCTCCGGCCATGCTGAGGCCGCGTCCCACATACAGCAACTAGAAGGATGTGCAGCTGTGACATACAACTATCTACTGGGGCTTTGGGGGGGGGAAATAAATAAATAAAAATCTTAAAAAAAATCACAGTACTTATTCCCCGGCAGGCACTGTGCAGATGCTGTTGCATACGTTGTTTCTCCTCTGTCAGATCTTTGTTCAAATATCATCTTTTCGGCAAGGCCTTCCTTGACACTCCTATTTATAATTGGAACCCACTTTTCCTCTGCTTTATTTTTCTCCAAAACTGTCATCAATATCTGACATCTTATGATGTATTTATTGTACTGGGTGGAAGTAGACAATGTAATTCCCTAAAGGCAGAGATTTGGGGGATTTTTGTCTGCTTTGTTCATTGTTGATCATTAGTGCCTGGAAATGTCCCTGGCAGACAGTGGGCATTCAATAAATATTTATGAAATGAATAAATAGTCTTGCTTAATTCTCATATAAACCATTCAAGATAAATATTTTGATATTTTCTTCATAGATGAGGAAATTGAGGCCCAAGAAGTTAAGTAACCTGCACGAGGTCACATAGCAAGCCAGTCACGTAGATAGAGTGGGGAATTGAGCCCAGGTCAAATCACCCCGAGGCCCCTGTGTTTCTTTGATCCAGTATCAAGCCAGTATTTTTTTTCTTTTTTGTGAGGAAGATCAGCCCTGAGCTAACATCCATGGCAATCCTCCCCTTTTTTTTGCTGAGAAAGACTGGCCCTGGGCTAACATCTGTGCCCATCTTCCTCCACTTTATATGGGATGCCACCACAGCATGGCCTGACAAGTGGTGCATTGGTGTGCGCCCGGGATCCAAACCCGGGCTGCCAGCAGCGGAGCGCGCACACTTAACCGCTACGCCACGGGGTCGGCCCCTCAAGCCAGTATTGAAGGAAGCTGATAATGCTGAGTGACAGGGTTATGGTGACATCAACCACTTTCCATGCCCCGTGCTTATCCAGCTCTCCTCTTCTCTCTGCCTTTCTCTGCCAACTGCTGTCTGGTTCATAGCTCATCTCCTCCTTGCCCCTACTCCAGATCTGAGACTTAAGAGAATCCTTTCTTCTGCAGTCCATTTGGAAGGGCTGGTCTCCTGAGACATTTAGGCAGTTCTGATCCTGTGAACAGCAGCCTCGGAGTCACACAGAGTGGTGCTGTGGCTGCCTCCTCAGTGGATTTGGCTCTAGACAGCTCCGGACAGCTCGCAGGCCTCGCTCGATCCTTAGCTAGGCCTCCCAGATCAGTCAAGGGCCCTCAGTGCTGTTTTGTAATGCAGGTACCTTCAAGTAAATGATTGCATCATCTGGCCTGGGCAGCTGGCCAGAGGAAAGCAGGGGCAGTTTAAGCAGCCAAGCCCCATTATGGAGCAAGGACCTACACCTTGATGCTGGGGAGCTAGCCTCAGGGCCCCTTGACTGGTTTCTCCAGCTCCTCAGAGGCCTCGGGAAAGGAGGGAAGTTGCGCTTCCTGTACTTGGCACCACGAAGGCCTTACCCTCCACAGGCCTTACCCTCCAGGGCTTCAATATAAGCAATTGGCAATGTGCCTAAGCTCTTCCTACATGCCCTTCTCCACCTGCCAGCATCTGTCTCAAATAAAACAGGGGTTCTTTTAAGTCTAGGCTTATCATAAACCACACAAGGATGGATAGGATGTTTTTAAGAAGACTTTTTAAAAAGAACTAAAACATAAAAGGGACTGCTTTTGTTTTAACTTTTCATTGTACCTAATCTATGCAGTGTAGCATCCAGAAGTTTATCAACGGAGGGGTATCAGAGCAGCAGGCAGGTACCATTACTCATGACTGTGTGACCTCAGGCAAGTCATGTAACCTCATGTGCAAAATGAGGTTGGGAATCCTTCCTGTGTATCTAGAATGTGAGCTACTGGGAGGAGAAATCATATCTTCTTTCCTTTGGGTCCGTATCACCCAGTACAGGGCTTAGGGCATGCTGCTAAGTAAATATACTTTGAGCTGGGTTAATGACTTCAGAGAGCTGTCATGAGAATCAGTTCGGACAGTGGAGATAAAAGGGCTTCAGATGCTCTAAAGCGCTAGACACGTCTGGAGGATTAGTGCTCCAGCCCACAGAATGGAAAGTTCCATCCTACAAATTTCTTTATCAACGTGTGCTTGGAACTCACAGCACTTTTCTTTGCAGAAATAATGAGCTAAAGTGGTTATTCTAACCACCAGGCCAGCCAGCACACAAAGAGCCACATAATCTATGGTTTTTGTTTTGTTTTGCTTTGTTTTTGTGAGAAAGAATAGCCCTGAGCTAACATCCGTTGCCAGTCCTCCTCTTTTTGCTGAGGAAGATTGGCCCTGGGCTGACATCTGCGCCATCTTCCTCTACTTTATATGGGATGCCACCACAGCATGGCTTAACAAGTGGTGTGTCAGTCTGCGCCCAGGATCCAAACCTGCAAACCCTGGGCCGCAGAAGCGGAGTGTGCAAACTTAACCACTACACCACCAGGCCGGCCCCTAACCTATGTTTTAGTTGAGGTATAGCCAACATCATATGATCGTGATGTTTCTCTTGAAAAAGATGTTCAGAGGTCTAACTTGGGAACATATTTCTTCTCACTGCTCACCTCTTTCCTCTTTCTTTTATTCCGTAAACATCTATTGAATTCCTGTTATGTGCCAGTTCCTGTGTTAAATTCTGGTGACATAACAGTGTGAGTAAGACAGATATAATTCCTGCCTTCATGGAGGTTACAATCTATATGAGAAAGCAAACTTTGAACAAGTAATGTTGAGTGTGATAAGTGATGTGAAGTAGAGGGGTAAGTAGTAATGGAAGCATCTAATAGGTAAGATCTCACCTAGTTTGAAGCATCAGAAAACGTGTCTTAAGAAAGTCATGTTTGAATCGAGCTCCTAAGGATGAGCAGAACCTAGTTAGACAAAGTGAGTTGGTCATGGAAGTACAAAGTGGTATATTAAGAGGGCTTGGGAGGAAGGGAAGGAGACAGAGAGCATTAAGGGAATGAAATATGAGAGAAAACAGATGGAGGGACTTATACTTCTGGTGATGACTAAGGAAAAGAAGAAATAAGGGTGGATGATGCTGAGAGTCTTCAGGAGGATGGTGGACCCTTGGTTCTCCTGGGTTTCCACCTTCTCCTAGCAGGGAGGCTATCTAGAGACTGCTGCTCCTTATCCTGAAGGCCTACAGGAGTGGGTAGTGGTGCCATGGCTTTGCTTCATGTGGGTTGGCCTTGGAGAAGGTCATAATCTGAGGAAGCTGGCGGGCAAGGGTTAGGGGCAGCCCTGGTAATGGAACTGGGCACCAGGAGTTGGGACTCCTCAGGTCATGTCACTGGTGCTGGCTCAAGGTTCTGGGGACAGACCCAGCAACTGAGGTAACTACAGCTCTCAAGGTGTGAAAACAGAAGCCATGGCTTCTACTCAGTAGCTTTTACAACACTATGCTATTTTTATAATTGCATAATAAATTTAATAGGTTTGTTAAGTGAAAAAGTTCATCTTATAATACCTAAGATACATGGATGTATCCTCATTTATGTAATCTGGGAAGGTCTAATTTTATATTCATAAACTTATTTTCATAAACTTCAGTGCCATTTAGCTCTAACATGGTACCTTTTTACCTGTAGTTTATATGATAAAACACAACACTAGGACTATAAGACATACGGAAAGAGGAAGATTAAATTTCTTTTTTTTAAAGATAAAATGCAAGGTAATGACAAAGTAGCCATGTTGGATATTATTAAATTCTATTTAATTCTATAAATTCTATTATTAAATTCTACAAGGCATTTATGTTGCTTTTTGGGTGTGGAAAACTGTTTGAAGTTGTATTTTGCTGTTAATTAAGTCTTTACTACACTTATAAACTCTCCATTTTATGTAAATGGAGACCTATTCCCATTCCGCCAAATGGCAGGTGCAACAAAACTTTACAGAGCTGTGAAGAAGAATGTTGCTAATGGAGACAGAGAAGAAGCTGGAGCGCTTATCTTAGTTTGCTGCTAACAGGGTTATAAGCAGTGAGACTTTTATGCCTCTGTTTTTTCCATCCATAAAATCACAGTGGTTTTAGGAGGCACAATACAACACACATCTCGATAAATTGTCGTTCAAGTGCAATACTCTGAAAAACCCAGAGCGACGATGACCTGGCTGTGCCTTCCCTCTGCTCCTTCTCCTGCTCTTCCTCTGAGTCCTGAGGGGAGAAATCCTCATGCATCACTGCCACCTGGGCAGCCCTGGAAGGTGGGCAGACCAAACTCCTAACAGTTCCCCTCCAAGAAAGGGGAGATTTTGCTCAAAACTCTCCTTTTACTCAGTCCAGGCCAACCTTAGTAAACCTGAAGGCCAGCATCACAAATAATTTAATGCTACAGAAAGATGATACTGTGGCTTCTTTTAAGAAGTAGATTGTTTTATTTTCTTCAGTATCGTTAATTAAGGAATCTCTTTTTAGACATATTTGACTAATGTCATCTTGGCTCCATTTTCTACTAACATAAAACATCCACTAGTGTCTCTCTTGTGGTTTAGATCTGTTAGAATTCCTGGGGGGCGGAATTGGAGCTTTATAATTAGAGCTTTCTTTAAAACAGTCAGTGCTGCAGCTCCAGAACACCTATGAGCTCAAAGCACAGTGAGGTTGTGAAGCCTAGTTCCACCCCCACCTGAACCCTACGGAGCTATGTTTCGCTTCTGAAACCACACAGGGAAAGGACGCCAGGAGAACGCGGCTCCAAGCCCGCATGGGCTGTAGCCTCTGGGGAGTGCTCTGGCTCTCTATTTACCATCGAGGTGAAAGGCGAGGTTGGCATCTGAATGGGAGGAGGCAGTTTAGATAAACACAGAGAGCCTGGGGAGCTCCCTGCTGTGTACATAGATAAAGTCTTCAATTGTGAACAGAGCCTCAGAGAACTGCATCATTTAAATGGATCACAGTTCTAGGCTCAGTCACTCCTAGGATTTTAGTGAAGCATCCTGACCTTGGTCACTTCTTTTGAACATTATACTTATCCAATCAGCCAAGCCTTTTCTAATCTCTGCTCTCCTTCGCTGAGTCACTGGTAGTCAAAGCCATCTCCAGGGCCAATGTTGAGAGTAGAATCAGAAAAGAAGACCCTTCTTCAACCTTTATGTGCAAACCACATTTTCAGAACAGCAGGAGTAACAATTATCCATTCACAATCCTTCCTGTGCAATTTGATTATATGTTCATTTAATGGAAAGGTAGCTTCCACCTGTTAGAGGAATAGATTATTCCTCTGGAGTTGTCTCCCTCAAATAGAGAGCACAATGTGGATGTAATTATTGATTTGATTCAGATAACCCCTACTGAAGATATGGGTTCTCTAAGAGTGAGGAGAATATTAACCTTTTTGTGTTCTCAGGATGAATCTATTGAGCTCTTCTTAGGAGATGGTGAAAAGGGAAAAAAAAGGCTAAAAAAGGAGTGAGATTTTCTCTCACTCCTGCTGAATCTAATAGGAGTATAATTTCATTCCAGAATATCACATGTACCTTTCACCTAACTGGCACCACATGAAGAGAACTCAGTGTCCTTGCCGACAGCAGAAGACTGTACACTGGTTTCCAGGTTAGGTTATTTTGAGGGCGAATGCACATTACAACACTCTTAAAACACTGGTGCCATTCAGGGCCTCAACTTAACAGGCTTGGAGCAACTCACATTTCCCCTCAACTCCGGGCTTGTGTGTGATATCTGCCTTTGACTCTAGGAGCAATTTGTCGGTCATTATGAGCATTGCTCCATCTCCCTGGTCACTGTTAACAGATAAATTAAGTTAATAAAGTAAGTAATAGATCGTAGAAATGGTGCTGCTTATTTCCGGTGTGTATTCATCAAACTCTTTAGTACATAATTATGACTTTTCATCTATTTCTAGAGGAAGTTGAGGTATCTGTGTTATGACCTCATGTCAGACTTTGAGTGTTCCGAGGAAGGAGAGTTATTTTGGCTGGGCTCTTAGAAGGTTTCATGGAAGAAGTGGCATTTGAGATGAGATTTCAAGGATGGGAATATTTAATGAGGAATTGCTGGGGGGAAGGACATAGGGGATGGAGAGAGGGACCAGTGCATTGGGAGCAGGAACAGGGAGATGTGTGGCTCAGACCTCGGTGCTGTTTTTGTTTTTGTTTTTTTGTGAGGAAGATCAGCCCTGAGCTAACATCCGTGCCAATCCCCCTCTTTTTGCTGAGGAAGACTGGCCCTGAGCTAACATCCGTGCGCATCTTCCTCCACTTTATATGGGACACCGCCATAGCATGGCTTGACAAGCGGTGTGTTAGTGCGCGGCTGGGATCCAAACCCTGGGCTGCCAGCGGAGCGCACGCACTTAACTGCTACACCACGGGGCTGGCCCCAGACCTCAGTGTTTTTGTAAAGCTCCCAAGATTATCCTAATTTTTTTTTTTTAATGACCACTTTATTTATTTATTTTTTGTGAGGAAGATCAGCCCTGAGCTAACATCCATGCCAATCCTCCTCTTTTTCCTGAGGCAGACTGGCTCTGAGCTAACATCTATTGCCAATCCTCCTCCTTCCTGCCCCCCCCAAAGCCCCAGTAGATAGTTGTATGTCATAGCTGCACATCCTTCTAGTTGCTGTATGTGGGACGCGGCCTCAGCATGGCCGGAGAAGCGGTGTGTCCGTGCGCGCCCGGGATCCGAACCCGGGCCACCAGTAGCGGAGTGCACGCACTTAACCGCTAAGCCACGGGGCGGGCCCCCAAGATTATCCTAATGTGCATATAGAGTTGAGAAACTCTGAGCTGTGCATAGACTATAGGAAGTGGGGCCCTTGGCCAGACGAGTAGATGAGTTAGGAACAATTTTTTTTTTTTATGTTTTTAAAGCCATATAGTTATTACTTTTCCCACCACAGATAGTGTTATATGACATATATTTTATATGTAAAAGGTATAAAATAAATGTTTAAAATTTTGTTTGGAAGGAAGAAAAGTATGTTATTGAGGGTGTACCATGTGCCAGGCACAGTGCTAGGTGGTTTGTTTAGAGAATAGTGCAAAACCATTGAAATCAGGAGAGATGTTCAGGGATGTCAGAAATCCACAGTTTTGAGAATTTACTGCTTTGGTGAGGTAATGAGAACACACACACATATTCAAAAGGCTGTGGGTTTTGAAGATTGAGAATATTCTAAAAGGAAGGGAGGATACCTTTTAAAGTCAGTCGTGAATTCAGATCACAGCTTCGCCACTTACTAGCTGTTGTAGACGAGTTACGCATCCTCCTCTAGCTCATGCTCTCATCCTTAAGCCCGCAGGTTTGCTCTGAGATTTGAGTGAAACACAGCTGTGGAGCACCTGGCGAATGCCTCACCTGGCAGGAATAAGATAATTTTTATAGAGTGTACACACTTATTAAATTGATTAAACCCCATTCCTGAGTTTACACCGAATTTTGTTCTTCTAGTAGGAGGGATGCACAGCAATAGATAAGCAGAAGCTGGCACTTATCTCTGCAGTGAGGTGGGCAAATTGAGAATGTATTTGCCATGAATTCATCAGGTGCTGTAACTCAAGATCTATGATTTTAAAATTAAAAAAAAAAGGCAGAATCCTCTTTCAGTACTTTGCAAGGACATAGCTGTGAACAAAAGCAGCAGATAAATATATTTATGCATGCTTTCTGTGGCTACACCACTCATAAATTTCCTCCTGCCTCTGTTTTCTGTGTCCATAAAGACATTACAGAACTTTTGTTGTACTGCTCAGGTCAATTTCAAGATCACCATCTTCCGCTAGGTGATCTCAGAAATATCTAGTTTTACTCTATTCTCCAATCTATGAAAATAATATCCCTTCTTATTGGGAGAGAATGTTTTCAGCTTGAACAAAGGGGAGGGGTTAGAAGATAGATCTTTAAGGGTGCCCAAAAGATTTTTGCATCATAACCTGTTTGTTTTTAAGTATATTTACTCTGTTATCTGAGCCAGTTGTTAATCGATTGATAAGATTTGAGGCAATAGCATATTCTTTTATTTATTTTTTTTTTTTAAAGATTTTATTTATTTAATTTTTTCCCCCCAAAGCCCCAGTAGATAGTTGTATGTCACAGCTGCACATCCTTCTAGTTGCTGTATGTGGGACTCGGCCTCAGGATGGACGGAGAAGTGGTGCCTCGATGCGCACCCGGGAGCCGAACCCGGGCCACCAGCATTGCAGCGCGCGCACTTAACCACCAAGCCACAGGGCCGGCCCAGCATATTCTTTTAAATTACCAATTTGCCTCGATTCAAAATCGCTAAGATGTTTTGTGAAACATCGGAAAATTTAATTCATGTATGTGTGCTAGTAGAGTATGTTAATTCATGTATGTGTGCTAGTAGAGTATGTTCTGACCTCCAGGGCCACTGGGAAAACAGTTTATTATGATATGTGGAATCTGGCTGAGACAAATAGCCTTTATTTTCACAACTTGAGTCATGAGGTGCATTTGTTTTTATTTCATTGAAAGAGTTAAGAAATCAGCTTGGTAATACTGAAGTTAAAAAATTGAGACCTCGTCCCAGACTTGGGGGTAAATAGAATCATGTGAGATGTCTCCACCTAGTGGACAAAATGGTGTAATCCTACTCCTTTCCTCCTTTATGAACAAATGGAAAAGTGTAGCAGCAGCTTGAAGACATAATGAAAATCAACTGGAGGAAAAACGTTTTGGATGATCACCACAGATGGAAAAATAAGAAAGAAATTAGAAAACTTATTTTATCTGTTATAAGGCGACCACTAAGGGAATTTCTTATTTCATTTAGAATTTTAAAATGTGGTAATTCCTGAATGACCAGATCTGCATTCACTACATATCAAGGTATTTCACAAATATTTGTCCATTTGATTGTATCTGCACTGAATGTCAGGACATTTAATT
Organism: Ceratotherium simum simum; assembly: GCF_057802395.1. Taxonomy (NCBI): domain Eukaryota; kingdom Metazoa; phylum Chordata; class Mammalia; order Perissodactyla; family Rhinocerotidae; genus Ceratotherium; species Ceratotherium simum. The sequence continues at coordinate 48,822,902 of NC_141914.1, forward strand.
AACTAGCCAGATTTCAGATGGGGGGAAATAAATGGCCTTATATAGAGTAGCTTAGAAAAAAATTAGTTTCTGAGAATATGCTAATTATAAAATGGAAATTAAAAGACCTGAGTCTTAACTGACTATTATTAGATTTCAATTAAGTCATTAGTTTCTCTCCAACCTTGTGTTGATCTGCATTTGACTTATTTTAGAAATCAAGTAATTCTTCTGTGCCTCAGTTTCTTCATTTGTAAAGTGAAAGTATGTTAATACTCAAAAAAGATTTACTGGTTGGATGATTATGTGCCCAGCACATTGATAGACACTGGAAACACAATGATTAAAACACAGTCCCTGATATCAGAGAACACACTCTTTAGAGGAACTACATAAAGAGATCATTTTCATACGAGACAATAAGAACAGTAATATACCCCAGCACATAGAAGTACCAAGGAACGGTAGCCAACTCAGCCCCAGAAGCAAAGAAGGCTGCCTGGAGGAGGCCAAACCCTCGAGTAAGGCTTAAAGGATGAGTGAGAATTAGTAAGCAGGGAAAGAGGGTGGAGCCTGGGAGGGCGTCCAAGCTGAGAGTACCAATATGGATTTGTAAGATGGTGTTATGGGTGGGACACACGACAAAACCAGGGTTCTTTGGAGCTCTTAAATGATTATGAATCCTAATAAGTGTACAGAGTAGGATCCCAAAGGGACTCTGATCTTATAAAGTGGGATGGTGGGAGAAACCCCGGAGGTGTCCCGGAGGGCCTGCCCTGGGCCGTCTGGCAGACTTGGCTTACCTTTTGTTGGTTGACAACCAGGCTTTTAGTCTCAGTCCCCAGTGAGTGAATGTGTTGGTTGGGTTTAATGTCAGGCTGGCTTGACCTCTTCAGTGGAGTTCAGTTTTACTATATTTATCAAGTAAATCTTGAAGAATACCATAAAGACTCATTAAACATGAGACCAATAAAGTGGTTAATGCTGCCGAGTCACCTTCTAACCCAGAGCAGTTGTGAATGGAACACTGACTTCCAGAAATGACATTCCAAAATCTATTGTGGTTCTATCCATATCTTAATAATCAACATTTGCCTTTTACTTTGAGGTTTTGTTTCTGCTTTAGTGGTGGTGATGGGTATTTGGTTTGGTTTGTTGTTTCATTTGGTGGCTGATGGTGGAAAAAAAAGAATTATTACTTTTACAAAATCATTACATTTTTAAACTAAGTATTTGATTTGCAAGAAAATGGATGTTTTATTCTTATATTAATTCCTTCTCTGTTTATTTCTGGTGTCAAAAGAACCGGTTTCTTCTTAAACTTTAAATGGCCAGTAAAGACTTGGTGAAATCCTTCAGTGAATACAATTTTGTCTTCACAGATACAGGCTAGTTCCAATGGTTTATTTTCCTGCACAAATTCACGACGTTGTACGCGCCACAAAGTACTTCCTGCGGCCGGAGGTCTTACACAAGTATTCGGTTGACCCAGGCAGAATTGGCATTTCTGGTGACAGTGCTGGTGGGAATTTGGCCGCTGCCCTGGGCCAGCAGGTAACAGACTGCCCTGAGGTGCTGGTGGTGGGAGGGCGCGTGATAATGTCCAGCAGACCAACACATCCTCCACTGTGCATGGCAAAGGCTTAGCCGGTAGGCTGGTCACTAGGGGCCAAGTTATTCAGATGACCACACTTAGAGACCTCTCAGAGATCTCTCCGAAGTAGAAAGAGGGGTCATTGAAAGAAGCATCATTTCTGAGTCCTCATAAAGGCCCTGATTTCAATTAATGTGAGAGGAAGGGCTAACACTTTAGAGGGCTCCCTTGCTCCTCAGGGACATGCAGGGAAATTGTGTCCCCTGCTCCTTTTCTGTGTTGGACTTGCAAAACAGGGTATTTTTGCTTAAATTCCAATTGCTAAGATTATTTCCTTGGAATTTTGAACCAAATTAAACAATGTTTCCCCAACTTTTTAATATAAAAAAAAATTAAATGGTTCAGGCACTTGACTGTTATAATATGAGTTAACCGGAGCTTTACCTGGTTGATTCTTTGAAAACTATCCAGCTCTAATAGCACCCAAAATTTGGGGCAGCTGTGTAAGCTCAAAGAGAAGTACATTTTCTTCCTCTTATGGATTTAATGACTGAAGAATAGCATCTCTGTCTTCTCACCTCCACATTTCTTTTGGTATCCTCAAAGAGCATCTGCCTTTTTATCTGTGGTGTCCCTTGTTTCTTCTCCTTTGCTATAGTTAAAGAACTTGGTTCTCCACTTAGCATTGGCAGGTTTGCTGTCCATGTGTCCAAAGGTGGTAAGAAGAAAGTCTGGGGCAGTGGGAAGAACATCGTAGGGGTTAAAAGCAGACAGAACTGGGATAGAATCCAGTCCCCCCCTTTGAGAGCTATTTGGGCAAGTCCCTTAACCTCTCTGAGCCTCAGGAAAATGAGGATAATGCCATCGGACTGCCAGGACTTAGTGAGATGATGTATGTATAATTCTTGGCACATATTAATAATACTATTAACTGATCATTTCCTCATGCTTTTACAGATCAGTTACATCTTCCCTGGGGATGGAGTTCTAAAGTCCTGTGTAAACAGAATTGTATGGCTAAAGTGACCTCAAGGATGGTTTAGTTGCCTATGAGACCCAGTGACCGAGTTAGCTGCCCTTTGGATGTTACATGAAAAATATATCATCTTAGACACTAGAGTTACAAAATGAGGCAATATATTCATGTTTCAGGGAGGCAGGGGGGAATTGAGATCTGCTGAGGGGGGAGATTCGTTCACATTTCTGTGTCAACTTCACTCTGGGGCACGTGCTCATTCAGTAGAATGGAGGGTGCGATGTCAGCACTATTTAAATCCTCGCTCTCTCTCGGAGCATGAAGACTAGATGCTCATCAGAGGAGGCACCCTGAGGTCCCACTAAAACACTTTGGAGTCCCATCATCTGCTCGTTTAGCTTTTCCTACTCCTCTCCTCTGGAAGAGTCAGACTAGTTTTTTCTCCCTAGTAAGCCATTGCCTTTTGGGGACTTGCAGGCAATATGAAACAAAATAAGATTCACACATTATCCATCCATAGTACCCAGCAAGGTGTGCTAAGTGCCAAAGGAGAAATACAAGTGTGAATGGGGGTTAAAGACCTAAAAGATCAGGTACCTTTGAAGTGTTCGCTCAAAACTGAGTGGCAAACATCATACCTTTCTCAGTCAATATCTAGAGGCTTGATAGGGTGATGGTGGAGGTGGGGATGGAGAATTAGTTATTTTTTAAACTACATTATTTAATACCATGCGTGGTAGAAATTTAACACTTATACCCTTTTGATTGATTCAAAATAACACATTAAACTACTTTATAAGATGTGGTTTCTGTCAAAGGAGCCATGCAAAATGAAATAATGTGTTTGCTTCTTCTCCAGTTTAGTCAAGATGCCAACCTAAGAAACAAGCTCAAAGTGCAAGCTTTAATTTATCCAGTTCTTCAAGCTTTAGATTTTAACACACCCTCATATCAGCAAAATGTGAACACCCCAATCCTGCCCCGTTACGTCATGGTGAAGTACTGGGTGGACTACTTCAAAGGCAGCTATGACTTTGTCCAGGCCATGATAGTGAACAATCACACTTCACTGGATGTGGAAGAGGCTGCTGGCCTCAGGGCCCGTCTAAACTGGACGTCCCTCTTGCCCGCATCCATCACAAAGAACTACAAGCCTGTCGTGCAGACCACTGGCAACGCCAAGATCGTCCAGGAGATCCCTCAGCTGCTGGATGCCCGTTCTGCCCCACTCATCGCAGACCAAGAAGTCCTGCAGCACCTCCCAAAGACCTATGTTCTGACATGTGAGCACGATGTCCTAAGAGACGATGGGATCATGTATGCAAAGCGTTTGGAGAGTGCCGGTGTGGAGGTGACCCTCGACCACTTCGAGGATGGCTTCCATGGGTGCATGATTTTCACCAGCTGGCCCACCAACTTCTCAGTGGGAATCCGGACTAGGAATAGTTACATCAAGTGGCTGGATCAAAACCTGTAAAGGAGTAAAATTTCTAGAAAGCTTGAGCCCCTCCTGACCTCCTGCACCTGCTTTGGAAAGACACGCACTTTTTAGTCGACTAATTTCCCCTTGTTACTTGTGAGTTATGGAATCTCTATTCTCTGCAGACTTCATGTTAATTTAATTTTTTTAAATGCATTTGACTAACGTAAGTGCAAAAACACCTGAATCTGGTTCTGAAAGTGGTTGTTTTAGCCAAACTACTACTAATACCCACAGCTGCAGAAAGCAGGACTAGGAGCTGGAAATAGCTCTGGGTCCTGCCTTAGTCAAGAAGTTCTTTTTAGAAGAAATTCTTCCAGCCATGGATGATAGAGTGATGTTGAATGAGTTAAGAAAATGTAGGCTCTTCCTCAGCTTGCTAGAGTTTGCTTTGAGTTCAGAGCAGTGTTAAATGTGTGTACTTTAAGGTCAGTGCTGGGTACCAAGTGCCCTCTGTTCTTCATGAATGGATGGTTTTGTTTCCTATGGGAATTTCGGCAATGGCGTTCTAGCAAGGACAGGTTCCTCAAATGACTTTCTTCCTTTATCATGTTAATTTTATGAGATAGCTATCTGTAAGTCCAGTTGGATGATGATGATACTTGAAAGTTACTTTCTACCACTATTATTAAAAAATATAAGGTTTGCATGCACTGGATATCTGTACATTGTTAAGTTCTTTGGTTATGCCGTCTCCTTGGGGGAGATCTTTGGGAGCAAATTTATTTAGATTTAGAATAAATTTTCCATTACAGAACAAGTAAAAACAAATGAACCAACCTATTGTTTTCATAATGAATACTTCTGACATGAATTACCAAGAGCAGTATGTATATATTTGGCGTAGTCAGAAAAGAAGATACATTTAATATTAGTTTAAAATTATGAAAAATACCTTTAGAGGGTCTAGTTTATTCTTGAAAACTCAACTTTTTCACTTACATGGCTTTAAAGTGGGGCTATTTTGGTATATATAATGTATTGTTTATTTTTTTAAGTTATTTAATGTTAATATATGTGGCTAGACTTAAGATTTTTCGGAATAATGTCAGTAACGAATATTAGAAATAAGGATATTTTTAAAAAACTACCTTAGAGTCTAAAAAATTAGAATTATATCCACATGTAATTTCTGGAAAGAGGTAAAATAGCTATTAATACTACTATGCATTAGGCTTAAATATTTTGATGTTTTTATGCATATACAAATTAAAATAACTAGAAACTATGACTATACCTAGTAAAGTCGTCTAAGTTTATAGTTCAATAGCTTAGGCAAGAAACACATGCTCATTTCTCTCTATGGTCAGAGGAACACTAGCTCCTGTCCTTCTGGATGAAGGGCGTACATTGGCCCCTGGCGCCTACATCTCTCATCGTGTCCTTGCAGCCAGGTCTAGAAGTTACAATAGCCCAAGCTTAATTTCGTGTAAAGCCTTCACTGCCAGTGGGAACATCTTTAGCATAGCAGGAAGCTCCGATTCTGATTGAGCTGAGTACCTCTGCCCTCCTTCCTGCCACTCGGACTTCTGCCCCACTCCATGCTGCTTTCAGGGACTGCAGAGAGCAGCCATGCAGCCGAGTCATGATACAGGAACTTCGTCAGTGGAGAGAAAGTAGATTTTACTCATTTGAAAGATGAAATATTTTTGGCAGTGAAATAACAGATGAAAATCTGCATCCTTATTTTTCATTTATTATATAAGCCAGTAGCATTTAATGTACAAAACAGAAGTAAATGCAACACTGTGTGTATGCGTGTGTGCCTGTGTGTATATAAAAATAATCATACAAATTAATGTGCTAATGTACTCAGGCAAGTCACTTAGCTTCTCTGGGCCTCTTTTCCTTTTCCTCTAAAATCAGAGAATTGAATTATTAGATCTCGGAGGTCTCTTCCAACAATAAATTCCAACCGTTTTGTCAGACTGGCAAACTGTATTGGCCTCTTTTTCTATAGTGGTTTCTTTGTAGGTCATTATTCCATATACAGAGGCACACGCATCATCAAACATTTTTTTTCTGTAAAACTAGGACTTTAGTTCTTACTCTGTGATAGCTACCCTTCTCATTTAATACTATACTTTGTGACACCATTTGAAGGAACCAATGTTTGGACCTTATTTTGAGGTTATCTATGTCTAAGAAAGCAAAGAAAATATAATACGTGCACAGAGTTCCTTAAAATCATATTTTCTCAGAATTGCAAGCCAAATCCTTCAGTAATTACAATGAATGATTCCAGATCTCTAAAAAGGCTTTCTCAGATGAAAAGAGAATGAAAGAAAAAAAAAGGACAACCACTGTTTCTGATGAAATACTTGAGTTTCATTAAAGCTTTTATATATGTGAATAATTTGTCTAATGACTTGCACTGTATCCCACCTCAGACCTTGCTTGAAGGTCTTCCTTGAAATTTTCCTTAGAATGATAACAATTGTAAATCATGACACACAAAAACCACAACACACAAGAGAGGCTAACCCAACCAAAAATCTGAGCACTGAGAACTCCTTTGGGAAGCCTATAGAGTTCATGTTGAAGATATTTTAGTTTGGAATGAGTTCGTTTTTAGTTTTTGTTTTTATATAAAAAAAAAGTTTATACTCTGCAGATTTTTTTTTTAGTGTATGGCTTTGTTTCATTTTCCTATTTTATGAAAAAGCTGATAGTCTTTTTGTCATATCATTGTGAAATATGAACAGAAATATATGAAGAAAAAACCTTGAAGTCTTGTAAAATATCGTGATGTGTAATGTTTTCTCATGAATTTGTGAAAAATTTCAGACAATTGTATAATTATCTTGGTGGATATAATATTTTACGCATGACCTTTTAACCTTTGACTTTTTGCTTATTTCCCACTGCAAAGGGGAAGGCAGATTTTATGAAGGATTTTAGTAGCAAATCTGTTTTGTAAAACGAAAATCCAGCGTGGAGGTAGGAAAGTATGTATCTGTTTTGACTCATGTTTGGAAATAAAATGGCTCCATCTGGGAATGTGCCTCGTCTCGTTTTCTGGTTCCCTTCTCTCTCTTTCACTCTGTGCCCAGAGCCACAATTCCACTCAAATCTTCTGCCCACTGGAGGACTCCAGCTGCCTTTCAGTCACTGAGAGGTGGTTCAGTGGCCTCCTTGATGACATTCATTTCATGTCTGAATACAGTATGTGCTGCTCGTATTGGGGAAACCTGCCCTGGACTGGCGAGAATATTCATAAAAGCCAGGCAGGCCCTGAGACTATTTTGGGACTTTTCAATACACGTATTAAGAAGAGATGATCATAGTGCAAATGAATTTGGATTTGAACTAGTTCAGCCAAAGAAATATCAATATCACCGAAGGCAAGTTCTCAAATTGACCCTGTCATTTACAAGCAAATCTAATAATTTCACATCTGGGTATATTATGCTTAGTTTATATCAATATAGGAAATTACAAAGCTTTTTTTTTCAAAATGAATTGTTTGTATTGGTTCTAAATGATCACATACATGTGATGGGCCAGCCCTGTGGCTCAGCGGTTAAGTGCACGCGCTCCGCTGCTGGTGGCCCGGGTTCGGATCCCGGGCGCGCACCAATGCACCGCTTCTCCAGCCGTGCTGAGGCCACATCCCACATACAGCAACTAGAAGGATGTGCAGCTATGACATACAACAATCTACTGGGGCTTTGGGGGGAAGAAAAATAAATAAAATCTTAAAAAAAAAATGATCACATACATGTGTATAAATTAGATTTTTGTATTTAATTATACTTACTTTCATCTTCTCCAACAAAACCTCTGGTGTGTGGCTATATTTTGCTCGAGGGATCTACTAACACTTCCAACAATTCTCCTTTGGGGCATTTAAAATGTACCCTATAGTGTTTTACTATTGTTTTTCTTGTAATTTTCATTTTTTTTTTTTTTTTTTTTTTTTTTTTTGGCTTGAGGAAGTCTGGACCTGAGCTAACACCTGTGCTAGTCTTCCTCTAGTTTATATGTGGGATGCCGCCACAGCATGGCTTTTTTTTTTTTTTTTTTTTTTTTTTTTTTTTTGGTTCTTGTTTCTTTATTCACTCTGACAATTTCTGTCCTTTAATTGGTGTATTTAGACCATGTACATTACAGTGATTATGGATATATTTGGATTAATGTCTATTATATTTGTAACTGTTTCTATTCATTCTTTGTCTCTTTTCCCCACCTTTTTGTGCTTTCTCTGTTTTTTTTTGTTTTTGTTTTTGTTTTTTTTTTTATTGCAGTAACATTGGTTTATAACATTGCAAAAATTTCAGGTGTACATCATTGTACTTCTATTTCTGCATGGACTACGTCACGTTCACCACCAAAATACTAATTACAACCCACACAGCATGGCTTGATGAGTAGTGTAGGGCCATGCCTGGGATCCGAACCCACGAACCCAGGGCCACTGAAGTGTAGCGCACGAACTTAACCACTACACCACCAGGCCGGCCCCTCTTCATTCTTTTTTTTATCCCTCATTTTTTTAAATAACATCTCATATTTTCCAATGGATCCCCTATTTAAATATCTAGAAGATACTGATATCAGTACCACATTCCCCAAATCTCAGAGACTGGAAAGGTAGATATGATTTCCAGTAGGGATACATGGATTGCTCAGCCCTGTCACCCAGCACCAGCACTTTGTGCCATTAGAGAGAGAGAGAGGCTGGTAACATTTTGTGTCTTGTTTGGAAGGCTCCTCCCGCAGATTTTCTCACTACTGGTTCAGTGTTGACATTCAGACTGGCAGCTCCGCCTTCTCAGACAGACCCAAACTAGCCCCCACCCCTTCCAGTCCCCACCCCTCTCTCCAGCCCCAGGCCCTCTCCCTTTGATTGCTATCCTTATTATTGCAGTTTTCTGCCTCACTTCTCTGCAATTCTTATTCATTATTTGATTATGTGCTTGCTTTCTGTTTTCCCCATATTTAAATGGAAGCTCCATGAAGGCAGGTACTTTGTCTTTTCCACTCCTGTTTCCTCAGCATTTAGAACAGAGCACATAGGGTCCAGCCCCATGGCATAATGATTAAGTTCAGTGCACTCCACTTTGGCAGCCCAGGTGCAGACTTAAACCACTCGGTGGCCATGCTGTGGCTGCTACCCACATATAAAATAGAGGAAGATTGGCACAGATGTTAGCTCAGGGAGAGTTTTCCTCAGCAAAAAAAAAAAAAAAAAAGAACAGAGCACATAGTGGACTTTTAAAACGTGTTTTTATATAAATAAATCCTCACTGAAAAAAATTGAGCTTATAGGAATTATGGTATTGTTTTTCTTTTTCCATGTATTTCTTCTAGAAGTAAATTAAGGTTATGTCAAATGTAAAAGATCACTTAAGAATAAAATTACTTACTTTCCTCAAAACTAAATATATCTAGGGGCCGGCCTGGTGGTATAGTGGTTAAGTTAGTGCATTCCACTTCTGTGGCCTAGGGTTTGCTGGTTCGGATCCTGGGCGCAGACTTACTCACTGCTCATCAAGCCATGCTGAGGCGGCAACCCATATAGAAGAGCAACAACTCTACAACTATGCTACACAACTAGGTACTGGGTCTTTGGGGAGAAAAAGAAAAGGAGGAAGATTGGCAACAGATGTTAGCACAGGGCCAATCTTCCTCAAAACAAACAAACAAACTAAATATATCTAAGCAAAATTAAATAATTTCAAAGTAATTTCATCCTTGTTTTTAACTACCAAATTTTAAAGCGAAAAGTGTTTTTTTTTTTTAATTGATGTTTTAATAGTTTATAACATTGTGAAATTTTTGGTTGTACATTTTTTTTGTCCATCACCATATATATTTCTCCCTTCATCCCTTGTGCCCATCCCCCCTCCCCCATTGCCCCTGGTAACCACAATACAGTTTTCTCTGTCCATGTTTTGGTTTATATTCCACATATGAGTGAGATCATACAGTGTTTGTCTTTCTCTTTCTGGCTTATTTCACTTAACATAATAGGTTCCAGGCCCATCCATGTTGTTGCAAATGGGATGATTTTGTCTTTTTTATGGCTGGGTAGTATTCCATTGTATATATATACCACATTTTCTTAATCCAATCATCAGTCGAGGGACACAGGTTGCTTCCACTTCTTGGCTATAGCGAGTAATGCTGCAATGAACATAGGGGTGCATAAGCCTCTTTGGATTGTTGGTTTCAGGTTCGTTGGATAGATTCCCAGTAGTGGGATAGCTGGATCACAGGGTATTTCTATTTTTAATTCTTTGAGGAATCTCCATACTATTTTCCATAGAGGCTGCACCAGTTTGCATTCCCACCAGCTGTGTATGAGGGTTCCTGTTTCTCCACATCCTCTCCAACACTTGTTGTTTTTTGTCTTGGTGATTATAGTCATTCTAACAGACGTGAGGTGACATCTTAGTGTTGTTTTGATTTGCATTTCCCTGATGATTAGTGATGTTGAACATCTTTTCATGTGCCTATTGGCCATCTGTATATCTTCTTTGGAGAAGTGTCTGTTCATTTCCTCTGCCCATTTGGAAAAAGTGTTTTTGAGTGAATGGATAAAGTGAAGATTTTTTTTTCTCCCACAACTCAAGTCCATCCTGTACTTTTTTAAACAGATATTGAGGTTTTTCTGTGTTAATAAACTGTTACAAACTGCCCTAAAAGAATGATCTACATAACGCATTCCACAAGTGTTCCTTGGAAGTCAACTTAAGGGTTTGAGAAATTTTAACCAGTCAAAGCAATTCTACTCCTTTTAGGATGTTGTCTTCTCTTCTTTCTGTTCTCTTTATTTTTAAATAGGGAATCAAATTCTATGTTTTTTTATTCCAGTTAAATTCATGAAATAAAAAATACTTATTTGCTTGGCCACAGATTAAATTTAAGTATTCTGCTTTAAAATAAATGGCTTACTAAGCTAAGTAGTAACATCTCCCCTGCTGACTTCATTTCTTCCACTCTCATAGAATGAAGTAAGTTCCCTGCCTTCCATACAAAGCCAGTACCTCAATTTGTGTCCTTAATCCAGTTCATTATTGTCTCCTCCAAAGATGTGCTGAAATATCTCCCCTCTCCTCTGTACTTTTAGCTCTCTATTCACTCCTTCCTCTTAGCTCTAAAAATATAGTCAAATCTATTCTGTCCAAAGAACTTCCTTCCCTTTATGTCTGTTCTATTTTCCTTCTGATGCAAACAAAGCAAAATTGTTTTGGTTATCTATTGCTGAGGAACATATTATTCTGAGACTCATAATTTAAAACAAAAGCCATGTGTTGTTGCATGATTCTGGGTTGACTGAGCTTAGCTGAGTGGATCATCTGCTAAATGTAGTGTTGACTGGGGCTGCAATCATCAGAGAGCTCCACTGGGCTGGAACATCCATGATGGCTCACTAGGTGGCTGGCAGTTGTTGCTGGCTGTCAGCTGAGAAACTTGGTTCTCTTCCACATGGCCTTTCCTCCTGAATTGGAATTCTAAAAGCATTGCATCTGGGTTCCAAGATGGAACATTCTGAGTGTGCAAAAGTGGAAAGCTTTGTATCTCCTAAGATCCAGGTTTGGAAGTTACCCAGCACCATCCCACCATATTCTACTGGTCAAAGCAAATCCCAGGACCAGCTCAGATACAAGAGGAGGGGAAATAAACACCACTGCTTACTGGAAGGGATTACAAAGAATTTTCATCTTTAATGCACCATAATTCCTGCCGGGAGAGAACTTCCATTTTCACTAGTCTTTGATAAAAACAAAATCCTCTGCTTGCATTTATAATATATTTGATGATCGGGAGAATTCTCCACAGATAACTTCTGGCCCCACACATTTTTAACCTTGTTTTTCCTCCATTTCCCCTCAAACTTCTGGTGCTGAGTGCAATAGAATATTGCAACACACTCTGCTGAAGTGCCGGGCCAGATGTCTTGAAATATGAACATATTCTTGGTTCTAATACGGTAAACATCAATAAATATCCCACACATTAGTGTGGGATAGAGATATTTCCGGAAGTTATTCCTCTACTGGGTGAGTCAACAATAACTTAATTAAGCAGCTGCAAATCACATAAATACATCCCACTAAACCCAAGCCAAATGCATCTCCAGCTCAATTTTCCCTTGACTGGATCCAAAAAGTGCCTGCAGCCTCTCTAAGCCATCTAACACATGGGGAGTCATGATGGAGGAGAATTGGAGTGGAAAGAGTCAGTGACAGTAACCAACTGCAGTTAAAAGGTATTTCTCAGTTTTAATTTCTAATACGGTAAACATCAATAAATAAAATCCACATGAACAAAAGCTCTTTGGGAGGCCTCAATAATTTTTAAGAAGGTAAAGCTCTGATGGGGCCGGCCCCATGGCTTGGCGGTGGGGTGCGCGCAATCCGCTACTGGCGGCCCAGGTTTCGGATCCCGGCGCACACTGATGCACCGCTTCTCCGGCCATGCTGAGGCCGCGTCCCACATACAGCAACTGGAAGGATGTGCAGCTATGACATACAACTATCTACTGGGGCTTTGGGGGAAAAAAGGAGGAGGACTGGCAATAGATGTTAGCTCAGAGCTGGTCTTCCTCAGCAAAAAGAGGAGGATTAGCATGGATGTTAGCTCAGGGCTGATCTTCCTCACAAAAAAATAAATAAATAAAAACTGTTTAAAAAAAAAAAAAAAAGAATGTAAAGCTCTGAGACCAAAACACCCGAGAAGTGCTGTTGCCCAGCATCGTCTCTGGGCAAGCCTTGCACGTTGTGCTAAGTCACAGCTGGCCAACGCTGAATTTATCATCGTGGTTCTGCACCCTTTCTGCACAGCACTGTTTTCTCTTACCTAGTTCTCTTTCCTCTACCTAGAACGCCTTTTCTTTGCCTTTCCTTTTCTTCCTTTGCCATCCTCCTCCAGGAAGCCTTCCCTAACTGCTCCCTCCTCAGGATCCTGGAGAGGTCCCTCCTCTCGTCTCACTTGCACTCAACGCGTGACACCATACCTGTCTGTTAGTGGGTCTGACTCCCCCACCGGACTGTGGGATCCTGATGTAGGTTGTGTCAGCATCACCTTTGTGACCCCAATGCTGACAGAGTGCCTCTCACGGAATAAACATTCAACAAATCTTTGCTGAACAAATGTTCTTATGTTGTTACAGTTCCAACATAGCGTTCTTTTCATGACATGTAAAATTATGCCTGATGCTATTATATGTAATATATTTGCTTATTTATATTATTAAGATAAGATCTCTGGGTTTTTTCCCCCCCTTCTGATGTTTTTTTCTACTACTGCATTAAAAACCTCATTTCGTCAACTAATGAAATCCAGAAGTCTACAATAGAATATTTTGTAAATTCAAGGCAATAGCCAGCAGAGGGCGCTCTTGACAGTAGATGGCATTGAGCCATTCGCATTGCTGCTCATGTTTCACCCGGAATTGAAAAAGATTTCCCAATAGCTTTCTGTTACTTTTTACAAAGGGTAAATAAAAAGCCATGCTAAGGTTAGGTGCGCGCGCTCCGCTGCTGGCGGCCCGGGGTTCGGATCCCGGGCGCCCACCGACGCACCGCTTCTACCGCCATGCTGAGGCCACGTCCCACATACAGCAACTAGAAGGATGTGCAACTGTGACATACAACTATCTACTGGGGCTTTGGGGGAAAAAAATTAAAAAAAAAATTAAAAAAAAAAAAGCCATGCTATATTTCATCACAGAATAAATTAAATTGGGTATTTTTTAAAATACAGAGACTTCAAAATCCTCATAAATAACTGAAAGAAAATGACAATTCTCAAAACAGAGCAAAACAACAAAAAAGGACTCACATCGATTGTTTGTTAAAGCATGACTCATCTCTCTGCCTGGCAGAGTGTTTTGTTTTTTTTATTTTTTTACATGTTTTTATTCAAGGTAGATATTTGCCATCCATTTGGAAAAAGTCTGACAGAAAAATGGTGTTCTGTGTTTTTGAAGGACCATTTAGTGCTGCAGGAAATATAGGACCTTTACCTTTTATCGCGCCTGTTGGCAAACCCCAGGCATCCAGCCCTGGGTGGATCCTTAGATGTGAAGGCAGTGCCTTTGAGAACAATAAGTAAGGCAGAGCTGGATGGCCTTCAAAAGGTAAAGCACATTTTCAATTCAAATAACGTTTAGTGTGACATTTGCAGAATTGCCATACTTTTAAAAATAGATGTAATATGTTCCATGGTTAAAGGGAAAAAGCTTGACACTTAGTTCACGGGGAACAGAGGAAATTGCATGAACTAGAATTTAGAAAACCACAATTTCGGTTCTAGCTCTGCTAGCAAATATCTCAGTAAATTTTGGTAAGTTTTCGTTGGTGCCTCAGTTTCCCCATTTTAACAGTTAAATTTATCTAAACTTCTTCCTTACTCCACAAAAATACTTGAAGCAGCTTATAATTAAACAAAAAATACAATGAAATAGTGACAGAGAAGTAGGAGTTCATAACCAAGGAAAAGAACAAAAATATGCCAACTAGAAAAAGCAGTTGTTAACCACAACTAGTTTGGCTCTGAGCACCCTGGCAGTTGAGGGAAAAGTGAAAAACACAACAAGTGATTCAGCCTTTCTGTCAGGCTTTCTGAGGCATTCCAGTTTCTCTGGGGTGATGGTCTTTCCCCAGCACTGAATTCAAAAAGAAAATCCTTACATGTGACTTAACGAATAACGTCCTCAATGATTTTAAAGCAAATACAACAGGAACTCTCACACAACTATTTATTTAGTGAACCTCAGTGAAAACAGAGGACATGATTTTAAACCTTAGAGTATTCATATGTCAAATCAATGAAAGTAATGTTACCAAACCAGGTTTGTTTTGCCCACTGCAAGATTATGCCATCACTAGGACAACAAGTTTGCAAAGAGAGAGGATTTAATCACAAGGCACCCAAGTGAGGAGGTGGGAGAATAATCTCAGATCTGCCTCTCTGAAAATGGGGACTCAGGGATATTTATGGGGTAGGGGGCAAGGTGGTCTGAAGTGTGGCAATAGATGATTGGAGGGGATGAGAAATGAGGTAATTGATGATCTGCCCAAGCATGGTCCAGCTTCATGGCTCTTCATAGAATGCGTGTTCACCAAACGGCAGCATTCCCACGATCTGAGGGTGGAGTTTTTAGCCTCTCAACATCAGAACGTCACTTATTGGGCACCTGCGCAGACTCAGTTAATGGATTGGTGGTCTCAACCAGCCTGAACTGGACAAAGTGGGCCTAATTCCTGAAAAACAGCTAAACATCCATTACCGTGGTGACCCAGGTGCCAGGGAGATGTTATCTATAGGAACCTAGTGGAAGCTGGATAGTATATTGCCTAAGCAGCACAGTTAACAATGGGTGGGAGAACAAGTAAAAGCTATAATTAGTAATTGAAAAAAAAAAAAACAACACTATAGTTACTTGCTACCTAATCATTAATGGCTGACTATTACCAGTTTCAGTACCAGTGCTTGCCCTACTGCCTGCCTCCAAGGACTATTTTAACAGTAAAGCTACAGAAGGGCATTTCAAAAAGTTATGAGTTACACAAATGTCAGATATTATTAAATACCTCTAGGTATATTGATAATAAGATGATCAGCTTCCTGGTTTTTTATTGGTGCCAAGGGGAAAAAAACCAGGGGGCATTATAGGTACATAGAAAAATTATTAAAGGTTATACAAGACATTGTTAACTCTTTACCTCTGGAGAATGGGAATAAGGGTCCTAGGGGAAGAAAGATCTTTTTTTCTACTTTGCTTCCCTCTGAAAATTTTGAGTTTTTTTATAATGAATATGTATTATTTAATATTTGAAAAACAGAAAAGGTCATTTACTCATAAATGATACCTATATAGGGTCTGCAAAATGACTCCAAATCTCCATTTTAACTTTTTTTTTAGTTGTGATTTAGTTCATCTCTTTGCAAGTCATCTCTTGCTAGCTTAAGTAAAGAGAGAGGTTTATTATAAGGATGCAACCAGAAATCTCCTGGACATCCAAGATCAAAAAATGAAGGAAAGCCTGCTTTCAGGGAGCTTGGTATAGAAAATTCAAGAACCCAAACTACTTCCTCTGTCTCTTTGTGTATTTAATTTCTGTTTCTTCTTATCTTCCGAAATATCCAACTTCTCTCAGCAGATAGGCTTTCTTGACTTGCTTTACGAATCCATCATAACTTTGTATGATCATAAATGACCACCAATTCTAGATGGGGTTAAAGCGTCCACTATGTACTGACTTTAAGATATCTATGTCTCTTAAACGAGCACTTCTCAAACACTAATCTGCATGTGAATCACCTGGAGATCTTGGTAGACTGCAGATTCTAATTCAGTAGGTCTAGGTGGGTCTCTAGAATCCCAGGTGATCCCCTGATGCGGCAGGTCGGCAGACCACACTTTGAGTAGCAAGGCCTTACTGCATATTTTTGAGAGAGGCATATGATTGGTGGCTAGCCAGCCAATGAATTGGGTTGGACGTCATTATCTGTGGCCTGGGGTAACTGTATGACATGTGAAATGTTGACACAAATAATCCATAATCAATCTATAAATCAAAATTGAGGTGAGTTTGTTATGAGCCAGATGTGAGGACTAGCCTGGGGCATTCCTTCCCCAGGGAAGGAAGGGCACCAAAGAAGAGGGGTGTACAGAGAGGTTATACCATCTTGGAACAAGCAGCATACATCACATATGATAGGAAGGTCCCTTTTACAATTGTCACGTGATGCTTATCTGGCACGGCAGATCAGTGGTCAGCAGGTCAGTGGTCACAAGGTGAGCACAGCAGGTTGGTAATTAATCCTTAGTTTCCAGGAAGAGATGTTTATCCTTAAAGAAATGTTGATATGCAGGGAAGTTACATCCCTATCTTTAATGGCATCATTCTTGTCTTTGGGACATGGTAAGTATTTAAAGCAGATATATAATGCACGCTCAACAGGCCATGTCAGGCACTTTTAGAAAAATAAAGTCAGGCCAAATTAGTTTTAACCCAAATGGCTTCCTCATATACTCCAGTATATGCTGTTGCTTGTCATTTATTCATCACCACTTAACAGGAGTTATGGGTGAGAGTAGAGTCTCTGAGACAGAGAGGAATGGGCAGGCAGGCACCTCAAAACATAGATCAGACATTCTGCTCTTGTCTGCATCTAAAGTTGCCACAAACATGACCCAGTTACATGCAATAGAAACCCCCTCTCTGTTCCCAGTAAGCAACAACCTAAAGTCAGGTCCAAAGGTAACTGGTTTCCTCAGAGCACACAGCCTCCAGATCATGTACATTCTTCCTTCAGGTTTGTGCTATCTATTCCAGCTGTGGTTTCTCACCATTTTGAGCTGATGGAGGAATCAGTTGTTCTCAAACTTGAGAGTCTGATTCAGTGAATCCAGTGTGGGGTCTGGGCATTGGGATTTTGAACAAGCTTCATGAGTCCTTCTGATGCATCAATGCATTTCAGTCTGAGAACCACTAAAATGAAAAGCAAAAAATTCCTTTGCAGTGGAGTGGGGGTTGAGGGAGTGGAGAATGGAGAGAATGTAATTTACTTACATTAAAATGCATGTGTAACCGTATGTTACATCAGTGGTTTTCAAACATTAGCATGTATTAGAATCCTCTGGAAGGCTTGTTAAAACACAGACTGCTGGCCCCACCCCCAAAATTTCTGACTCAGTAGGTCTGAGACTGAGCCCAATAATTTATATTTTTACAAGCTCCCCGGTGACGCTGTTGCTGCTGATGCTGACCACACTGCGAGAGCCCCCGTATGAGGTGATCCTGTTACTGATGATCACCCACCTCACGAACAGGACTGGTGGAAAGAATGCATGTAGATATTTATGAAATAACTTAGAGCCATAAAAACGTCCCATAGTAGTTAGGGAATTACTCAGAGAAATGGGTGGAAGACGGTTTCCATTCTGGCCTTTGCTAATTTTTAAGGATCTAAGAAAGGCCAACTTGCAGATGCACTACGCTCTCTCTGCACATGAGGTGTAGGGTCAGAGTCCTGGCAGGAAAGAGATGGCATGCTTAAACTGGTTCATCTGAGAAGCATTTAACAAAGGGACTCTATGCAAAGATGTGGGCAGGGTTTAAGGAAACCAACAAGAGATAGTGGAGTGCTCTGGGGCCTGTAGCAACAGGGAGCTGTTATCTTGTTTAGAGCTGGTAACACAAAGGAAGGGAGTAATTCCCCATTCTAAGAGAGGATAGCTATGTGAAGAAAGCCTTGCATCAGCGGTGTCCTTCGGTAGACTATCAGAGAAGGAACCAGGGAAATAAATTCCCCAAACTTTATCCTCCTTCTGCAGTCTGTTCTCCTGCCTGTGCCTACCACGATCTGAACGGGAAGGGAGGGAGCCCGTTCAAGCAGTCTATATTGACCAGACTCCGTGGGCCCACAGCAGGATGGAGAAGGAGGAAGAATGGATCTGGAAACAGAAGACACGTAGCACACGGGGTCTTAAGATGGACCCCACATCTAGTGCTTTTGTAGCCTGGGGTTTTGCAAGACAGATAACAAGAGGAGGCAGATGTTTTCACATCCATTTCACACAGGCAAATTTTAGCTCTTTATACTCTCTGAAGTAATTACACTTAAAAAAATCATAGAAGTGAGGTTTAATTTAGGATGGCACTCAGCAGAATTATTAGGTGTAGCTCTATTGCAATATCTAGGCCTAGTGGTTATTTTGGCTCAAAATTTGTAAGTGCAAGAACTAAAAATATACTACTGGCCTTTCCCTTTAAGTATGAGTTTTAGGGTCAAATGATTTTTCCTGCCTACTTTGGAGCAATAACTTTGGCTTAAGGTAGGCAAAAAAAGGAACTCATAAACTATAATTCCAACATTTATAGGGATGAAGACTTCGAATAAACTGTCATTTTTAGGGTCAATCAAGAAAGAGAATTGTACTTCTCATGAGGACCGTCTGGAAACAGAAAAGACATAAAGATGATATACTCAGCAAAATATTGGATCTCAAAATACCCGCTTCTCCCATGGTCTATCATTCATACATTCATTCACTCATTTAATAAATGTTGTTGCATTTCTCCTAAATGCCTGGCACAGTGCCAGTCCCTAGGATCAATGGTGAATAAGGCCCCCTCCAGGCCCTCAAGGAGCTTGCAATCCTGTGAAAGAAATGGAAAAGTTAATGATATTGATCCAATTATGAAAATAACTAAAAGTGTTTATAAGAATCCATGGCTTACCAAAGCATTTTTTTACACATGTTATGTCATTTAATCTTCATTCAACTTGGGAAGTAATTTTTATTGTCCTGACTTTACAGTAATCAAGTAAATCAAGACTCTGAAAAGATAGGTACTGATTCATAACTGGTGGAGATGGAAATGAAGCCCAGGTTGTAGGACATACACCTCTCTGCTGGGCATTGCTCTATAATTGCCATCTTTAAAACCCAAATACACCCGGAAGGGTAAAATATCAAGTCATTGATTCCAAAATATAAATCAGCTTTAACTGTGACAAGAATAAAATACCTTGAGAGGGCACTGAAAAAGAAGGAGGTACGTAATGAAAGTTGGCCTGGAAAAGAGGAAAATAGTATAAAAATAGAAGATGAAGGTTACCCACAGGCAACATTCACGGCTTCATAATTTCACTTAGGTCTGGCCCTGTTGCCTACAGGGGTTCTGTGACTGCTACCCCCACAATTCATTTCTAGGGTTGAGTTTATAGCCATGTCAACTATAACCGAGTCTGGATTATTTGTTCCAGCTTTGCTGAGAGGGAGTGGGATACCAGGATAATGTGATAAACAATGTTCTATCTGCCCTCCTGGTCAGCATTTGTTCTTTTCACCGGAGCCATAATGAATTTGTACCCCAAACAGCACATGAAGTTCTATGTCGCCAAATTAAAGTGCCCCGTAAGTGGTCCCAACATCGTGTTTTCTTCAGTCTCCAAATTGGCGTGACCTAATAGAGAAAGAGTGCTGTAAACAAGAGGGAACACTTTATTGTCCATCAATGGAGACACGTCCTATTTTCGCCTTGGCTTGCCTTGCCAAGTTTGGTATACCAGTGACCCACTGAAGGTTCAGGATGTCTCAAAATCAAAGCACATAATAGAGGAACATGGAGCATATAAAATATTAATATCATAGTCTGGTATGATTTTCAAGATTTTGTTTAAAGTTGTGGATATGATACCGGCTCAACACAAGGTTGACATAAGCCATATTGTAGAAAAAAATCCTATTGTAACTTTGAATAACCTCTGATTAACTAACCCAGCTGGATATACACCCTCCAGGAGAAACACATGCTCTGTAGATTTTATGGCCACTCCTAGCTGCAATAAGTCGATAACTTTGTTCTTTTGAGTTCCTTAGGAGTGTGATGACCCCCAGGCAGAGAGACTATGCTGATAGCTGTCATTGAAGACAACTGAAAGATCTGGATATAGGGCCTTGTTCCGGTCTCTGCTACATATCCAGTACAACAAAAGATTGTCAGGAACTAAGACCAGATGTCTGCCCCCACTGGGAGATCAGATGGATGCCCCTACCCAGAGACCAGATGCCTCCTCCACCCGGAGACCAGCACCCTATATAATTGGCCTGTAGTCTTTGTTCTGTCAGATGGTTCTTCTGGACATTAGTCGGCCATCTTCCTCCTTGCTAGCAAGCTGTAATCAAGTCCTGTCTCTCCTACCACTTTGCCTCTTGACTATTGGTGTGTCTTGCGGCTGGCAGACAACCCCCTTGGGCAGTAACAGATACACTTCAATGATTTTAAAACAACACTCAACATACCTTAAAAAATACTATATTCAAGCTACTCTGATTCATCTTCCATCTACAAACTATTTTCTATGTTACCTAATTATTTTCTGGAACAATGTTACATAAATCCTGAGGGAAACACTACTGGAAGTAGATATGATGTATTGAATGCTGGTGTATGTGGCAAGCACATCACACATATTTTTCCCTAAGAATCTGCAATGTTTTCTGCTTTGTGAGTAAGGAAATTGAGAGGTTAATTTACCCAAGATCACATAGCTAGAAAGTGGGTGAGATGGAGGATTTGAATCCAGATCAATTTAACTCCAAAGTCTGTGCTCTTTCACCACATCACTCTACCCCAAAGGAGGTGAGTTTTCTATCCCAGACTTCAACTTTAAGAGCTGAATTGATTGTTTTGGGCAGTGAGGGAGATCCTATTAAAACAACTTATGCTGATTAATTATATGTGTCAACTTGACTAGACCACAGGGTGCCTGGATAGCTGGTCAAACATTATTCTGGGTGTGTCTCTGAGGGTGTTTTAGGGTGAGATTAACATTTGAATTGGTATTAACTAAAGCAGATGGCCCTCCCTAATGTGGGTGGGCCTCATCCAATTAACTGAAGACCGGAATAGAACAAAAAGGCTGACCCTGCTGTGAATAAGAAGGCATCTGCCCTCTGCCTGACTGTGTTCAAGCTGGGTCATTGGTCTTCTCTGCCTTTGAACTTGGGCTTGGACTGGAGTTTATTCCATTGTTCAGCTTGCTGACTGCAGATCTTGGGAGTCCTCAGCCTCCAAACCATGTGAGCCAATTCCTTATAATAAATCTCTTTATATATAATCTCCTATTGGTTTTGTTTCTCTGGAGAACTCAGACTAATACACAACTCTTCTCATCAAGTATCCTGAGATCGGCAATTAGCCAGCTGTTACATAAGTTTCATCTGGTCCATCTCCAAGCTCCTACACACTCATCTCTGGTAATACTCTAGAAATTCCCTACCACACTTCCTTGTTGGCAAAATTCACACCCACTTATCCTTGGTGTTACTGAGAATTTCAGGAAATAAAAAGTGGCTCATCGTCCAAAAAGAGCTGAAATCTTCTGTTTGTTCTAATTAAAAAACTTTAAACAAAAATTTATTTTTTAAAAGAGCAAGTTCTTTGGTTCAAAATACAAATTTATTTTTATATTTTTAGTTTGCATATTCAGTTCAATATTTTTTAATAGATAAAATGCACTGCCTAAATTACTTCAAGTGTATCTCTAGCCATATGAAACATATAGGTCAGAAAAAGGGACATCAAAAAACTGAAAGGTATAAAAATTGAAATGCATAATTAACTCAATTTCTAGGACCATATTTTGAATTAGATAACATAAGCAACTGTGCCATACCTAAGAGTGTTTTTCCACCAGTCTCCTTAATTGTATTGAGGAGTCTGTGAAACAAACCAGTTGAATATGATGTTGCCTTGGGCAGGAGCATCCTGGCCACCTGGGGAAAGGTTGGCTGCATATCTGCCATCAACGGGCTCTGGCCCAGCTCTCTGATCTATTTGACATTCAGGGAATTTTCTATGAGTGCCCTATCTCTGTGGCCTGTAGGAATTAATGTGCCCACAAAGGAGAGCAAATTCATTTCCAGTATATTAATGAGATCAGACCCAAGGACAACTGAGCAAGAATCCTATTTTTAAAACCTCAGAAAAATTTTCATGAATGAAATGCAAGGAGAATCTGCAAGTCATTTGCTACATTCAAATATCCTGACAAAGGGAGGTGTTTCGTGTGTTATGGCATGTGCCCCCAAGCTTGTTTCGTAAATATATATTAAAAATGTGTACTTAATTGCCAGCTACATCGATTCATTCATCCATTCAATACGTATCCATTAGCCTTCTTCTACTCTTTTTAGCCATTATGCTGAGTACTATAAGAGGTTTCAAGATAAATAATAGAAGTGTAAGGGTAAGACAAATACCCAAATAACTGAAATCCAAAACAGCATTATAAGTGCTGAGAAAGAAGAAAAACAAAGGATTATCAGGATTCAAAAGAGTACTAAATTAAACAGAGTACTACATGAAGTAAATTGGGAAATACTTCATGAAGGATGAAGCACGTGATTTTAGCTTTGAAGAATGGCGGGCGCTTCTGGCAAAGGGCCACTACGAGCACATGTGTGGATGTGGGAAAGTTCAGTGATCAGCAGTCTGATTGATGGGAATAGCGTGGGAGATTGGAGTAAAATGAAGGACCCAGCTCAGATCAAAGGAGAAACCAGAGAAGCATATAGGGATCAAAGGTTGAACTCAACCAGAAAGAAATCACCCTGTGCAGACTGTAGCCAATGTGATGTGGTGAGGCAGACACTGACGAGACTGTGAGTCAGAAGGTGTCTGCTCTACTCTGGGCCCTTCCTTGTCTTCTGGGGGCTCCTTTCACCTCTTTGGGCCTCAGCGTCCATTTGCCTAAAATGAGAGTACTGTGCTGCCTACTTCACGGGGTCATGAGGATTAGATAACGCAGATGATTGCTGATTTCCAGTGTAGACTTGTAGACCAGCTGGATAGAACCCTGCTATGCAACTTTTGAGAGCTGAGAACACTAAATAATTTTTAATGTAAAATATCCTTCAAAATTGTCTTTAAACAATCTTACTAGACCTGCAGAAATATAGAGCAAAAACAATTTAATCATACACCATAGCAATGACAATTATAAAATTACTTACATTTTTTACAACACTTTTGACATGGATGCTATTATCACCCCTAATTCAGAGGAAACTGAAAATTAGAGTGGGTGCGTCAGTTGCCTACAGTCATGGACTAGAAGATGACAGAGCTGAGTCTATGAACTCGAGCAGTCAGACACAAGACCACGTACTTAACACCGGGCTATACTGCTTTCAGATAAAGCAAGAAAGACACAACCTTGCATATGGCTTTAATAAAAGAAAAAATATCTTCAGAATCTATTATCCAAAAGAGTATTAGCCCAAAGAGACATAATTTTCAATTCTCTCTTTTATTAAAAAAATTACACAAAAGGGAAAATATTTAATGTCAACATTATAACTCAAGGAATTGAAATTAAATGAGATACTACTTTTAGTTAACATTTTAGCAGATACTTTAAAAGTTATTTGCATTTTTTTCTGATAATAAATTAAGAAGGATCACCATAGAAAATTGAAAAAATATTGAAAAATGTAAAGAAGACAACAAAAACAACCTGTGATCCCATTATTAACATTTTATTAAATGTCTTTCCAGTCTTTTTTTATTAAAAGATAATATTTTTAGGCTTTTCTGTCCCTCGTGAAATATGCTACATTGTTAAGAATTAAAAATATATGCATTTGAAGGTATAGGTTCCTCAGCAACATAATTTTCACTCACTGCTAGCTTTTTTCCTATATTGTATATATAATATAATATTACATGTATAACATATAAATTATGTGTGTACAATTTACATACAAAATGTACAAATTAAGTGTACAGTTCAATTAATTTTTACTTATGCTCATGTAACCACCACCCACATCAAAATACAGAACATTTCCAACACCCTAGAAGGCTCATTTGTGTCACCTCTGAGTCACTACTGCCCCCCACCCAGGATAACTATTGTTCTCATCTTGATCACCATTGATTAATTTCATCTGTTTTTGAACTTCCTATAAATCATACAACATATATTTTTGGTGTCTTGTTTCTTTACCACATTGGTACATATCTCAGCAGTTTACTCGTTTTCATTACCATGTAGTATTCCATTGTATGAGTATAACACATTTATTCATCCACTCTACTGTACTATTTTCAGTTTGAGGCTATTATTAATAAAGCAGCTGTGGAAATGCTTATACCTGTCTGTCTTTTTGGTGGATATAGCAGTTATTTCTGTTGAGTATAGACTCAAAAGTAGAATTGCTGGGTCATAATGTATATAGGCTTTCAGTTTTAGCAGACACTGTCAAGCAGTGTTCTAAAGTGGCTACACAATTTATAGTCTTATCAGCAATTTTTGAGAGTCCCACCAACACATGTATTGTCTGTCTTTTTAATTTTAGCCATCTGGCCCAGGTATAGCAGTGACTCCTTGAGATTTTAATTTGCATTTCCTTGATGACTGATGATGAGCACCTTTCCATATGTCTACTGGTCATTTGGATACCCTCTTTAGTGAAATGCTTGTTAAAGTCTTGCTCGTTTCAAAAAATTAGGTTTTAAATCTGGGTACAAGTCCTTTGTTGGATGGATGTATTATAAATACCTTCTTCCAATCTTTTACTCTTAGTCATGCATTTTTTTTTTTTTTTTTTTGGTGATGAAGATTGTCCTTGAGCTAACACCTATGCCAATCTTCCTCTATTTTGTGTGTGGGATGCTACCACAGCACGGCTTGATGAGTGGGTTATAGGTCTGCACCCGGGATCCAAGCCCAGGATCCAAACCTGTGATCCCTGGGCCACTGAAGCAGAGCGTTTGAGCTTAATCACTACGCCACTGGGCCGGCCCCCTTTGTCCTGCTTTTTGATTAAACTACTGGCTTTTTATGTGACAAAAAATAAACTATTCTCTTTACTGCTAGAAACAATAAATTTAATGTCATTACTTTTTAGTTTTTTTGATATCAAATTACCGGTAGTTTTTAATAAAATATAAAATTATTTTCCTTATGTTTGCAGCATACTTATAAGGAGAACAGCCTGAATGGACTTTAGGAGACATTGATTTAGAGCACCAAGTTAATGAAACTGATCTTATCAGGCAAAGTTAGCATCTGTCAACGCCCAGACTGGGAACTGACAAGCAAATGCTAACCCTTTATATGACAGTAAATGTGGTTCAGCCTAAATCCATTATGGCTGAACCAACAAAAGGAGAATTCTTGGTTAGAAAAAGAGGCAATATCAGGGAATCCTTATCTGAGTTTTCATTACCCAAATTCCTTTAAGACATGGCTATACAGGAAGGAAAAGTTTGTCATCACGTGAAAGTATTCACTGATGAACTGAGTACTCGTAAAATTGTTCCCCTCTCAAATAACCTCCCAGCTCGGCTTGACTGACTATGCCTGATCAACCAACCACAACTTTCTCTGTCTGTCTCTTACTGATTGTAGGATATTGTAAACATCTGACAACACAAGGCAACTAGGTAGCGAATCTAAGTTGTGATTCTTGCAAAAGATGCAGAATTTCGTGAAGCTGATGTTGGAGAACTGCTGCAATCTCATGTATAGTCACGTTCAAGAGACTAGGTAAAAATTAAAGAATAAATAGAGAAGGAATCAGACAAATTAACACTAAAGAAGAGAAATGAGTAAGGATGATGATCCGATAAATGCTTCCAAAAGGTAGTAGCTTAAATATCAACGAATGTTAAGAATCCTTTTGGGAGATTGATTTTTTTTTTTTTGGAAAAGTGATCTTCCTTGCATGGTGTTGCACAGGATAACATGAACTAAAGGATACCGCATGTGACTTCCTACAATTTTGTCCAAGGAAACATGTGTCCTCTCCATGCCAAGTCAGCTCCCCAAAATTTCTTGGAGAAAAATTAGTGCATTGGTGCAATTAATCATATAAATTCTGTTAACTTTAAGATCTTTCTTTTCCAATTATTTTACTGAGGTCGTAATGGTTTATAACATTGTGTAATTTCAGGTGTACATTATTATTTATCAGTTTCTGTAAAGACCGCATCATGCTCACCACCAATAGTCTAATTTTTATCCATCACCATATATATATGTGTCCCTTGGGGCCAGCCCCGTGGCTTAGCAGTTAAGTGCGCACACTACGCTACTGGCGGCCCGAGTTCGGATCCCGGGCGCGCACGGCCACACTGCTTGTCCAGCCATGCTGAGGCCACGTCCCACATACAGCAACTAGAAGGATGTGCAACTATGACATACAACTATCTACTGGGGCTTTGGTGAAAAAAAAAGGGAGGAGGACTGGCAATAGATATTAGCTCAGAGCTGGTCTTCCTCAGCAAAATGATTGGCATGGATGTTAGCTCAGGGCTGATCTTCCTCATAAATAAATAAATAAATAAATAAATAAATAAATAAATAAATAAAATGAATAAAGTGTCCCTTTACCCATTTTGCCCACCTCCCAACCCCCTTCCCCTCTGGTAACCACTAATCTGTTCTCTTTGCCCATGTGTTTGTTTATCTTCTACATATGAGTGAAATCATGTGGTGTTTGTCTTTCTCTGTCTAGCTTATTTGACTTAACATAATACCCTCAAGGTCCATCCATGTTGTTGCAAATGGAACAATTTTGTCTTTTTTACGGCTGAGTAGTATTTCTCTGTATATATATACCACATTTCTACCCATTCATCAGTTGGGGGCGCTTGGGTTGCTTCCATGTATTGGCTATTGTGAATAATGCTGCAGTGAACATAGGGGTGTATTAACCTCTTTGAATTGTTGATTTCATGCTCTTTGGATAAATACCCAGTAGTGGGATAGCTGGATTGTATGGTATTTCTATTTTTAATTTTTTGAGAAATCTCCATACTGTTTTCTGTAGTGGCTGCACCAGTTTGCATTACCACCAGCAGTGTATGAGGGTTCCCTTTTCTCCACATCATCTCCAACATTTGTTATTTTTTGTCTTGGTAATTATAGCCATTCTAACAGGTGTAAGGTGATATCTCACTGTAGTTTTGATTTGCATTTCCCTAATGGTTAGTGATGTTGAACATCTTTTCATGTGCCTGTTGCCCATCTGTATATCTTCTTTGGAAAAATGTCTGTGTTCATATATTCTGCCCATTTTTTGATCAGGTTGTTTTTTTCTTGTTGAGTTGTATGAGTTCTTTATATATTTTGGAAATTAACCTTTTGTCAGATATATGATTTGCAAATATTTTCTCCCAGTTGGTGGGTTGTCTGAATTTTGTTAATGGTTTCCTTTGCCTTGCAGAAGCTCTTTAGTCTGATGTAGTCCCATTTGTTTATTTTTTCTTTTGTGTTCCTTGTCTTAGTGGACATGGTATTTGAAGAGACGTTGCTAAGACTGCTGTCAAAGAGTGTATTGTCTATATTTTCTTCTAGAAGTTTTATGATTTCAGGTCTTACATTTAAATCCTTAATCCATTTTGAGTTAACTTTTGTGTATGGTGCAAGATAATGGTCTATTTTCATTCTTTTGCATGTGGCTGTCCAGTTTTCCCAACACTGTTTATTGAAGAGATTTTCCTTTCTGCATTGTATGTTCTTGGCTCCTTGTCAAAGATTAGCTGTCCATAGATGTGTGGTTTTATTTCTGGGCTTTCAATTCTGTTCCATTGATCTGTGTGTCTGTTTTTGTGCCAGTACCATGCTCTTTTGTTTAATATAACTTAGTAGTATATTTTGAAGTCAGGGATTATGATGCCTCCAGCTTTGTTCTTTTTTCTCAGGATTGCTTTAGCTATTCGGGGTCTTTTGTTGTTCCATATAAATTTTAGGATTCTTTGTTCTATTCCTGTGATGAATCTCATTGGGATTCTGTTTGGGATTGCATTGAATCTGCAGATTGCTTTAGGTAATATGGACATTTTAACTATGTTTATTCTTCCAATTCATGAGCATCTTTCCATTTCTTTATGTCATCTTTGATTTCTTTCAATAATGTCTTATAGTTTTCAGTGTATAGGTCTTTCACCTCCTTGGTTAAAGTTATTCCTAGATATTTTATTATTTTTGTTGTGATTGTAAATGGGATTGTATTCTTCAGTTCTTTTTCTGCTAGTTTGTTATAAGTGTATAGAAATGCAACTGACTTTTGTAAGTTGATTTTGTACCCTGCAACTTTGCTGTAGTTATTGATTATTTCTAATAGTTCCTGGTGGATTCTTTAGGGTTTTCCATGTATAGGATCATGTCATCCACAAACAGCAAGGGTTTCACTTCTTCCTTTCCAATTTGGATGCCTTTTATTTGTTTTTCTTGCCTAATTGCTCTGGCCAAAACCTCCAGTGCTATGTTGAATAGGAGTGGTGAGAGCAGGCACACTTGCCTTGTTGCTGTTCTCAGAGGGATGGCTTTCAGTTTTTCCCCGTTGAGTATGATGTTGGCTGTGGGTTTGTCATATATGGCCTTTATTATGTTGAGGTACTTTCCTTCTATACCCATGTTATTGAGAGTTTTTTTCATAAATGGATGTTGGATCTTGTCAAATGCTTTCTCTGCATCTACTGAGATGATCATGTGATTTTTATTCCTCTTTTGTTAATATGGTGTATCACATTGATTGATATTCAGATGTTGAACCATCGCTGAATCCCTGTTATAAATCTCACTTGACTGTGGTGTATGATCCTTTTAATGTATCGCTGTATTTGGTTAGTCAATATTTTGTTGAGGATTTTTGCATCTACGTTCATCAGCGATATTGGCCTGTAATTTTCCTTCTTTGTGTTGTCCTTGTCTGGTTTTGGTAACAGGGTAATATGGGCCTCATAGAATGAGTTAAGAAGCATTCCATCTTCTTGAATTTTTTGGAATAGTTTGAGAAGGATAGGTATTAAATCTTCTTTGAATGTTTGGTAGAATTCTCCAGAGAAGCCATCTGGTCCTGCACTTTTGCTTTTTGGAGGTTTTTTATTACTGCTTCAATCTCTTTACTTGTGATTGGTATATTCAGATTCTCTAGTTTTTCTTGATTCAGTTTTGGGGGATTGTATGAGTCTAAGAATTTATCCATTTCCTCTAGGTTGTCCAATTTCTTGGCATAGTATTCTCTTATAATCTTTTGTATTTCTGTGGTATCCACTGTAATTTCTCCTCTTTCATTTCTAATTTTATTTATTTAAGACTTCTCTCTTTTTTTCTTAGTGAGTCTGGCTAAGGGTTTATCAATTTTGTTTATCTTCTCAAAGAATCAGCTCTTAGTTTCATTGATCCTTTCTACTGTTTTTTTGTTTTCTTTTTTTTTTTTTTGGTCTCCATTTCATATATTTCTGCTCTAATTTTCATTATTTCCCTCCTTCTGCTGACTTTGGCCTTTGTTTATTCTTCTTTTTCTAGTTCTGTTAGGTGTAGTTTAATATTACTTATTTGAGATTTTTCTTGTTTGTTGAGGTGGGCCTGTATTGCTATGAATTTCCCTCTTGGAACCAGTTTTGCTGCATCCCATAAGAGTTGGTATGATGTATTTTCATTTTCATTTGTCTCCAGGTATTTTTGGATTTCTCTTTTGATTTCTTCATTGATCCAATGGTTATTCAGTAGCATGTTGTTTAGTATCCACATATTTGTCACTTTCCCAGCTTTTTTCTTGTAGTTGATTTCTAGTTTCATAGAATTACAGTCATAAAAGATGCTTGATATGATTTAAATTTTCTTAAATTTTATTGAGGCTTGCCTTATTTCCCAACATATGGTCTGCCTTTGAGAATGTTCCATGTGCACTTGAGAAGAATGTGTATTCTGCTGTTTTTGGATGGAGTGTTCAGTATATATCTCGTTAAGTCCATCTGGTCTAGTTTTTCACTTAAGGCCACAATTTCCCTGTTGACTTTCTGTCTGGATGATCTATCCATTGATGTAAGTAGGATGTTGAGGTCCCTACTATTATTGTGTTGCTGTTAATTTCTCCCTTTAGGTCTGTCAGTAGTTGCTTTATATACTTTGGTGCTCCTGTGTTAGGTGCATATATATTCATAAGTGTTGTGTCCTCTTGGTGGAATGCCCCTTTTATCACTATATACTGCCCCTCTTTGTCTCTCACCACTTTTTTATCTTGAAGTCTGCTTTGTCTGATAAGATATGGCAACACTTGCTCTCTTTTGTTTGCCATTTGCTTGGAGTATCGTTTCCCTTCTCTTCACTCTGAGCCTGTGTTTGTCTTTAGAGCTTAGATGTGTTTCCTGGAGGCAGCATATTTTTGGGTCTTGTATTTTTTTTTTTTTTTTTTGGTGAGGAAGATTAGCCCTGAGCTAACATTTGTTGCCAATCCTCTTTTTGCTGAGGAAGATTGGCCCTGGGCTAACATCCGTGCCCATCTCCTTTTACTTTATGTGTGGGATGCCTGTCACAGCATGGCTTAATAAACAGTGTGTAGGTCCACACTTGAGATCCAAACCAGCGAACCCCAGGCCACTGAAGTGGAGCACATGAACTTAACCACTACACAACCAGGCCGGCCCCTAGGTCCTGTTTTTTAATCCATCCAGCCACTCTGTGTCTTTTGACTGGAGAATTCAATCCATTTACAGTTAGAGTGATTATTGATATATGAGGGCTTAATACTGCCATTTTATCTCTTGCTTTTGATTGTTCTATATTTCCCTTGTTTCTCTTCCCTTGTATTTCTGACTGCCATTTCAATTTGGTGGTTTTCTCAGTTTTCTCTTTATTTATGATGTGTGTCTCTGCTCTGATTTTTTATTTAGTGATTACCATAAGTTTTGTCTAAAAGATCTCATAGATGAGATAGTCCATTTTCTGATAGACTCTTATCTGCATTAGCCTAAGCAGGTTCCATCCCTTCCCTCTTCACCTTCTAAGTTATTGTTGTCACAATTGTTGTCTGTTTTGTGTTGTGATTAAAATGAAGTGTTTATAGTTATTTTTGATGCTTTCCTTCCCTTTATCTTTTATGTTACAATTAAGTGTTTGCTAACCTGCTCTGATAGAGAGCTGCAATTTTATGATTTTGTATGTCTATTTATCTCCTTGCTCAAGGCTTTGTAAACCTTTGCATTTTTGTTTCAGGTATAAGGGCATCCTTGATCATTTCTTGGAAGGGAGGTTTAGTGGCAATGAACTCCCTCAGCTTTTGTTTATCTGGGAAAGCTTTTATTTCTCTATCATATCTGAAGGATAGTTTTGCTGGATAGAGTATTCTTGGCTGAAAGTTTTTTCTTTCAGTATTTTGTTTATATCACTCTATTCTCTCCTAGTCTGTAAGGTTTCTGCTGAGGTATCTGCTGAAAGCCTGATAGGGGTTCCTTTGTAGATTATGCTCTTCTGTCTTGCTGACCTTAATATTTTTTGTTTGTCGTTGACTTTTGCCAGTTTTACTATTATATGCCTTGGAGAAAGTCTTTCTGCATTGATGTAATTAGGAATGCTATTGGCTTCATATACTTGTAAGTCCAGTTCCTTCCCCATGTTTGGGAAGTTCTCAGCTATTCTTTCTTTGAACAAGCTCTCTTCTCCTTTCTCCATCTCTTTTCCTTCCGGAATACCTATAATCCTTATGTTGCTTTTCTTAATTGAGTCAGATATTTCTTGAAGAATTTCTTTATTTTTTTAAGTCTTAGCTCTCTCTCCTCCTCCACTTGGAGCATTTCTATACGTCTGTCCTCTAAATTACTAATTCTGTCCTCCATAACGTCAGCTCTGTTTTTTATGGTTTCTAGATTTTTAAATCTCATTCATTGTATTTCTCATCTCCAGAATTTCTGTTTGGTTTTTCTTAGAGTTTTGATCTCTTCTGTGACGTTTTTCTTCTGCTCATTAATTTTATTCCTGAGTTCATTGAACTGTCTTTCTGAGTTTTCTTGTAACTCATTGAGTTTCTTTATGACAACTATTTTGAATACTCTGTCATTTACAGCGTAAATTTCTGTGACTTCAGCATTGGTTTCTGGATACTTGTCATTTTCCTTCTGCTCTGGAGTGTTAATGTAGTTCTTCATGGTGTTTGATGAAGTGATCTCTTGCTGGTACATAGTGATAGTATCAGGTCACAGATCCCACCTGCCACCACTAGGGGGCGGGGGCAGCAGCTGTGTTTTCTGAACCTGCCGTGTCTGCTGGAAGTTGTGCCAAAAGGGCCCATCTGCACTTGTCTGCTGGCCACAGCCACTTGGCAGGTCACACACACACACACAGGTGCTCTGGTGCAAAACCTCTGCCTTGGCTGGGGACCAGCTGAGCTGGTGTGCTAGGTGGGAGGGGAGAGTGCTTTCTTTCATGCACACGGGCCCACTCTGCACTCACGGGTGGTTTGCCTGGTCTGCTGCTCTTGGTGGGGGCACCCATACAGTGACTGAGCTGCAGCACTTGGTGTGGAGCATTCCCACAGCCCAGCTGCAGCTCCTAAAGCAAAAGTGTTCCCATGAAGGCCTGCCTGCTCCTCCACCTCCTCTTACAGTTGTGTGCCAGCTGCTGCATGAGGACCCCCTATCTAGATCGCTGCCACTGGGGAGGAGGAGGGGATCTGCTCACCTCCTTCCACTGATTCACAGGGACACAGTGACCCCCCCTTCAGATGCATGGCTGCGTGGATCTCTCAGACGTCCAATTGTGCTTTATAGGGAATCCTCTGTTGGTTAATGAATGTCCATTTGGTTGTAACTTAGGGGAGAGAGACTAAGGGAATAGCTCACTCCTCCATGATGCTGACGTCACTCCAAATTTAAGATCTTTATTTTCACTATTTACCTTGAAATTTGCTCTTTATTATAAGAGGATTAATTCACTTTGGCCCTTTGCTGGTACCATTTATCCTTGGATAATGAGTGCTTCTTATAACTCCGGTCTCTGTGAACAACTTTAGAGATGTAATTTATTTACTGTATCCACACTGTTCTCACTTTGCCAATAACATAATAGAAGCATAGTGCAGATAAGTGATGTGCAAAGGCCACAGTGACGGTGTTTGCATCCATGTCTGTCTGACTCCAGAGTCTGTTCTTTTTAGGTCAGAATGCCTCCAGGACCTCAAAAGTGGGAGCATCCAGAAACCCAGGGTGATTCCTTTTACTCTCCAACCCTCAGTCCATGAATGAGAAAATGATGTCCGTATTATTACTCTTATTAAGCAACTACTAATACTAAGGCTTCATGTCTTCATAGGCAAAGCACCTCCACATACATCTCATTTGTTCCTTACTACCACCTGAGGAGGTGGCAGAGAAACAGACAAGCAGAAATCTCAGACTCAGAAAGCTGAGTGACTTGTCTAAGGACCCCCCAGCTCAAAGCAGCAATGCTGTGACTGGAACCATCTCCTTTAGACTACAGTGCAGTGCTCTTTTCTCTTTACAACTCTGTCTCTTGGCATGGGAAGTTAGAAGAGAAATTCATTGACAAAGTTAACATCTAAGTAACATCTCCACCAAATACATGGCCCTCATATTGTGACATTTTCCAGGTGAATAATTTTGGCATCTGCTTCCTGAGAGCAGTGCCCACAACACCAGCAAGAGGGAGGCTTTGAGGTCACAATTCTCCTCACTTTGGAGGCTGAAGAAAGTTCTGGCTTTTGAATTCTATGTTAGTGAGAAAACAAGCTAAAAAACCCCTCAATTGTCTCAGGCCCATCTAGTGCACTATTCAGGGGAGCTGACCGAGGGCAGTTACCGAATACAGATCCTGTGAAAATCAACAGCCTTTGAGTCATTTTATTTCAAAGGCTTTGTCAGTTTTACTTTCTATTTCTTGAATTGACTTCTCATTCTCTGTTGATGGCAGGAGAAGGCTGAGACCACAGCAGCAACGTGGCCAGGATTTATAAACTCTGTTTAGCCCTATTTCTTATAGAACTCTAGGCTCTTCAAATCTAAGATTTATCCTAACAAGCCCCAAAATTTATTAGATTTCTCTCCCACCACCCTCCACCCTGGCCCTTTCCCCATCAATGCACACTCCCTCCCCTTCCTGATATAACTGGTGATAACAAAAAAATCAACGGGGTCAAATTTTGAACTAACAATTGCAGGCAGTCCTGCACAACCAATGAGAGGAAGCAGGACTTGAAATAAAAACAAACTCATCAAATCCCTAAATACACACTCTGAGCTCATCTACATCTAAAGCTAATTCTTAAAAATTATTATTATTATTCCTTTGCCCTTCTCTATCATGTTTATTAGGATTTTCTCTCCATTAAGGGAAAGTTTTTTTTTTTAGATTAATAAAGCTTTTGCCTGGTTTCTTAGTTGAATATGAACATGCACTCTCATATCATCTTGAACTCAATTCAAAACTCATCTAAAACACTCCACCCAGTCCTCAGGAAATCCCAGATTAATTCCCACCAGTTCTGCTTAATTAGTTAAACACTGGGTTGGCCACTCAAGAGAGCTGTTTCTAGATGACTGAACCTGCTCAGCTGGATTCAAATACCTTCATGTCCTACTGAGTTGGGACACGCATTCTCTTTCCCTGAGGAATAAAGTGTGAAGGGAGGATACTTTTCTCATCTAAGAGAACAACAAGATAGAAAAGACATTTCTACAGCTTTAAGGATACAGATATATAAACTAGTATATATTCAATTTATATGAATGAATATATATAATATGCATAATATATTTGTGTGTGTACATATATATATATATATACATATTTATTGTGGTAGCTAGTTGTGAAGTAATAATTCCTTACCTCTGGAGAACTCCAAGTGTAATTACAGCTATTATTTTCCTGTCCGTATTATCTTTGGGAGGGAGAGAAGGCAGAAACAAGGGCGAGAGGGAGAAATCGAAGCTGAGGTTCCCTCAGAGGTCACTTGGTGAATTTGGCCAGGCTTGCACAGGAACACCTGCCTCTGTTAGACTTTTACACCTGTAGGAAAACAAAGTCCACACACACGGGCCATGACTGCCTTAAGTCACTTGGAGTAGATTTGCCTGGGCTGAGTTCTGGAGCCTCCTGAATTTAAGGAGAAACAGTAAATTCTTCCTTGGTCTTTGCTGTGTATAGAACAAAGCCAGCATGATGTTCATATCCCCAGGGATATGTGGAGAAAGCTTTTTCCGAGTTCCGGGATGCCCTTCCTACCATAGCACTCATCACCATACACACATCACGGCTTAGAACCATGTCGCCGAGAGGCTCAATAAATATTGCTGGGCAGGCAAGGGAACAGAGCAATCTATTTCAGGCTTCAGGACCTCGCCCATCTTTCTACTCGGCACCTCAAACTAGGAAATGCAGAGGTTTCAAGCAAGTTCACCAGTGGAGGCCCCAGTATTTAAGAAAATCCGCTGGGATATTCAGCAGACAGACCTGACATTTCCTTTCCTTTCATATTTCAATCTTAGATCCTCAGAACTTTCGTTCAGGAGAGAAAACCCCAGGTAGCTGCTGCTGCTCAGCTTAAAGCTAATCTGATCTCTTGTGACCGGAAGTCCATGGGTCACAGAGAGCTCTGCTCCCTTACCAGAGATGAGTGAGGGAGTGGCAGCTGGACCCAGGAAAAATATCGACTAAGTCTTCCCACATCCTGCCCTAACAAATGGAAAAAAAAAGTCTTCTTTTAATTTTTTGTGTGTGTGTGTGAGGAAGATCAGCCCTGAGCTAACATCCACGCCAATCCACTGAGCTAACATCTATTGCCAGTCCTCCTTCTTTTTCTCCCCAAAGCCCCAGTAGATAGGTGTATGTCGTAGTTGCACATCCTTCTAGTTGCTGTATGTGGGACGCGGCCTCAGCATGGCCAGATGAGCAGTGAGTTGGTGCACGCCCGGGATCCCAACGCTGGCCGCCAGTAGCGGAGCGCACGCACTTTACCACTAAGCCACGGGCCGACCCCAGTCTTCTCTTAATTTAATACTTTGTCTCTCTTGTCAAGATTTAGCTCACCCTGCTTTGTGGGGGAAAAAAAGTCACAATAATAAGAGTTTGGCTCTGTTTAAAAGCCGAGGTTCTTAACCCCCAAGGGTCTCTCTGAAGAATTATTATTATTTCAAAGAAAAAAGTGCATTGGAGAAAATAGACGTATACATATTTAATTTGTAAAGAAGAAATGTAAAATAAGTTCTTTTCTTTAGATAATGACTCTACTATATCTTTGCAGTATTTTATCCTATAGTAAACGGATTAAAGAGATATTTTTCTTGTGCTCAGACCTAAATCCTTTTCCCCTGTTTTCTCTTTTCTTTCTCTACTCTCCTTTTCTCATCTCTACTCCCTTTAATTTTCCTCAGTTTCTGAAGATAGAATCAGGAAAAAAAAAGTGAAAAAAAAAGCTACCTGTGTACTGACCACACTTGTCAGACTTCCAAAACGTGTTTAAACTGGAATAAACCACTATGGAACAATATGAGCCTAAGCATGCCTAGATGAACTGGCAAAATTTGCCTTATTCTCAGTTTGGTCTGAGAAGGATCAGTGTACTAAAGGTCCAGAGCCCAGGAGGAAAAAAATGCCCATTACACTAGCTTATGCTGAATTCACTCATGTCTTCCTCGGGCTTAAATAAAACAAGGTGCTTTCATGAGACGCTTTTTTCACTGCATGTGTCTGTGTGGAAGAGTGACTATGTGCGACCATGTATGCGTTTATGCACTCCAAACTTCCTTTGCATGGATGCCTGATTTCCTAGAAGTAACCATGTGTAAAAGAATTGTTAAGTTTCCTTTTACTTAGCTCTTTCACTTTTGCTTCACCTTACTCTAAATGGGATGATCAAAATTTAAAGCTGGAAGGATTCTAACCCTCTCATTTTACATATGCAGAAAATTAGGACTGGTGGCTTGTTCAAGCCCTGCCTGAGCTCCACACAGTGCTCTTTTTTATGACTTTATTTTGGTTTTATACTTTAGGTAAAGATCCATACTCTTCCATTATCTGTTTGATTAAAGTTTAGATTTATAACTACACTTGAAGCCATCTAGGAGTTAATTATATTAAGCAAGATGATTATCCATGAACAAAAAAAATATATTCAAAGGACAGTTTAGATCAGTGTCTCCCGCCCAATTAGGCATGATGTTCAGCATATTTAATAGTTGGCTGGGCACAGGCATTGACCCATTGAGGTGGACATCAGCTGTAAACACCTGGCCTTGGCTGAGACAAGCATTGGGGAGCATTCACTTTCTGGGGGATGTACTATGTAAGCCTATTTCCAGTTGGTGTGGGTTCTGGGGTCTGGGGGCTGCATCAGGAGTTGTATTTTTGTAGGTTTTTGGTTTCTTGGGTAATAGACTTGCGATTTCTCTGGCAGCATATCTCCTTCGAAGTCTATTAACCTCTATTGATTTATATTTATTCAGCTCCACAGATCTTGATTAGTCATGGTTCTTGAATCAAGAGCTAAACCTGAGCGATTCTGTCATATAGCTACAGGGTCTAGTGCTTCATCCATTCTGCAAGTTTTCAGCATTCAACTTGGCAGTGGACCTCTTTGCAGTGAAAAACTGTAGCCTGGGTTGAAGAAGATCAGTTACTTTCCCCTTACCCCATGTTACACATCATGGAACGCTTTTTACAAGGCAGGTAATTGTCATCTTTGTCAATAAAAAGTGCCCAAAAGGATGTGTTAGGGGCTGGAGATTCAGACTCTCCAGGTCTCCATGTTATATCCAACCACACTTCCCCTTATTGCTTCTTCTCGCTATCTTGGTGCAGGGAATCCAACTTTTTAACTCTGCAAATCTCGAGCCCATCTGCCATTCAACCAAATTGGATTTATGGCCATAGGCAAAACGTATCTTTCTTAGAAAAGCTGTATTTTCCTCCCTTCCCAACTTTCAGGGAGGCCACATTTGATAGAAGCTTATCATTTGTATGACTTTACTGAAATTTGCAGGAAGTAGTCAACACACCCTAATATCCTAATGTTTTCCCACCAAGCTCCCAAAAATCAAGGCTTGGTACAAGGATATGCTCTGATTTTATTTAAAAAACAGGCAGGAAGAAAATATTTGCAAAAGGCATATCTAATAAAGGATTATTATTGAAAATTTACAAAAAACTCTTAAAACTCAACATAAAAAAAACAAACAACCTGTTTGGAAAATAGGCAAAAGACCTGAACGGACACCTCACCAAAGAAGACATACAGATAGCAAATAAGCATATGAAAAGATGTTCAACATCGCGTGTCATTAGGGAATTGCAAACTAAAATAAAAATAAGATACACTACATACCTATTAGAATGACCAAAATCCAAAACACTGAGAACACCAAATGTTGAGGAGGATGTGGAGCAACAGGAACTCTCCTTCATTGCTGGTAGAAATGTAAAAGGGGACAGCCACTTTGGAAGTCAGCTTGGCAGTTCCTTACAAAACTAATCATGCTCTTACCACACAATCTAGCAATCACACTTCTTGCTATTTACCCAAATAAATTGAAAACTTACATTTGCAAAAAACCCTGCACATGGATATTTCTAGCAACTTTATTCATAATTGCCAAAACTTGAAACAAACCAAGATTTTCTTCAATAGGTGAATGGATAAATAAACTGTGGTACATCCAGGTAAAGGAATATTATTCAGTACTAAAAAGAAATGAGTTATCAAGTCATGGAAAGACTTTGAGGAAACTTAAATGCGTAATACTAAATGAAAGAAGCCAATATGAAAAGGCTACTTAACTGTTTGATTCCAGCTATATGACATTCTGGAAAAGGAAAAACTACAGAGACAGTAAGAAGATCAACGGTTGCCAAGGGTTAGAAGGCAGGGAGGGATGAATAGGCAGAGCACAGAGGACTTTTAGGGCAGTGAAACTATTCTGTATGATACTATAAGAGTGGATACATGTGGTTATGCATTTGCCAAAACCCATATAGACCCTAATGTAAACTATGGACTTTGGGTGATAAGGATGTGTCAATGTATGTTTATCACTTGTAACATGTGTATCACCCTGGTGTGGGATATTGATGGTGGGGGAAGTTGTGCATGTGTGGGGGCAAGGGGTGTATGGGAACTCTCTCTACTTTCTGCTCAATTTTGTCATGAATCTAAAACTGCTTTAAAAAAATAAAGTCTACTAACAAAAAAAGGGTGACAGCTTGGCCGACTGCTTTGTTATCACCTATCAGGGATCATTCCACTTCAGCCAGGATAGGAGAGTTTTCACAGCCCCATGATGCATGTTGTCTTGCACAAGTCCATAATTTAGGGTCTGTCCTATGTAAAACCTCATCTCCATAGACCACCTTCTAGAGTAGTTAAGACCATTTGAGTTATTCAGAAACCCAACTCAAACTGGCTTAATCCAAAGTGAGAATGCATCAACCGTGTAACTGAAAAGTGTAGGAATAAGACTGGATTTGGGCATAACTAAATCCAAGTGCTTAAAAGATGCAGTCAGATCTCTCTCTCTCTCTCCACACCCAAGCCCATGTTGACCTCATTCTCATGAGGGCTGGTTCTCTCCATGTGGAGGCCATATGGAGACCAGCATCTCTAGACTCATATTACACTTGTTAAGCCATACTTAGAAGAAAGAATGCTCCTTTCTCAGGAAAATTCAAGCTGCTATCTCATTGGATAGACTATAGCCACTTGCCCACAACTGAAACAACTTTAGTCCACTGTTTCCAAAAGTTTGTATGGATGTCGCTGTTGCTCCACGCGATGATTTTAGGTAGTAGGCACACATTTATTTTAATTTTAATAGCTGTGTTAATTTTCATGTGTATTAAAAAATAACTAGAGTATCAAACGTTCTTTTTTGCTTTGGATGAGGCTGAAGTAGAAAGGAAGGTAGTAACCCACTTTTCAAGAGGAGTTTTGGGTGTGGTGGTCAGGTGTGTTCGTGAACGTTTCAAACCTTTGATAATCTGAATAGTCCACCAAGACTTCACCTTTTCCATGTATGCTAAGTGTTGCACAGGCAGAAAATTCTAGTCACTATTATAAACTGAAGGGAAAAAGTCTGGGGTAATTTAAGTCTCTCAAGGCTTCTGGAAAAATCCCTATCATGTGATTACTCATAAGGCAGCTTTCAAAATGAAGTCAATACGCCGCAAATGTCTGATGGTTTCACATTCTATACCACAGCTGATAAATGAAAGATTTACTCCTGTGGAACGTGAAACCCATTCATAGCATCAATCTTGTCGCACCTAAGGGAGCTTGAATTAATGAGATATAACTTTGAAACTTGAGTATAACTTTGAAAATCTTTTCCCTGCTTGAGAAGAAAAAGTGTCATTTTAGTATAAAATAAAATTAATTACATAACTGAACCATCCACAAATTCCTTGTCAATCAAAATTATATAACTGAGTTTTGTTCCTTCTGATTTGTGTTTACGCAGTTTGTTTCCAAGAGGAAGCAGCTTTCTCAAATTTAATTCAAATTCTATTCTAGGAACAAACGGAAGCTGTTTCTTTTTACATTTTCTTTGCAAGTATCGCTTTTGTTTCTCTGGTTTCACTATGAGAAGTAACCCAAGGAGGAAGAAGACTGTTACAATACGTTTGCATTTATATACTTGAAGGAGTTAAAAAGTCCTTCAGGTAAGTAGAGTATAGAGTTATAATGTAATTTTCATTTATTTGTGATAATGAAAATTTATGAGGATTCATCCATCATGAAAATGCAAAATAAACTTTCATTGTTCTATACAAATGATTATTCTACATAACGATCAATATACAAAACACCAATTGTCTGTATCCTTCTTATGGTCATTGTTTCTTTTTACTCATTTTGTCACACATTTTTATCATCATTGGTTCTTATATTTATTGAAACATAGGACATGAAAGACCTCATTGAATCTGTACCCACAATCAAGGCAAAGCAAAACTTAGGATGCATCCAAACAGTGGTCAAAACAGAAACAAGAAAGAAGTGAAAATTAAAAATAAGCATATGTAAGGTAAGGAAAGAAAGGAAATGGATATTTACTGAGCACTTTATTATACATGTAATTATATAGTAATTACACAGTAATGCATGTGGAATGTTATTTCTGTGTATATATGTATGTATATATATATATGTGTGTGTGTGTATATATATATATTTTTTTTTTTAAGTAATTTAGAGGCTAAACAACTTTCTGAAATTCATCCAGCTTGTAAGTGGTATTTTGTCTGATTCCAAAGGAGTTGCTTCACCGTTCAGCCTCAGGAGGAACAATGTCATAGGCAAAATTAGCCTACCTTGTTTGAAACTCTTGGAATATCTTTTGTGCATTCTAATATGTTCTGCCACATTAGAAGGTGATTTTTCTCATAAAATAAATCAGGAGCAAGTAAAACTGTTACTTGGCTAGCCTGGTTTTTTGAGAGCAGGAAGAATGAAAGGTCTTGCTCAATAATAGGAGAGGTAGACACCCTGGGGAGCCTTAAGGAAAACTCATAGGATGGTGGGAGCGGCTCATAAAACTGTTGAGACCATGCGAATATCACTACCCAGCTATAATTTGCTCTTGCCCAAGCACTCTCTAAGCAACAAATTGTGAAATCCGATGTTACGAGCTGGGGGGAGGGGAGGGGACGTTTTTGGGGCCTTCTTTTTTTAAATGGAGGGTAAAGAGCAACTACCAGTTGAAATGCTGTAATGGAGCCAGGCTGCAATGGAAGGGCCGTAA
Organism: Ceratotherium simum simum; assembly: GCF_057802395.1. NCBI lineage: Eukaryota > Metazoa > Chordata > Mammalia > Perissodactyla > Rhinocerotidae > Ceratotherium > Ceratotherium simum. The sequence goes on from NC_141914.1 coordinate 48,864,943, forward strand.
TAACAAAGAGCAGCCAGTGGACAAGGAAACAGAGGGACTGCTTAAGCCCAGGTGTGGCCTTATTGCCAGGCTCAGGAGCCACGTGGATCCACCACGCTTTACTATAATAATAATAATAATAATAATAGTAATATTAATAATGCTTTATCATAGATACTTTAGGTATATTATTTCTTATTCTAAAAACAACACTGCAAGGTAAGTATTAGCATTTTACACAGAGGTTCAGTGAAGTTCAGAAATGCAAAGCCACCCAGCAAGGATTATGGCTGAGTTAGATCCTAACCAGGTCCTAGGCTATTTGACTCCAAAGTCCCTGCTCTTTACACAGCTGTACCAAACAGAACACACACATTAAATGTGTAGCATTTACGTAGTACATAATAGGGCACTCAGTAAATTTTAGTTCCCTCCTTCCTGCCTGTGACTTACCTGTCAGAAAGAACTTCTGGCCTTGTTTTATTCTTGGGTCTGATTGTCGGCTGTCTGTATTAGCATCCTATTGCTGCTACAAATTTAATGGCTTAAAACAACACAAGTTTATTATCTTACATTTCTAGAGTTCACAAGTTTAAAATCAATCTCACTGGCCTAAAATCAAGATGGTGACAGGACTGGTTCCTTTCTGAGGTTGTAGGAGAGAATCTCTCGCCTTTTCCAGCTTCTAAAGGCTGCCTGCATTCCTTTGCTTGTGGCCTCACATCACGTCTCCTTTTTCTCCTGCTCTTGTTATCACATCATCATGACTCTCACCCTCCGGCCTCTCTCTTGTTAAACCTTGTGATTACCCTGGACCCACCTGAATAATCGAAAATAGTCTCTACTCAAAATCCTTAATTTAATCCCATCTGCAAAGTCCCTTTTGCCATGTAAGGTAACATATTCACAATTTCTGGAGATTAGGACGTGAACGTCTTTGAGGGGCCATTATTCAGCCTATCACACCATCTCTTTCTGTTTCACCTTTCACTGGGTGGTCAGGCTGTGCCACAGGATAGAATACAACAGGAGTGGGGTCAAGGCTAAAAGGCAGGTAAGTTTGCCCAGGGAAGAAACCAGGGCATGATTCGAGGTTGCTGAGAACAGACAACACACACACCAAGCTCAAGTGGTATAGCATTTACTTATAGCAAGAGGAGAGAAGTGTGCACAAGATCCAGCTCCTTCCAATGTGTTGGTCCCCCAGGGCCAGTTGATGCACTTCGCAGCTGATTGGGGTAGTGTGGTTGCATGCACCCTGTTCCCTGCTGCAGTAGAAGGACCCTGACTCTAACCCCACTCCTGTGGGGTCTGACATACAGAAAGCTGGGGGCATGCCTGAGGGCATTGACGCTTGCACTTAAGCAGAACAAAGGAGCACACACTGAGTCTGAAACAGGGAAAGCTATTCCCACAAAGGCAATAAGCCCAGCCCAGGGATGTGGGCGACCTATCTCTTGGTAAGGAAGTATTCTAGGCCCAAGGCCCATTTTTATGTGGCTGAGTGGGGGGTGAAAGACTGCATGCACGACACTGCCTTTCCCAATAATTTTTTTCCATCCCCTTCCTTGGCAGCTGGTTTGGGAGCTGCAACTAAGAAGTGTAGGAATAGCTTCAATTCCCACCCCACCCTCAAATCAGCCACAACTCCCATATCTCATTTTTTTCTATGTATCCCAAGTGTTTCTCTTCCTCTGCCTTTCTCTTGACTGCCGGCATTGTTCCTAAAGAGCTCATCCTTACTCCTCTTTCCTTCTCACTCTATACATCCTTCCAAATAGACATCTCCAGCCCAGGCCTCCCTCCTGGGTTCCAGACTGAGATCTCTAACTGCCAAGGACTCATCTTGGCTGCCCCTCCTACAGGTATCTCCACAGATCCAAAACTGAACTCATTTCCCCTCTTAATCTGCCTCTTCTGTGTTTTCTTTTTCATTGACTGGTCCTTGATGAGCATTTACTCCTCCTGTCCCAGAAGCGTCCACAGACTTCTTGTATCTCAGACATCTCTATCTGAGGCTCTTTCTGTGTCACAAGATTTCCTGCCCACAAGTTCCCCTGGTTACAAGAAAACCAAGTCCCAGAGCCACCATCTTTTCAGTTGTGAACTGCACAACCCTTCATTCATATAGTGCCATTCATATAGTTGGGGGTGCCATTCACATGGTAGACATTGTAGACTTGTATATTTATTACATCAATTTTCCAACAGATGGAAGTAATGTGTCTTGAGAAAAGAGTTCCTTTTTCTAATCTGCACAATTGTGTATTATTGGCAAGCAGTGGGCCTGCTCTGCCCTGAGAGGAAGAAAAAGCAGCTCTGGGTCCAGGGGTGGGGAGTGGGCAGGGGAAAGAAAGCCTCATCACAAAGAAAGACTTCTCATAAGGAGTTCTTTAACTGCTTTCTCAAGGGACTCTGCTTAAGGATGTTTAAAAGAACAATTATCACTTGAAGATACCAAGTAGACTAGGAAGTTAAGTCACTCCCTATTCTGAAATTTTGAATTGATGATCTTCATTTTCACAATATTTTGTATCACTTTATTTTAGTCTTGGGAGACTTGGAGCAATTCCTATCAAAATCCAGCAGAGGTGACTGCAGGATGAGAAACAGTGATAAGGCAATGTCTTGCTTGTGTCTCTTTTCCTTCCCTTTTACCCTTGAGGGCTGCCCTAGCTGGGCTCTCATCCTGCACTTCACTCAGTTCAAAAGCTCTGCCATCTAAAGGAGGGAAGAAACACTGGGCTTTTTGTCTGCCCATCATCCATCAGTCTAGCCTCCGTGTTACTCCACTTCACGTATTTTCTGTAAGATCTATAAAAAGAATGGCGTCCAGCTTACAACCCAAGGCTAAAACTACCTACTATGGACATATCCAAGACACAAATTGAAAAGGGAGACCCACCTATGCTCATCTATACTGGCCCATTATGGTCACCAATCTGTGAAATACTTTAAAATTTAGAATAGATAAACTGAAATGACCTTAAACTGTAGTTTTCCTTTGATAGATCTTGAAACATCTAAGGAAAATCATGGAAAATGCTCTTCTTGCCTAGATGGATTTATGGTGTGTGTGTGTGTTTGTGTGTGTGTGTAGTTGGGGGAGATGAAGCTTGCTACCAAATACCCAAGATCTCGTTGAGGATCTTGAGAAAAAAATCTCAGTGGGCACCTCCTCAACTACCTGTAAAATCCCTCTGGAAAATGGCCCCCAAGATTGTACTGTCGCCACCCCACCCCACCCTTGACAGGAGCATAAATCTTCTATTCAGTTAGGCTTCTCTCCTATTCTGTCCTCAAAATTCCCTAGACCCTCTTTGCACTGAATCCTCAAAAGCCTCCTGAGCAACCATCCCAAAAGACGCCAGAACCCCATGCATCAGGTTGCTTCACAATAAGATTGAGCCTTCAAGGCATTATCTCTAAAATCCAAAAACACTTAGGAAGACCCCCCCCCCCGGAAATAATAGACTCAGTATCCAAGACATTTGTTCTCCGTAGTTGGAAATTGGAACTAGTAAATAAGAAGCAGCTCCGCCCTCAGAGTAAGCCTGGATTCCAAAAGGCAGAGGATAGAGCAATTGCCTGTACCAAAGCATCTGTATCAAGCAAGAAGCGTTAATAGTGAAAACTGAATAAGCATAACTGGAAGCAACTTTGCCTCTACAAGTGGAGTAATCTTTGTTTTACAGATTTAAAAAATATTTCCACAGGAGCTTAGATATAATATTAACATACTTTATGATTATTAAATAGTGGAAGGCAGAATTAGTTTGCCCAGTTGGGACTCACGCATTTGAATATTACACACACCATTTATTTAGTTACTGTTGATGAATCAAATGGTAGCTTAAATGAAACTCATACACAGAACTTTGTAGATTCAGTAGCTGACATTTTCCCTCCTGTCTCTTAAGGGACTTTTGCTCTCCTCTGAAGAAAAACTAAAAGCTTCTAAAACCTGAGAATGGTCACCTGTAAGAATATTATCAAGCTCAAATTGAAAAGGAACAGAAACAATCATACATTAGACGAGTGTTTCTATAACTTATCTAGAAATGAGAAATTGAGAGTGACTTTACACCAAAATGAGTTGACTGTACATCCATAGTAAGGGGTATTTTAAGGACAAAAGAAACTGAAAGAAAACCTTGAACTTCATTCTACCATTTTATTGTTTGTATTAATGATGTTATCGTTCTGGAATTATTTTCTTTTTATTGTTGGTAAGACAAATAAGTAATAATATTTATTTTGTTAAAAATCAAGATTTTTCAGCATAAGAGAAATGGAAATGCAATTATAGAAAATAATTTAGAACACAGTAGTGTTAGCGCTGAATTAGAAATATCATTATAAATTCATGCCTTAAGAGAAAAAAATGTATCTTTTCTAGGACTATCCACTAAATTTTTTTACTTGTTTACTAACTGTGGCATCCACATTGAACACACTTACTATGTATCCTTAGTTTATGGTTTATAATAACATCTTCCCACAAAAACAAACCAGGATTCCTTGGAAAAATAGCCAATTCCATGTCTGGGTCTAGAAAGGCACAAGAGGCAGAAGACAAGAAAGTTTTCAAAGGTTGATCTGCACAGGTACTTTAAAATATTTTTTTTTGACAGAATTTCAGTCTTACACACAAGTTGCAAGATTATTACAAAGAATACCCGAATGCTCTTCATCCAGATTTCCCAAATGTTAACATTTTAGTGCATTTGCTTAATTTTTCCTCTCTCAGTATATATTCTGAAATATTTGAAAATAAGTTGAAAGTTGAAAATAAGAAAAGAAATGATTCTTTTACCGCTAAATACTTTAGTACATTATTTTATATAATCATACAACAATAATCAAAATTAGGAAATTAACAGTGATATAATTCTATTATACAGTATACATATCTTATTCAGATATGGCCAGTTATTCCAATAATGTCCTGTATCACAAATAAAAATCTTGGATCATGCATTGCATTCAATTATCATGTCTTTTAAGTATCCATTAATCTGGAACGGTTCCTCAAATTTTTTTTATGACATCAACATTTTTGAAGCATACAGACCAGTTATTTTGTAGCATGTCCCTAAGTTTGAGTTTGTGTTACCTTGTCTCACCATTAGATTCAGGTTATTAGTCTTCAGCAGGCATATCACTCACACGTTGCTGTGTTCTTCTCAGTGCGTCGTACCAGGAGGCACATGGTGTTGATTTGTCCCTTCGCTGATGATGTTAACTGTGGCCAGTTGGTTAAAGTGGCGTGGTAGAAGTTCATTTCTGTATATTTCTTCTTTACATTTCAATTCGCTTTATTGGGGCTTACAAAGAAGACAATTAATTCATATTCATTAGAAACTAAAAGTAAAAAATTAGAAAGTATTCCAGCAGAGATTATATATGAGAAAGTATTATATAAACTGGAAAAGTACTTAGATGAATATAAAGGATTGTAATTATTCTTAGCAATGATTCTACTTTTAACATTTCCCAGGAAAAATGATTTAATATGTGAAAAGGTAAGACTCTCAGCTTTTTCTTCTGGATTTTGTCAGGTAAAACAATCACAGGAAAGTAGCATGAATCCAAAGTCAAATGCCCTTTTACTCCTGATGGAGAATAACTTCTATTTTTCTCAAAATCTTATGATCTCAGCACATTCACCTACACTTTGGATAAATTATTTAGAGTCTCTGAGTTTTAATTTGTTCTTCTATAAAATGGAAAGAGAGGGAGAAATAAACACTCAGGTTGCAAAATAGTAGGGAAAAACAGATATAAAATACAATGTGCGTAGCATAATGCATAATGCTTGGCAAAGTCAAAGTGGAAGAGAAGATAAATTATTGTGGAAGTGACCCCCGTCTGCACTCTCTGTGGGTCCCCACGAGGTAGGGAGGATAAGTATTTATTATTATCTCCATTTTGCATGTGATAACTGTCTCCAAGATCACGTAAATCAAACCAGATGTGGGGCTGGTGCCTGCTTTGGAGTTACTATTCTGTTGCTCTTTCTTCTTCATTATAGCCATAACCTTGTGTTTTCTGCCTGAAGAACTCATTTTACATTCAAATGCATACACAGTTTTGTTTACATTTCTCATAGATTCCACTCAGATCAAAAAGTGATGGGGTAAAAGATAATAATAGCTTCTATTTTATATCAATTAAGTCATTTTGTTCTTTTACCTCTTGTATTGAAAAGAAAGTTCCCAACAGCATGAAAGGTGACCTTAGTATGATAGCAAAACAAAGTCATAGATCAGTGTTGTAGGCACCAGCAATAAACACTTCTCTAATCTGAATTCAGGGGCATTCTCACCAATCATGCTGGCAGAATGCAAAGCAACATTTCTTTTACCTAGAGCAAACTCCACTTGACTGGTGACCATAAAAACACGTATGATTCCTTCCGCTGAAAATATATTACCTTGAAAAGCCCCCGGGAGACGCAAATAAGTCTGTTTCTGTGGCATTCAGTTTTCTAATCGCAACCTCACTTTTATCAAACTGTTTCTCAGATCTACAGCTTTAACTTATGAATACACTTGTCAAAACGCGAAGAAAAATTTTATTAGTTTTCTTTAGTTTGGTGTTACATAATCTAGAAGTCAAAGGGAACCAGGACATTGCTAAATAGTTAAGCAATTTAAATTGCTTAATCATTTGCAAAAGGCCCAATTAGGAGGAAAGAATGCTAATAGGAGGCTCCCAAGGCAGTGTGTATTCCTGGAACTTCCCCTGTCTCAGGGAACCCAGGAGCAGGGTAGCAGACCCACCCAAGCACAACCACTTCACTCCCAGCTCCCAGGTCGCATTCTCTCTGTCGCTCTCTTTCTGTCTTTCTCTTTCTCCTTTCTGTTTCCCGACTCATACGTTTTTTGTGGAAACAACATTAACTTTAAAAGTAAAAGCTGGATGCTGATGACTCTTAAAATAACTTTTGAGAGAAAACCTCTTTGTCCTTCTTCTCATATGTAAATGCAGATAATACTGTGATTATTATTTTTTCTTCTTCTTTAGTAACACAGGACCATTATTATTAGGGTCTGGATCAACTCCTACTAACTTGGTTTTCATCACCAAGGCTAGTGTGTGGCCAAATTGTTAAATGGGTAAAGTTTTGCTTCATTTCTTCCCTCTCAAAAATATGTTTACCATTTGACCCTGATAATTCTGAGTTTTCAGGTTGTGTAGAATTTTTCAGTTAATGGTGAAAGTACTCCTGCAAACTCACTCCAGAACCAGGAAGCCTAGAGAGTTCCAAATGAGATGAATAAGGTGAATCCAAAGAGACCCACACTGAGTAAATTATAATTAAATTGTCAAAAGATAAAGACAAGGAGAGAATCTTAAAAGCAGCAAGAGAAAAACAACTTGTTACATACAAGGGAACCCCTATAGGACTAACAGCAAATTTTTCAGTGGAAACTTTGCAGGCCAGAAGGGAGTGACATAATGTATTCAGAATGCTGAAAGAAAAAACCTGAAAACCAAGAATACTATACTCAGCAAAACTGTTCTTTGAAAATGAAGATGAGATCAAGACTTTCCCAGACAAAAAAAAGCTGAGGGAGTTCATCACCACTAGACTGCCTTACAAGAAATACTAAAGGGCATTCTTCAAGTTGAAGTGAAAGGATGTTAAACAGCAACATGGTAGCGTAAGAAAGTATAAAACTTGTTGATATATAGACAAATACAGAATACTGTATTATTGTAATGGTGGTAGCTAAATCACTTTTAACTGTAGTATAAAAATTAAAAAGACAAAAGTATTAAAATAACTATAACTAAAAAAATGTTAATGGGTACACAGTACACGTAGATGTAAATTGTGATCTCAATAACATAAAGTGTGGTGTGTAGTAGTAAATTACATAAGATGAATAAGTTCTGGAGATCTGTTATACAACACTGTGCCTATAGTTAACAATATGGTATTATACACTGAGAAACTTGTTAAGAGGGTAGGGCTCATGTTAAGTGTTTTTAACGCGATAAAATTTAAAAAATAAGAATTTTTTTTAAAAAGGAAATACATAAAATGAGGCCATTAGGGTGGACCCTAATCCAATCTGACTGGTGTCCTTATAAGAAGAGGAAATTTGGGCACACAAAGCGATGCCAGGGATGTGTGCACACAGAGGAAACATTGTGTGAGGACACAGTAAGAAGGCAGTCATTGGCAAGCTAAGGAAAGAGGCCTTAGAAGAAACCAAACCTGCCAACACCTTGATCTTGGACTTCTGACTTCCATACTGTGAGAAAATAAGCTTTGTTGTTTGAGCCACCCAATTTGTGGTATTTTGTTATGGTAGCCCTAGGAAACTAATACAAATTTTGTTACTCGGAAATAGGATGTTGCTGTAACACCTACCTAAAAATGTAAAAGTGGCTTTGGAACTGATTAATGGGTACAGGTTGGAAGAGTTTTGAGATGCATGTTAGAATAAGCCTAGACTGCCTCAAAGAGATCTTTGGTAGAAATATGGGTGTTAAATGTGCTTTTGGTGACGCCTCAGATAGAATTGAGGAGCATGTTATCGGATATGGGGGGGAAAGGAGATCTTTGTTGTAAAATGGCAAAAAACTTGGCTGAATTGAGTTCAAGTGTTTTTGGAAGGTAGAATTTGTGAGTGATGAACTTGGATATTTAACTAAGGAGGTTTCTAGGCAAGAGTCGAAGGTGCAGTCTGGTTTCTCCTTACTGCTTATAGTAAAATGTGAGAGGAGAGGGATAAATTGAAGAAGGAATGTTAAGCAAAAAGGAAACAGAGCTTGAAGATCTAGAAAACTCTCAGCCTATACATATTGCAAAAAATGAGAAAGTGTTTTCCGGAGAAAACAATAAAGATGTGGCTGGACAATATGATGAAGAGAGTATGGGTATGACTCATGGATCCAATCAACCAACTCAGCAGAAACTCTACCAGCTTGGACTGAAGCAGACAGAGAAGAGGCAAAATGAAGTAAGGTTGTCAAACTTCTGGGATTCTACAGAAAGAGACAATAGAGCTATCTGGTTGTGAACATACGTTATCCTTCAAGGAAAGGGAAAATGATCTTGAAGGCAGGGTTGTCTCCTCCTCAATTCCAGAAGGGAAGGCCAGCTCCTCAGTTTGACCAGGCCCAGCTGCTGCTCCCCAGGTCTTCAGGAGCAGGGCTGCCACCCAAGGCCTTGGAGGTAACACTGCTGCCCCAGTGGATGCAGAAGGCAGGGCCACCATCTGGTGTGCCTGGAGGACAGAGCATTGAGCCAAAGAAAATTATTTTCAAATCTTAAAGTTGAATAGAATTTTCTCTTTTGGGTTTTGGTCTTTAGGTTTTGGTCTTGCTTGAAACCTGTGACTTCTTTCTTCTTTCTGATTTCTCCCTTTTGGAACAGGAATGTCTATCCTATACCTGTCCCACCACTGTATTTTGGAAGCAGATAACTTGCCTGGTTTCACGGGTTCACAGCTGGAGAGAAATTTTGTCTCAGGATGTATCACACCTTGAGTCTCACCCACACTTGATTTAGATGTTTAGATGAGATTTGAGACTTAGAGTTGATGCTTAGAGTCAAGAATTTTGGGCTGTTGGGATCAGGGTGAATGTATTTGCATGTGAGAAGGACATGAATTTTGGGGGGACAGAATGTTATGGGCTGGATTGTGTGCCCCCAAAAGTCACATGTTGAAGCCCTAACCTCCAGTACCTCCAAATGTAACTGTATGTGAAGATAAAGTCTTTAAAGGAGAGATTAAGTTAAAATGAGGCCATTAGGCTGTGCCTTAATCCAATCTGACTGATGTCCTTATAAGAAGAGGAAATTTGGAGACAGCAAGAAACAGCAGGGGTGCTTGTGTACAAAAGAAAGACCATGTGAGGACACAGTGAGAAGGTGGCCATCTGCAAGCCAAGGAGAGAGGCCTCAAAAGAAACCAAACCTGCCAACATCTTGATCTTGAGTTCTAGCCTCCAGAACCATGAAAAAATAAATTATGGTTGTTTAAGCTACCCAATCCATGGTATTTTGTCATGGCAGCCCTAGTAAACTGATACGAGAGTCCACCATTGATCACTGACTCACCAGGTGACTTAGCAGGATGCTTCTCCTCTCTAGGCTCTGGTTTCCACATCTGAAAATAACAGGCTGGACTAGACAGTATGTGAAGCTCCCATCTGTTTTTATGGTCAATTGTTCTAGAATTGTTGTTGATTTTTATGTGACAGATTTTACTGGGAGAGAATAATCACTAGAACAGATGTGCTTTTGTTTTTTCATCTAACTTCCCATTGTCCCTCATCTCTAAAAGCCAGCAGCAGGGGTTATAATTAGGCACGGGTGGATTAGGATCAGGGGATTTACCAGGGTTTCCATGACACGGTACCACAAACTGGGCGGCTTAAACGAGAGACATTTGTTGTCTCACAGTTCTGGAGGCTGGAAGTCTGAAATCAAGGTGTCAGTAGGGTGGGCTTCTTTTGAGGGCTGTGAGGAAGAATCTGTTCCTGCCTCTCTCCTAGCTTCTGCTGATTTGCTGGCAATCTTTGATGTTGCTTGGTGTATTGAAGCATCACCTGGATCTCTGCCTTCATCTTTATATGACATTCTTCTGTGCATGTCTGTGACCAAATTTCCCCAACATTAATCACATTGGATTAGGGCCCATCTTAATGACCTCATTTTAACTTACTGACCCCTGCAAAGACCCTATCTCCAAATAAGGTCACATTCTGAGGTACTGGGGGTTAGGATTCCACCATAAGAATTTTTGAAGAAACAATTTGACCCATAAATAACAGCACCTCTAACTGCTCAACTCCCACCTACCAAAGAAAATATCACATGGAATCCTCCAGGTCAGCCTCCTGTCATAGTTTTTCTCACATCTGCATGTCCATCCTGGGTTCTCCTGCCTGCTGCTCTGGGTCTATTACCTGGTTTTCTCTCTCTGACAGCTCCAGAGTCCACAACAATTTGGAGAACCTGTTTGGTGATCAACTTCACCTTCCATTGGAGGCTACAAGAGTGCAGGTGTATATTTTCCTAGCCTCCCTTGGATCCATATTCTCCAGCCTGTGGACATGCCCATTTTTAAATCCATCCAGCCAAGGATCCCCACCTGAGTCAAAACCCTAGACCCTCCCCCCAACTCATCTGAGAGAGGAGTGTGAACAAGAAAACTCACAGTAGATTAAAAATGACCTCTAAAGCAATAAGCAGAAGTAGAAGAAAGGCAATAGGCCAAGGATTAGCACCCCAATTTGTAAAAATATTTATTTTGCCACACCCCACTCCTTCCTAGCAGGTTGCTTTCATTATCTTAGAAACTTGGGTGGTGGAAAATTCCGCAGGTTGACAGCAGCCTCCTCACTTTCATAAACGCAGAAGAAATGTCACCTAGGATCAGGCAAGAAAACCAATTCACATTCTCTCAACCTTTTGGAAACCCTGGCTTAAGAACTAATTTACTCCCCTGGGAAAGCACAATTTTCATTTGTCATTTAAGGATGTTGGTGCACTGAAGGATCAGAATTAAATAACATATATAAAGAAGATGGTTACTTAAAAAAAAAAAAAAATGGATCCCTACAGAAACGCTCCACTGATGCTCAGTACACCAAAGCACAATTAGAAATGGCATTTTCAGGAGCCAGCACTGAGGTTGCCATGGTAAGAACAATTTTTTTACAGTTACATAGAGAAAGAAGAAAGTATCAGAAACATGTGCAGTTTGTTAGGTTCTAAACACTAGCATAAGGATGTTTTTCTTTTTCTGAAAAGGAGAATTTAATGGAAAATAGAATGTTCTATTCCAGACCATGCCTCCCCACAAGGGTTCTCATTTCAAAGAAAACTGTAAACACATTTGAAGGGATGGGAGCCCACATCCTGTAAAATGTCAGCGAGGAAGCAGTTGGGTTCTTTGAGATGGCCTGAAGAGCTGGAGATAACATCATCTCCCTTTTCCAGTTGCTGCAGAAGTGTGCACTTATCAGATATCGCCTTTCTCCCGGCCCCTCTGTCTGTTATGTGCTATCTGTTTCAAGCTGAGCCAAGCCGGACTCACAGCTTAATGCCACTGGATTCTTTGAAGTTGTTAAAGAGAATTCACTTGCACAAAAATATTGCAGACTTTCTGAAGACGTCAGAGAGGAAATGAAGAAGAAGGGTTTGAGTTGCACAATTGCCCCCTCTCACCATCTCAATTTAAAAAAAAAAATCTCTATAAGGTATTTCTATTCTCTAATGTTCCTTCTTTGGTTGTTTTTGCCACCAAAGACTTCTCCCTTGGACTCTTTCCTTGCGTGGGCACAGGCTTACAGGCCACTCTTTCTCTTTCTCCTCAATTCCTCCTCATCGTTGTCCCTCCTCCCCTTGATTTTGCAGAAGAATTCAGATCTGCCTTTAATCTCACACCCAAAGTTGCACAATTCAAACCATCATGAGGTCCAGCAAAAGTCCTCTGTTACGTAAGAGTTGGAAACACTCTACATTAAGGACCATGCTCACTGCCCAGCCCATAGTAGGCCCTCAAGAATGTAGTATTAGTATTGGTATAATCCTCCTTGAAAAACAGTGTCTTTGAAATTCGGCCTCTTTTCACTTCTTCAACCTTTTTCGTCCCTCACATCGTTCACTGCAGTTCCAAGAATCAAAGACTGCTGAAAGCTGAAGGCCAAAAAAGACTTTGGGGAACAAACTTCACCTTTTCACTTTATACAGATCGATAAGGCCCAGAGAAGGAGGGGACTGAGTTGCCCAGAGTTACACAATTAGTGATGGAATTGGGATTTCAGCCAAGATCTCTCAGTTCTCACATCTCCCAACACTCTTTCCACAGCATCAATGACATTCAAAATATTTTTGACCACAACCTACAGTCAGAAATACATTTTACTTTAGGGCCCTGAATATCCATATGTACATAATTATATGATCTACAATACCTAGTCTTATTACATGTGATGCATGGTGATATTTTCTATTCTGTTCTGTTCAATTTCACTTTTTTTTTTTCCTGAGGAAGATTCGCCCTGAGCTAACATCTGTGCCAGTCTTCCTCTGTTTTGTATGTGGGTCACCACCACAGCATTGCCGTTGACCAGTGGCATAAGTCTGCACCTGGGAACTGAATCTGGGCCACCAAAACGGAGCATGCCAAACTTAACCACTAGGCCACAGGGCTGACCCCCTCAATTTCACTTTTTAAAATATTGGTCTGGCCGGCCCCATGGCTTAGCCGTTAAGTGCGCGATTTCCGCTGCTGGTGGCCCGGGTTCAATCCCGGGCGCACACTGACGCACCGCTTCTCTGGCCATGCTGAGGCCACGTCCCACGTAGAGCAACTAGAAGGATGTGCAGCTATGACATATAACTATCTACTGGGGCTTTGGGGGGAAAAAATAAATAAAATTATAAAAAAATTATAAAATATTGGTCATAACTCTTTAACTTGATTTCAGGCCCCAATAATGGTGTGTAACAAAGAGTTTGGAAAACACTGTACTACAGGCCACTATCAACGTCATTTGAAGTTAGGGAAGTTTCCATAAAAAAGTTAAGGCTTATGTTGGAACTCAGTATATGGGCAGAAGATGTCAAGATATGTAAATAAGACAGAGCAAGGAAGAGGAAGGTAGTGGTTAATAGCATGTATGTAAATATCTCCTTAGATAAACTATTTGAAGAAATGAAGAGAATAATTTAGGAACCAACATGTGGCAAATTCCGGTAAAGAGGCTATCAAAGAGAATTAATAAAAGAGGGAGGAAATACTTACTATCAGTTCAAAATTAAAACCATTTTATACTATAGAGAAAATCTTATTTGTACAAATTGTGAACAACTATGTAGGAATGAGATGAGTTGCAACCACAGGATTTCATTTGATTCACGATCTTACAGATTTAAAGCACTGAGCCCTCGTTTGCCGTCATCACTGTTCTGGCCAGCTAATTCACCCTCTATCTTCCTCTTTTCCTCCTCCTTCTAGAAGAAGCTGGGGCTTCTCTCAGCTGCCTGTATCTCTGAGGATCAAGGTTCTTTACTGACAAGGCCTCAGGATCATCTTTCTTTGTTCAGACCTCTCTCTCTAGCCATGTGTATTTCAGCACATGACTACTGGACTCTTCCCATAGAAATTCCCAGCCATGCCTTACTCTTAGCTCTGCACTCTCAGCCTCCAACTCCTCCTCCTGTGTGGAGCCTCAGTCTGGAGCTTCTTTCTTTCCCCAACCTCTAAATATGCTCCTTTATTGTTCTTAGTGGTCCCAGTGAGCTACTTACACGCACTACTCCTCATTCTCATTTAACCCACTCATTTAACCACTTTTGCCTTTTGAGCTTCCAGAATTCATGAAAGGACTAAGTTCTTTTACAACTCACTACCTCATTTTGATCCCTTGCATTGACTGCTTATCTCAGCCTCCATTTTGGCCATCTTCCTGCCCCAACCCTCACTGGGAGCATCTAGAAGGCCCAAAGGTCACATCTGTAAGGCTCAGATTTAAGCCTCATTTGACTGCCACAAGCCACCTTTGAATATTCCAGCATTAATCCTGCCCTTACTATGCTAGGAGACACTCTACACTTAACTATAACCAAGGCATCTTTCTCCATCCTGTGTAGATTTTAAGCCTGTTACAGAAGCAAGACAGAAATTCTAAGGTAAAGGATGGGATATGAGGAAGTTCCGGTTTTGATAGCTTTTCTCTCTATTGACAAAGCCAATTGTGGTCCAACTGTTTAGCTGGAGTTTCCTTCCTCCCTCCTGCTCAGTGTGCTCCAGGTGCACCTCCCTCAAGAATGCCATGTCAGGAACGCCTTCTGACATAGATGAAGGAGAAATTGCTGCTGGTGAGGGGTGGCATGCAGTGCAAACAAGTCAGAGACTGATTGGTGTCCAGGAGACCCATAGAAGCACTCATCCACGTTTTTCTGGGGACAGCGGCGTAGAGATCCCTGCAAAAGCAAACCTAGGTGTTCTCAGAATGGAAGAATCCTAGAACCAGAGCCAGGAGTAGAGAAAGAACAGGGGGGACCACAGAGAAAAAGCCTTGAGGCTCTATAGCAGCCTGGTTGGACAAATTCTGAATACTTGTCTCCTTCCGTCTTATGCCTCATCGCTAGCTGAAATTCATTGTTGTACACCTACAACATTGCCTCTTTACTAAAGCACTTCTTTCGCTCAGATTTTCATTAGAGGTATTTAGGTTGTATCTCCAACCTAAATAAATAAAGTGCCTGCCCCATGCTGTATGCATAGCAGGTATGTAATCAACAACTGTCCGATTGCAGCTATGACCCCATGTGCATCCTGGGTTGCAGCTGCAGTTGGTGCCTCCACCATACGTCAACCCACATTTCCCAAGAAATGCTCTTTACAAGATGAAAGGGACCAAAGTTCCCAAATAAGATTGATCGGTTGTCTCTTTTGGGACATTCTCCACAACATGTAACTCAGGGAATATCCTACCCAATCCTAGAAAGGTGATCATTCAGCCCCTTAGGAAACTTTACAACCTCATAAGTTTGTTAGGTAATGAGATGAAAAGAGAAGGTTGGATAATTATGATATTAAAATGAGATTCATACATCTACTTAGACTATGCAAATATTATTTCTAAGCACACTTGCTTTACATTCTCCAATAGATCATGCCCGTGCATTTGGTATACTATTTAGTGCCTACTATTTTTCTTATAAGTTTAAGTGTAGTCAACAAATGACAATTGCACTGGAAAATATCCTCTATCTTTAGAAAATTACAGATAATCCTTATAGATTTGACAAGTGTTCATATTTTTCTTTAATTCTTAAGCATATTTATAATAACTGAACATCTCTATCTATTAATTTCATTATCACTGTTAATTCTGAATCTTTTTTAATGGTAAATTTTTCTCCTCCTTGTGACTTATATTTTCCTTGTTTGCATGTCTAGAAAATCTTTTATTGTATGATAAATACTCTCCGTGCTTTAATGTTGAGTGCCTGGATTTTGTTTCATCCTTTAAAGAGTATTATTTTGTTCTTGTGGGCAGTTAATATTCCTGCAGATCAGCCTAATCTTGTTGAGACTGGTTTTAAGCTTTGGTGTGGATGCTTGTGAGTTGCATTTACCCTCGTGCTAGATTAGCCCCAGGGTCTGGGGACTCCATGAATGCCCGGAGTGTACAGAGAGGTCCCTCCATTCTGGGTGGTTGGATCTGAAATATCTTCCAGCCCTCTGAGAACTCCAATGGCTATTCAGCCCACAGTTCCCTGGTGGTTTGTCTTTCCCCAGAAGTCCTTCTTCATCTAGCCTCATGAAGTTGCATCCAGGAAATGGGCAGATTAGTACACAGAGACTCAAGGGACCACTGTGTAGATTTCTCTGTGTGGCTCCCTTCTCTCTAGTACTCAGCTCAGTGAGATGGCCATGCTGTGCCTGGGTTCCCCCTCCTTGTACTCTAGTCTGAAAAGTGCCTACAGGCAGAAAGCCGAGTGATCACCAGGCTCACCTTGTTTATTTCCTTTCTCTCAGGAATCACTACAACTGCCAGTTGTTCAACATCTGAACAGTCATTGCATACACACATCTGGTTATTCATGGTGGGAAGACTAGTCCAGTACCAGTGATCCAACATGGTTGGAATAGGAAGTTATGTTAGTTAATTTAAATCTACACTCAACCTTAAGTGAGAATACACTCTCGGGATTTACAGTAACTTTTTAAAACCTACCAAAGTGCTTCTGCTATCTCTTTTTAGATCAACGAAAGAGGACTGGTTAATTCGCTTCTAGAAATGAATTTTTCTTTGGTGGAACAAGTGGTGGTCAAGATGTTCGTGCTCTCCGGGGATTTTGTACCAGCATTTCTGTGCCAGCATGGACAAGGTCTGAGTGTCTAGTCAGCCCAGCAGTCCACACCACCCTTTGGTTTAGGATCCCAATGAATTCTTTTGCTCAGCAGATTTCCCCGAGGATTGCTGTTAATTGACTCGAACTAGAAAGTTAGCTGAATTTTACTGCTAGAATTTATTGCTTTTACCTGAAGTGAGCCTTCCATGAAAGATATGAGTTGGGCATGTGTAGAACAGAATTTGGACTTGATCAGGTTAACAAGGACAGGTGACACAACCGTTGCTGGTAAGTGTTTGTTTGTGTAGCAGAATACTGCCTGACCTTTAACTTTATTGTTACCTGGAAGCTACATTGTGTGGGAGGAGGAGAGTTCTAGCCCTTATCTCCTTCTAAATATTGGAGGTTACCAAAAAGAATCTGATTTCTAAAACCAACCAAATATGCTTAAGCCAGTTCACAACACCCAATAGAGTGTTGAACAGCTAGAATTTTTCACCTTTTGCTCAGATCCTCTTGGCTCTGTGAATTATAGATGCATCAACATGGCAATGGCACTATTTTCCCTTCTATAATTTTGTTCTAAATAGAGCTGAGAGGAGGGGTTACAGAGATCTATGACTAACTTCCAGGCAAATATACTCGACAAGTTCTGAATAGGTTCATTTCCTCTAGCCATTCTCCCTTGTCTGAGGTAACACAATCAGAGAGGCAAATACGTAATCACCTGTATACTCAGAGGACGTCATACTTTTATCTTAACTTTGTTTGGAATTCTTGCCTTAAATATTATCTTTCCCTTAACATATCTTATACTCTCCAAACCATAATACCTATTTTTTTTTTAAATAATATTTTCTTGCAAACAAACTTTGGGAATGCCTGCCTCTTACGGTTTTTTTAGTAGTTAATGATAGTCATTGAAAAAGTTTGAGGTGACTGAGTGTCATCTACTCTGCACAACCTTGTTACCAGGCTATTATGCAAACAAATAGTTTCAGATTTTAGCCAATTCGTATATCCTAAATACCTTTAATTTCATCAGTGAGAATTCATTTTTATCATTTGTCAGGCTAGTTAATCAGCCATTATTTTCACCAATAAAAAACCATTTCTAATATTCACTATGCCAATTAGCAAACTGTAGGGTATTTTTTGAGGTACATATAACAGAAGCATTTGAAATAACCACTTCTGGAGTTTAGAATGCCAGCTGACCACCTGAAATGTGCATTTTCTTATAGGGCCACAGACTGAGTCCACGCTCAAGTTCTTTTAAAGTAAATTGCAGATATCTTAACATGTTTTCAGACCCAATCACAAGTATTTCCATTGTAAAAGGCTGTGTTAAATAAAACTCAACAGGTTTTGGGCTTCTTAAAACCTTTAATAGATTATGTGCACTGTAAATTTCCAAAGGGGTGATGGGGAGAGTGGTGGTGGATCCAGTATACAGCAGGTCCTAGAGTTAGCTGACCATGGAAGCCTTTTTGTAGTGTAACTCATGGGTTACGTAGTGCTCCTTAGAAATCATTTTGGAAAATGGCAGTCTAACTGAATTATGTAAACAAATTTCAAGGGAAAAAACCTGGAGACTGGGAGACTGGGTATGATGCTGTAACAGATATGAGATAAGAACCTAACTAAGAGTGGGAAAGGGAGAAATCTTGGAAAATCCAATTAGACATTTGAAAGAGAGAAAAGAAATAACTTGGAACATCAGCATAACTTTAGTACCTTGCCTATACAGACAGGCAGAGCCTTCAGAGATATGCATAATCCAGTGTGATGTTATCTAAATATCTGTAAGTGTTGTGATCTATCCAGAGAGGAATAACATGAGAAGAATTCAGTATGGAATCCAGACGTTAACAGATTAGTTGAATTTAATCAAGTGGTGAAGAATCTGTGTGTGTGTGTGTGTGTGTGTGTGTGTATACATGTGTGTGCAGGTGTGTGTAAGATCAGATATGCAGCAGATTTAGACCTACTTCCCTTTACAACAAAACTCTTCAATAGAATTGTCTATTCTTACTGTCTCTACTTATTCTCCTCCCATCCACTGTTGCACTGAAGTCAGTCTTGTCAAGGTCACCAACTGCTTCTAATTGTCAACTCGAGTGGGTGATTTTCAGTGTCTTTGAGTCAGTTTGGTATATCATATGTTTTCAAAAGTTCATCTATTTCATCTAATTTTCACATTTATTGGCATAAAATATCTCACAGTGTCCTCTTATTATCTTTTAAACATCTACAGCAATCCCAAATTAGCTGTTGATCTCTACCTACGTCACTTTGAACAATTTTTATAGGAGCTTCTAGGCCCCTTAAAATTTGCATTTTAACGTTCACCATGGTACTCTTCCTTTGATTCTTTGCAGCATTTTTAGCACTATTCCTTACACAACTTTAGTTAAACATTAATAGTTTAAAGTACTTTACAAAATCCCAAATAAATTGCAGAAAAAGAAATTACAGTGGAGTAAACTACACATTTCAGAAACCACAGAGTTCAGAATGGCATGCCAAAGTACTCATTGGCTAATAGTCCTTGTGTTTTGAGCTAAAGTTCATTGACCGAGAGTGTAAAAAACAACTGCAGCCCTTGCTTTTGTTTCCTGAAAATATACCATAGAACTCAAAACATGGGAACAAAAAAATGTTAATATATAAATAAATATGACACAACAGCACGGAGATACACACATATTTTTTAAAAAACTTATTTCTGAGACAGATAGGATTATAATAAATTAGTGCTGCCCCAGGCGGCATAAATAGAGTATGCTTGTATATATCAAAAGGCAGGGACAAGTGTACTGTAAGACAGAAAACCAGAGACCTCACAGGTATTCCTATGATATTATCCAGACACTGGATAGGACCTGGTCACTTTACTTGATTGGTTTGCCCTTTGAAGTTTAATTCCATGCAATTCAACTAACAATCCATACTTATTAAGTATAAGGTACTGGAATTTGTAGTTATGCATTGTAGACATGGATAACTACCATTCCTTCAGGATAAAATGCAGCAATATCTGCTAACCAGTAGGACACTAACAAACCCAATTGTCTACTTACTGAGTTGCTCCTTCCAGGTTTTGCCTTGGAGTTAACACGACCGCTGGGAGAGGGCTGGGAAGAAGGACAAGTCTCTTCTGCGCTGGGCTCCAGGTAAGAGCTGTGGCCCAGGCCAATTTGTCATTAGGCACAGTGGGCACAGTAACGCGGGTCCACTGTGCTTATAGAGGCCCACGAAAACGTTTTAATTTATTTTAAAATCAGAAGAAAAAACTTTAGGTTTAGGTTGGATAAAATGTTTTAATATATACTATTTATATATTCATCTTTATACGAACACGGTCATAAAATGTAACTTAATATTTTTTTGAGGAGAAAGGGGCCCAAACACAAAAGTGCCTAGAACCCATTTGAGTCGGAACGTAGTCCTGGTTGTGGCCCAAGGGGAAGGTGGTTCTTTGACTGCAAATTTTTTAAATAGAAGACAGAAAGTATGCAGAGAGATAGCCTTTGGATTTTCCCATGGCAAAAGGAAGAGGCTGTGCTTTACAAATATCCCCATATATTGATTCTTCCTGCCCCAAATCACAGCGTTGATCCATAACATGTTGACACAGAATGGAGTATGGGTAGCTGTTTCCTGCTCAGGGAGGTGGCATGACTCCCTGAGGGGTCAGAGTGGATTGGCTGGTGCACAGTGTGCAGAAGCAACAAGCATGCCCAAGACAGGTATGGTATTAGCAACATCATCAAACTTTTGTAAAAAAAGAAGCAAATCTGTGACAATAACAATTTGAAATGGGGGAGGGGGTCTGAGCACTGTTCTGTCAAGGACCAGCAAGTCATCAAGGAAGTAGATTAGTGCAGATTAGAAGAGAATGTTGCAGAACAGTGTCCCTGGATAAACTATTCTGCCTTATCATCCTCACGGAAAAGGGGTGGATATCCAAAACATCTGGAGAGATTTTACAAAGAGAAGGACCCCACTAGAGTGTCTAATATCACCCCCTCCCAGGGAAGTTTCCATATCCTCCCTTTAAAAATCGCTGCCATAATAAACTACCATTACTGATAAGAATATGTTGTATTTCTCACTGTGATGGATCAGGGAAAAAACCCAAATAAACTAATAACTGCTGACGTAGAAGGCAAAGGAATACTGAGATACCGAGAGCCAGCACTTCCCTTTCATTTACCATGTCCAGTTACTGTAGTGCTTTACATATTTTAACTCATTTAATCTTCACAATAATCCAACAAGGGGGTTATTATTACTATGCCCATTTTATAGATAGAGAAACTGAGACAGAGAGGTTAGGTAAATTGACTAAGGTCACACAGCCAATAAATGGCAGTGCTGGTATTCAAGCCCAGGCAGCCTGGCTCTGGAAATGGTGCTATTACTAGTCACTGAGTACAGGAATTATTGTCAAATTAACACTCACATATGTTACACTACCTGTCCGTGTGAACTATTTAGTAAATCTATGTATTTTACTAATAACATCACATGTGTTTTTCTCAAGTTTTGTTTTATAAAACTGTAGGAAAGAATCCCTTTAATTATCACCGACATAAGAATTCTGAAATCATGGGTGGATTCAGCAGTTCATCTGGAGGGCTCTAGCGAAGAACTATCTTGTTCCAAACTTGCCAAATGAAGTAACTTGCCAAATTATGAAGTAAATAAATTCATACTTTGAGATGTCACATGTGTTAAAACAAGTCTGGACTTATTCATATTTGTGATCATTTGCCCTAATGTTTTGACATGTTTTTACTCTCTCCAGTGGATTATGGAATCCAGTGCAAATAGATTTCTTGACAACTGGATCTCCACGTAAGCACTCAGAGGAAAATCAAGAACTTTCTCTAACTCACCACTCACGCCCCAAAGTGAAAAGGTATTAGAAACTCATTACTTTTGTTCTTTTTATCTTCTTATTTTTTTGTTACTCTACTGTGAACTAGAGTGGGTCTGCAGTGTCACCAACCTCTTCTTTCTTCAGCCTTCACTGCCCTGCCCCATGTACGGCTCTCACATTGGCCTAGGTTGCTCAGCCTTTGCGCACTAGCTCCACACCCTTCCCACAAACTAATGAAAATTTTCTCTCAGGGAAGAAGGCTGTCCTTTTGAAATCTTTTCCTCTGTTACTGATATCTCAGCCACCTGGGAAGCACAGGGAACGCTTTTTTCTGAAAGCACATCTCCCCTCCTTTAATTCACTGTCTAAACCTAAAGCCAACTTTGATTTAAGGGTGGACAATAAATCGTTTTACATCCGTGATGATCTGCCCTGTTGCAAACAAAAATGGATCCTTGACAATGGACCAAGAGTTGTGGAAAGCTATGAGGGGAGGCAAAATGCTTTCTCTGCAGGGCTAAAATGGTATGGAAATACACCGCCATTTCCTTTTACTGAGGGGTATATGTGTGGTATTTAGTGTATTTTTATGATTGAAAAAGTAATACATAATTACCATAGCTATTTGGAAAACAAAGGCACAAAGATGAATATAAAATAATCCATATTTCCACAGCTAGAAATAATCCATGTTAAGCATGTTAATTCATAGGTGTGTTCCTATTAGAGGGAATAATCGCTAAAGGAAGGATATGTCCTATTCACTGTTTTGTTGTGTCATTATTTTTTCCTCTAATCAATATGTTGTGATGTTTTTCAAATCACTAAGTATTCTTCTACTACATGATTCTTTATTGATGGATCTGGTCTATAAATTGGATCTAACATAATATATTTAATATATATTTAGATTGAACCACATAAAATTGCCATGTTTGCAGGTCAAACTAGTTGAATATCATCAATTTTATGTATTTTAATGTAATATTTTCCTTTTACTGGATTCTTAGGTTATTTCCAATTTTGTATTTTATAAATAACAGTGCAATGGACATTTGCACATAAATCTCTTTGCAAAACTGTGATTGTTTTCTTAGGATAAATTCCTAGTGGTGAAATTGCTGGGTCAAGAAGCATGGACATTTTTATGGCCTTTGATACATGTTGCCAACTTTCCCTCTAGATAATGATGATTTATAATCTCTGGTATCTTCACTGCTTTTTTTTTTTAACTCAGTTATTCTGTCCAGCTAATCCTTATACTAATACCATGAAATTATGTGACTGTTGATTACCTTCTCAGCATAGTATCAAACAATACTTTTGCGTGCCCAGAAACTCTATAAATCCTTAGTTAATATGGATGTGAGGACAAAGCTTGCTCGGATCCAGTCACCCAGGTTTTTAGTTCATGTGAGCCTAGTTAGAGAACTGGAAGGACTGCCCTACCTTCCACACAAGTCACTTCCTCTCCACTGCGTTACCAGGTATGATTCTAAGCACAATGTGCAATGCTTAATTTGTGGTTATCAAGTTAACCCACACTGGAAGATGCAGAAGCCACTATTTCGGCTTGTTTCCTCGTTGTTTTAGACGGAGAGTGGTGACATAGTGAAAGAAAGCTGAGGGGGAACATAGGCTTGGTACATGTGTGTGTATATATTTGTATGAGTGTATATTAGGGAATCCTGAAGCTCATTCTTCTACAGGTGACAATCGATTGGGTGTAAAGAAAAGATATTATTCCCTCTAAAGTATCAACTTCTAAAAACAATTTTTTAATATGAACCAGCCATAATGGGTCAAAAGCTTGGGTGGCAAAACCTGTGTCTGAAAGTTTCTTGCTTTAAAATCTCATTGCATTTTGGAGATTATAGTAGAAGACTTTAAGGACATGGTTGCACTCGACTTGAAAAATGTTATCCAAAATATTCTTACTACGTGGACATCCAGACAATTTAGAATCAACATCTGCGTAGAGATAGGAAAACAAAAGCAACTTTTCTTCCACATGTTGCCCAAATTAGTGGCACTTCAGTTGCCACTTGCTGAGCCTTCTGAAATCCTTTTCTACACAAATCATACAACTTATCAGCCCCAAATGTCTTATTTTGCCAGTGGACCTTATCTAGCAATTGCTAGTTTTATAGCTTTCAATTGCTTTGGGGGAAGTTGCTTTTTGGAGACAAGAAAATACTGTTATGATCTTTAGGCTCGGATTAAACCACCTAAATTTGAAAGAGAATCCTGCAATAGATAATTTACAACCTGATAGAAAATAAATCCATATAATTTGCTTATACAGAAAATAGACAATATGCACATGGGGTTATCAAGTCATGTAGAGAAATTACAGTCAAGATAGACTTTCTCCTTTCCTAGAATAGGCTAACCCATACCAGACACTCTTCTGATAAAGAACATGTTTTAAAAATCATCTTGGGCCGGCCCCGTGGCTTAGCGGTTAAGTGCGTGCGCTCCGCTGCTGGGGGCCCGGGTTCGGATCCCGGGCGTGCACCGAGGCACCACTTCTCCGGCCATGCTGAGGCCGAATCCCACATACAGCAACTAGAAGATGTGCAGCTATGACATACAACTATCTACTGGGGCTTTGGGGGGAAAAAAATAAATAAATAAAATCTTTAAAAATCATCTTGCCTCTCCCCTAACAGCTGTGCATTTGTAAATCTGAAATAACAGATGAGTGACAGCTCTGACTATCAAAGTAGAAACAGAATTTATAACTTAAAAGTTTGTCAAAACAACAATGAAATAATAATTATCAAGTCAGTAAATATTTTTAAAAACTACCATATTGAGACTGGTACTCTTATGCAAGTGTGGGTGAGAATGTGAATTAGCGTAACCTTTCTGAAAACAACTTGACAATATGCTTTAATAAACTTAAAATTTTTATATCTCTTAACCTAGCAGTCCTGCTAAAGTAAAAAGGCAATTTAATATGTGGGGAAAGATTCATGAACAAATGAAACATTCACAATATTATTTTGATTGTAGTATTTTGAAGCAATCCAAATGTTGTTACAAGAATGGAGAAAAAGTTATATTATGTAATTAAATATTATGTAACAAAAATGATATATTCAAATAGTTTTATAAAATGAAAATATTAAGTTGGTAAATCAGGATATATAATACATATACTATATATACGTAAATCTTTTCCTACATTACTAACGCCTTATCACAATTTTGTTAATATAGTCTTAAATGAACATGAAAAAATCTTGAAGGAAATATACCAAGGAAACAAAAATAAAAGACCTATGGCAAGTATGATTATTGATGATTATTGCTCTCTGTTTTATATTTTTCCGCCTGTTCTAATTCCCTTAAAGTGAATATATATTAATTTTCCTAAAACTAAAGTTGTGAAAAAAAGGAGAAAGGAAGGAAGGAGGAAAGAAGAGAGGGAGGGAGAGAGGAGGCAAGAAAGGAAGGAAGAAAATATTGATTTCAGAGTGGTTTGGAAGTAAATTTCCTTTTAAGGAAAATGTTATTCTGGGAAAGAAGAAAACAAGAAAATTTTATTTGGACTGCTGAATGTAGTAGTACAGATATGATTTTCTCCTTTCCAAACTGTTTCATGGTATAAGGAAGAACAGCATGTGAATTAAAAGAGAATGAGAGCTAATAGTTGACATTACGTGGACTTTGGTCCCTGGAGTTTATAAACAAAAGGTAATGGTGGCAAATATAGTACAAGCTTTTCTTGGTAGCTTCAATGACTGGCTATCAGCTACCTTGGACATAGTTCAGGTCTCTCCCTGTTAATGAGGCCCTTCTCCACTTGTCCAGGTTATATGAAGGCCTGTCACATGGATTCATCTACTCACTCTATCTTAGCCTGGTATTTCTCTTTCCAGGCGCCATGGTTTATATCTTTCTGTGTCTGTTACTTACCACTACCTACCTTGCCAGTTGCTTCATTGATACTAACAAAGGAGTGCATATTAGTTCAGGTTCTTCGTTGCAAAACCAGAAACTGATTCTGGAAAACCTAGTAAGAAAAGGAAATCATTGGAAGAGTCTGGGTTGCTTATAAGGTTGAAGGAAAGGCCAGAGACCCAGATCCCAGCAAAAACAAAGAAGGAAAGCTCAGCCAAGACCCTTTCACAGGAACTGCCTCTTGAGATATCATCTCACTGTCGCCATCTCACTGTCGCCATGTCGCCATGGCTACATGCTGCTGGCCAATCCTGATCACAGCGTTGCTACACTGCAGGATCTTCCACCGCTCCCCCAGGCGCTGGAATCTAGACTCCATGACCGTAGCGGGAGTGACTAATAGCTGTCTGATCCTACCTTGAGAGTCAAGAACTGGGAGAGGCATGTGCTCAGCCACTCTAGCTGCCAGGGGCAGGGAAAGTGTCATGTCCGTCTCCCCCGGCTTCTGTAGCAGGGGTTGAAGCCTGACTTCTCGCTATGGTTCAGAATCTCCTCAAAGAAGCTTGTTTGGATAGTGGGCAGCCAAAATGTCACCTATCCATTATGAATGGTGATGATGATGAAACACAGACCACAGCTTTTGCTTTTGTAAAATAATATTGTCTGATTTGACATGGTATTAAAAAGACACACAAGGATGCGGTGGCTGGATCATCAGAGTATATTAGAAAGACAGTGGAGAGGGAACACCCTCGCGATGGGCAGACTTCATTCAGTACCTGGCCCAGTACCGTTGCACTTGGTCGTGAACTTTGTGTGAAGAGAAAAGTGATGTGAATTAAGGATATACGCAGACTGACTGGGACTATCAACGGCTTAGCTAGTTGTTAGGAACTTGGAAGAAGCAAGATTGTAAAGTCAAGAGTAAAGAGGTCCAGAGAAGAGGCATGTGGATAGACCTGTGGGAAGATGAGGATTTTTATATCCTGTGTTAATGCCCACCAGAGAGCATCTATAGCAGAAGAGGCACTAAACAAACAAGTGGACAGGATGACTTAGCCAGCAAATGTCAGCCAGCAACTGTCTCAACTACCCCAGCACTTGTGCAACGGGCTCACGTATGGAGTAGCCATGATGGCAGAGAGGGAGGTATGCATACACCCAGCTGTATGAGCTCTCTTTCATCAAACTGACCATTGCTGCATATCCACCCTGTCAGCACAGAGACGGATGCTGAACCCCTGACACGGCACCATTCCTTGAAGGGGCCCGCCAGCCACTTGGTGGCAAGTTGATTCCATCATATCCCTTCCACCCTAGAATGTTTCTTCTTGACTGGGTAAGGATTTGCCTTTTTTTGCCTATAGTATTTCAGTCAGTACCTCCACCCAAGGGTTAATTTACCAACATGTGATCCCATATAACATCACCTCAGACCCAATGACCCCTTTACTGCACAGGGGGTGAGTTGGTAGGAAAATGACAATGGGATCCACTGACCCTACCACATCCTGCACCATCCAGAAGATGCTGACCACTAACAGATGGTAGGATAGCTTCTTGGAGGTGCAGCTGAGCCACCAGCTTGGAGGTAACACCCCACAATGATGGGGTAGTAAACCTCAAGGGGCAATATATACCTTAAACCAATAGCCAGCATGTGATACTACACTCGATAGGTAGACTACATGCATCTGGGAAATGAGGTAGAAGAGGGGCCCCACTTCACATCACTTTCAGACCCACTTGGGGAATTTATATTTCCTAGGCCTGCAACTTTAGTCTCTGTGGGTCTGAATGTCCTCGTTCTCAAAAGGAGGTCAGTTGTACCAGGCACATAGTAAGAGATCACTAAATTGAAAGCTACAACTGCCCCTTGGTCATTTTAGGCTGCTTGTGCCAATAGAAGGCACAAGAAGAGTTAGCACACTGGCAGGAGTAATTGACTCTGATAAACAAGAGAAGGTATATATACACTATATAACGGGCTAGGGAGGAATATATTTGGCTCTCAAGCGTTCCACTGGGGTATATATTAACACTCTCATGCCCAGTTTTAGCTGTTCATATGCAAGTGCAATAACCACAGCTTTTTTAGGCCATGGTCACCAATGGCTCAGACCACTCCAGGGATGAAAGTCTGGGTCACTTAACCAGGCAAGCCACAGAGGCTAGCATAAGTACTGACAGAAAGGGATGGTACTCTAAACTGCATGGAGGAGGAAGATGATTGAGTGTCAGTTCCCACCCCAGGACCAACTGCAGCAGTGGAAACTATAGGGCATCCCATCAAATCTTTTCTTGTAAATTTCCCCAGAAATTGTAACCAACAAAGATCCTGAAGAATCCATGCCTGGATGAAGTGAACTTAATATAAGAAGCAAGCAGATCTGACCAGTACATGGCGAGGATATAGTGAGGGCTGATGATGCCTCACCCAGATCCCCTTTACTGAGCTGGTGCCCCCATCACCAGCCAGCTGCTGTGTTGGCTGCTCTTTCTCCAGATGATTGTCCTCAGCCGACAGGAGCCGCCTCAAGAAGTTACATCCTCCCACTCCACCAGACACGGGAGCAGTGTGAAGCTAATGACTGACACAGGAGTACAAAAAGCTTGTCCTCTTGCCTCAATGTAGAATAAACGATGTGGTGCAATTCATGCTCCAGAGCTCCCTGTGGGATCAGCCTGAAGGTAGGCCCCCGCTGCGGCCCCATCCCTGCCTAGTTTTCCTCCCCTGCCCTATCCTGATTCATGGTTTCCACTCTCCTGAGAGCACTCCTTAGTAAAACGTGCACAAGCATGTCCGCCTCAGGCTCTGCTTCTAGGGTGACTCCAAGTTGTCTCCATTAAATATTTTTTTAAAGGCTTTCTTATTAACTACAAAAAAATCGATGTCTCAGGTGGCATTTTAATTGTACTTCTGTGAAAAGATCCTTTTCACCAATTAAAACTGATATATTTGAGTTATTTTTCTCCAGGTTTTACGTTTTTCCAGGGTGTGCTTTGTAGGAAACAATTTTCTCAAGCCAATCCACCACTCACAAAGAAAAATAAAAGATAAAAGATTTTGTGGTAAATGGCTTGAGAAACACTGCATTATATATGCTATTCTTGGAGACTTACCATGCATATGAGCCATGAAAGACTGTGGGGTAGCAGTGCCCAAGGGTTGAATACCCCTGGTAGGTCTGTGTTCAAATAGTAGCTCAGCCACTACTCACCAGTTAGGATCATCACTTAACTTTTCTGATTCTAAGTTTCTTGTACATAAAATTCGTTAGCACACACCTCATAATGACGATGCAAGAATTAAATGATAGAATGCATAGAAAGCACTTAATACAGTGCCAGGCACATGGTAATCTGCAATAAATCATAACAAGTAAATAAATTAAAATAAGTGCCTTGGGTTGCAGGAGAAGAGAGAGAGGACTAATTGTCTTGACCACAGAACTTTTTTTATTTTTACCTAAGACCCAGAGTAAAACCATGAGATGCATTTTACAAAATGCTGATTTAGTGAAATTGAACCATGCTTACTCATCACAAAGTAGAGAGTTTAAGTAAAGAATTTGAACTGGGTAAACAGTTAAGCAACATAACTTCAGGTCAATACCCTTAATGACAGTCTAGAGTTCGCTGCATAAAAAAAATGAAGCGTCATTATCTTGATTCTAAGAAAATTAGCATCTGCCTTGCTCATGCTTTCCAAATAAATATCCATTTTCCACCTTGGCTACATGATATTCTGGCTAAAAGATTTGACATTTGCTTACTTGATAACATGTTATGTGTTGACTTGAAAAAATGCATTCCTTCTGCATCTCAGGTCTGGGTGACCCTACTTTTACAGCTTCTCCTGTGCTCCTGAGAGCAATCCCAGAGGGCACAAGGGAGCTGCAGGGTAAGAGGCTCCACTCTCAGAAGGAAGTGTTGGCCCAAGGTTCAACCTCAGGGAGAGCAGCAGTCAGAGCCCAAAGCAGCCAGGCCAAGTTGCTGTGCTTTGCTTAGGAAGGACGGGAGGCTTCAGACAGAATATTTTTATAGAATAAGACAATAAAACATCCAGAAGGATAATGGGAAGTTTTCAGAAAAGGAGATTCAATAGATAGTGTATTAGTTTGCTAGGGCTGCCATAACAAAATACCACAGACTGGGGGCTTAAACAACAAGAATGTATTTTCTCACAGTTCTAGAAGCTGGAAGTCCAAGATCAAGGTGTCGGCAGGCTTGATTTCTCCGGAGGCCTCTCTTCTTGGCTTGCAGATGGCCACCTTCTCACCGCGTCTTCACTTTGCCTTTTCTGTGTGTGATCCCCTCCTAGGGTCTCTTCCTTTTCTTATAGGGACATCAGTCCTATTGGATTACAGCCCCATCCTAATGACCTCATTTAGCTTTAACTACCTCCTTAAAGGTCCCATCTCCAAAAATACTCACATTCTAAGGTACTGCGGGTTGGGTTCCAACATATGGTTTTGGGAGGAACACAGTTTGGTCCACAACAAGTATTAATACAGATCAAACGTATTTTTTTGACATACTGCCAGAAATTCTATCTCCTGAAAAATATGTATTAGTTTGAACTTAGACAGTGAAAGAGTTGCATCTATGAATGTTTACATCTGTAGTGTACTGCAAGGCCTGATTTCCCTCTTTGCACTTCTAAGAAAACACTCTCTGCATTTGGAATAATCATTTTAAAATCATTTAATCATTTAGGAGAGAATGAATCTTCTCTTTCACAGACCCTTCCCCAAAAGGCTATATGGGTCCAATTCACACATTTCTACGTGGAGGAAGAGCCAATTTGGAGTCTGGAAATCAGAATTCTACTCATGGGTTTACCTCCAACCAGTTGGATCATCTTAGGAAAGCTACCTGACCTCCTTAGGGCGAGGCGAATTCACTGGGCAGCATTCACTTGGGAAACCGGTTCCCCTTTGGCCTTTTCCACGTAGGGTCAAAATGTGTCAAAGATCATTGTTTGAAAACAGTGCTTCACTGTTTTCATGCAGTTCTTTTGTCAGCATGTCTAGCACTCAGGTGGCATGCGAAGTAGCCAACAGATTCCTATGGTAACAGCCCAGGTTTAGTACCCAAACTAAATAAACAAGTTAATAGAAACATGGAACTTCACAATAGAGACTCTGATTTCAACAGAGGAAAAAGGAAACACAAAGGTTTATTTATTTTATTTTTATTGGCACAGATGTTGTGGGTTTTTTTCCTCCTTCCTAATGAAATGTTTCTTGAAAGAAGAGAATATCTCTTCCAAGGTTTTGTCTTAGATTAATCACCCCGAAGATTATCTGTGTTTTGATGGCCTTCACATGGGTGGGGAATAGAAAGAGCTGTCATATGGAAATTTATCAAATATTAGAGCTAAAAAAAGGACTTTACAATAATACAGTATAAGCCCTTCCTTTTTTATGTGGAAAAAAATCCACAAAAACCTGAGGTCCTGAAAATTAACTGACCAAATCCAGATGTAGTCAGAGATAGCACTGGGTCATTCCCATGTCTCGCCAGCTAAAGTATGTGTTTTTCTGCATCAGAGACAGTGATTCATGCTTCTTTACAATTCCATTAAACCGCAGACAACTGCTAGGCACATATAATACTCTATAAATACTTGTATATCAGCAATGCAATTTTCCTAAAGTGATGGTAGAGGCTAATAGCATTAACATCCTCAAAAACAAACAAACAAAAGGATAGGTATTAGTTTAATAACCCCAGGACCACGTGAAATTATTTTAAAATTAATATAGTTTGGTAAAATAACTGCTAAATTGGATAGTATCATCAAGAAAAGCAACCATGTGATTATACAACGTGCTGTGATATAGAATAGAATAAATCTTCCAGTTCTAGAGAGAACCATAGAGCTTATCTAGTCCCAACTCCTAATTTTGAAGATAAGAAAACCAAAGACAAGACAAGAATAACCAGGACTCTCTCTTGATGAATGACAGTGCTTTTTATAGAAGACAGTGTGGTATTGACAAGGCAACAGGCAAATAGATCAATGGACAAAACTGGGGACTCAGAGAAAAGACCTCTGCATATACAGATACTCCATATGTGACAGAGTTAGTATTGGAGATGGACAGGAAAAGGGTGGATTTATCAATAAAAGGTTCTGGGACAGTTGGCTATCCATATAGAAGAAAAATAACATGGAACATCCTACCTCATTCCACACACACACACCCATAAAAATCAATTCCAGGTAGACCTAAATAAGTGTTAAGACCTAAATAAATGGAGTTTTATACCATGTTCATGACTTGGCGTAGGAAGCATTTCTTAAACAAGACATAAAAAGCACAAACCATAAAGGAATAGATTAATAAATTTGACTACATTAAAGTTAAGAATATCTTCTTATCAAAATATACCATTAAGAGAGTACAAAGAAAATCCACAAAAATACCAGAAGATATTTGCAACATATATAAAGAATGAAGGACATATATCCAGGATACATGAAGATTTTCCATGAATCAAGATGAATAAAACAATTTGATAGAAAAAGAATGTTAAAAAAAACTTTTGAACAGTTTCTGCCCAGAGGATGGAACCCTAAGTGAACGATAACATATCAAGAGATACTCAATCTCCTTATAAGGAAATGCAAATTAAAGCCACAATGGCTTCCCATTGTATGCCAACCAGACTGGCAAAAACTTCTACAATACCAAGTGTTGATGAGTATGCAGTGCAACGGGAACTCTTTTACTGCAGGTAGGATTACAAATTGGGAAATTTCCCCTCGTAAATTTACATAAGCATAACCTCAGCCCAGTTAAATGGGCACGTGCATCAGGGGACATGTACAAGAATGCTCATGGCAGCCCTAACTATTCAAAACATACGAAACCACCCAAAACTCTTTTGAGTGGACAAATTGTGGAATATTTATACAATGGACTATTAAAAAGCAACGAAAATTTTAACAAACCATAGCTTCATACATCAACATGAATGAATCTTAAAAATAAGAAGGTTGAGTGAAAGAAACAAATCACAAAAGAATATTTACTGTATGATTCCATGTACATAGAATTCAGGTGGTAAAACTATTTTTTCTTTTCTTTTTTCTTTTTTTTTTTGTGAGGAAGATCAGCTCTCAGCTAACATCCATGCCAATCCTCATCTTTTTGCTGAGGAAGAGTGGCCCTGGGCTAACATCCGTGCCCATCTTCCTTTACTTTATATGGGACACACCACAGCGTGGCCTGACAAGCGGTGCATCAGTGCGCGCCCGGGATCTGAACCCAGGCCAGCAGCAGCGGAGCGCGTGCACTTAACCGCTACACTGCGGGGCCGGCCCTAAAACTATTTTTTAAAAAGCAAGAAACTAAGGACCACAAAAGTCAAGTAGCTATTTTCTCTGGGAGCAATGAATGTCCCAGGGACTGTCCAGGTTACTGGACAAGGTAACAGACCTTGTTGTAGGTCAAAGACTTGTAACAGACAAAGTTCTGTTTGTAACCTGGGTGATCATTTCATGGCTTTCTGATTATGGCTTATATTATGCATATATATGTTTTATATTACCTTCTCTATGTTTGATATATTTTACATCACAAAAATAATTTTGAAAGGCAAGAAATTCAATCTAGTAGAAAGGGTACTAGACTTGGAGCCAGAAGATACTACTGAATATTCAAATGTTAAAAAAGAAAGGTTTTCGGTAAACGTTTAGTCACTCAACTGTGCAGCAGTGGAAAGAGTATTTGGAGCAGAGGAAGTAGAGTAGTGGATTGTCTCTTTAAGTTCTCTAGATAACAGCGGTGAATATTTTTGAAGTCTGGGAATGCTTAATAAGCACCATTGCACTGACTGGGCATCTAGCCCTTTCTAAGCACCAGATGCTTCACAACCTTGTTTCGTGTTATCATCAGAACAAATCCTGGAAGTCTGCCTTATTTACAGACAAAAAATCTGAGGCTCAGAGAGGTTAAATGCCTTGCCCAAATTAATACAGTCAGAAAAAGAGACAGTATACCAGAGCTTCTCAAACTTTCCTGTGCAAGTGACTCCTGAGAACTTAAAATGCAGTTTCTGATTCAGGAGGTCTAGGGCCCTGAGAATCTGCATTTATAAGAGACTCTCAGCTGCTCCTGGGGCTGCTGGTGCACAGATTCACTCTGAATATCATGGACTCTGGAGCCAGACTGCCTGAATCCTGAAGCTATCATTTTGTAGTTTTACGTCACAGGACAATTACATTACTTTTCCTCATCTATAAAATGGGGGTAACAAGACTTAGCTCAGAGGGTTGCGGCGAGTGTGATGTTTAAAGTTACAATATTCATGCAGGGTTTAGAACAGTGCCTGGAACTTAGTAAGCATTCAAAAATATTAGTTATTTTTAGTAAGTAACACATAGCTATTCTTTGACAGTTACTGAAAGGAGCTAATAAATTATACCAGAGAGACTTCACTACAAACATTAGGAAAACTTGCCAAAAAAGAATCACAGCCAGGACCTCTACCTTTCTGACTCCTTATATTCTACTTATGTCTTGCTGGATCTTGTTATTTCATGTAACTATAGAAAAGTACTTAATACCCAGAAGAGTTACTTATATGGAGAATAATCTCTCACATCTTTCTGCAAACTGGCTGCACTGTGTGAGAGGAGACAAACATTTCTGGGAAAACAGCTAAGGCTGGGAATCCATCCAATTGTTTAAAACTGCTGATCAAGTCCAGACTGATGAACACTTTTTTAATAGAAACCATTTTGGAGTGAAAGTATTGCATCAGAACATCAGAAACATTAACTGAAGGTATGTTGGGGAGAAATGCAAATAAGAAACATGATTAATAGTGAGATCCTCTCTTGCTAATACCCTGCCACAATATTGCTCCCTCTCTCTAATCACTGAGGTCAAAGCTATGGTGTGGTCTTTGATTATTTCTTTCCTTTATCCTCTTCCTTTTTTCATTTAGTCAACCTATAAGACCACATTCGGTAAGTTTGGCAAGGATTTTAACACCACCAGTAACACTTGTCTTTGGTCAATAGAGGAACAACCTGATTAGCACAGTTGTAAACACACTTTCCAATGAAAACAAATGTGTCCCCATTATTTAGCAAGAGTTGTTTTTGTTTCATAAAATGCATAGTTTTATGACATCCAATATTAATTAAAATAGAAATTGGTTGAAGTGGACATGATCAATTCCAAAAATAATGTGAATAAAATATGGACATTTATGCTGTTTTAAAAGAAAGTAGCATTTGTGTATTTACTAGTGACACAAAGTATAGTATTAACTTGGCATGTTTTACTCCTGGATACAGTTCATAAGGAACATGATTTTCTTCCACTGAACCTGTAGGGTAAATTGGTCATTTCTGTCTTTCCAGAAAATACATTCTTCAGTAATGGGATAGCCTTGATATGGCCAAAAGAAAAGGGTTTCTCCCATACCGAGACTTATTTCACTACTAAACCTAAAAACAATTTGATTTTACAATTACAGTGTTATGTGCATGGAAGATAGATTCATCATATTCCAGTAGTATTGAAAATCAACCTCATTCTTTTTAAAGGGATTCATTCATCTATTATTAAGAGGGGACGGCTAAAAAGTAATAGAAATCATGCTCATCTGTTACAGAACCTACTCCAACTGCTTTCATTGAGAGATTAACTACAACTAGGTCAGTAAAGGACTCAGTTGTAACGTTGACTTTTTGTTTTCACTTCTACTAGTTCTGTGGAGGCTCCTGCTACTACCATAAACATGGCCACCGACGGCCAGCTCACATGATGACTTTCATGGGCCTCGGGCGCTTGTGTCTTCACAGGACCCTTATTTCATAAAAAAAATGTCAACTTTATTAAATTATATATCCTATTATTATATTATAAATATATTTATTATATTTAAAAAATATTTTATAACCATATTGGTAAAAATACAAATATAATCCAGGTTGGGTTCATTATTATATACTCATTATTATATTCACTTTTTTCTTCTGATTCTAAAAAAAATTAAAATGAAAACACTTTCATGGGCCTCTAAAAGTTTCATGGGCCTCAGGGCCTATGCCCGCCGTGCCTAATTGTTACCCGGCTTTAAAAACAGGTAACTTTAGCTGAGTCCTCGTACATGCCAGGCATTGTGTTAGCTCAGTTACATGCACTGTCTTATTTAACCTCCACACAACTGTTAGGACATAAATATTAGTGTTATTTCCACTTTACAGATGAGAACACTGCAGCCTAAAGCAGTTTCAGAGGAAGTAACCACAGAGCCAAGAAGCAAATCCAGGCCCTCCTGATTACAAAGCCCGGGGCCTTCATCTCTACACCAGAGCGCCTTCCAAGAATTGAAAATTCAATAGTTCACTAACCCAGAGAGTGACCTGGGTACCAGGCTGGACTAATTGTGAGACATCAAACTGGCTGTTTGTTCACTTCTGAGTTATAAAACTCTATGCTTAATGTCTTCACCATCTGTAAAACCCTATAATAACAAAACACAGATTGACTGACAGTGCCAGTAATGCAGATATTGGATGTGATTTCAGTGCAATCAGCCTGACTATTCACACACCAGAAGTCTTCCTTGAGAAATAAACAAAATCTAGAGTTGCTGGAATTTCTTTAAAAATATTAGAATTGTTAGTATCTTACAAAAAAATACTCCTCACCGACTTTCTCAGTTAAATTCACTTTGGAGAATGAAGTGAATGAAATGTTCAATGTGTAGTCCTCATATCCTAGACATTCCCCCTCCCATGCTCCAGGTAAGTTCTCTGCACCATTTCTGCACCTTGTGCAGAGCAGTAGAGCTACCTTGCAGAAAGTCAGGGTGGATTCCAGGAAAGGGAAAAGAAAATGCAAGAAATCTACAGGGAAATAATAAACGGGCTGCTATAAACCAAAGGAAAAGGAACAGCAATCCAGTTCAGTCAAGGGAGAGGCAAAACAACTCTACCCAGGTCCCCACAGGTACATCTGTCAGAATGATTAACCTCAGTCCCAATCAGACAGAGTGACCTCCATTAGTTAGATAATGGAAGCACAAACAGATTGTGTGCCTTTATTTCCCAGCCAATTACACAGCCCTATTTTCCTCTATGTTCAATAGAAGTGACCTAAAAGCTTTTGAGGCACCAGTCAACAAAATATCCAGATATGACAACATTCAAAAATTATTTTGTTCTCACATTTCCTTGTGGGGAAAATATCCTGCAGCCAAAGCGTGCTGTTTTGCAAACCGGCAGAGACTGTTTAGCTGTACCCTTGAGTAGAAAAAAAAAAGACAAATTTCCTCACTGGTATTTGCAGTTGGATTTCCTCTTTCAGACAATTAATTTAGTCCGTTGCCTGAAAATGAGGAAAAGCTCGTTGTGCGTGAGACTCTGCAATGGACTCTGTATTTTAGTTTCCGTAGCTTTGTGAGTTTGAAAGTAAAACAGAACTTGATTTGGTTACTTTCATAGTTAAAATATAATTTTTTAGTTAAAATTTTACCTGTGAATGTCCTGTGAAGACAAGAGGGAAATGGGACAAGTTTGTTCCCCACAGGAAGACCAAGTATTCTTTACTGAAGAAAGAGGAAAGATTGTAAGACCCACAGAAACATGGGAGGAGCATCCGTGAATTTGACAATTTTATAAACATTTACTAAGTACCAGCCTAATACTGAGATTCTGAATTATTGAGATAAACACAAAAGGTCTCTGCCCTCAAGCTTCTCACAGGTGCTCAGCACAGGAACGGGGCAGGGACATAAACTTATTGAGAGACCAGGCTAGCCCCTCACCTCCCTTCCCACACTGATATGCATATCACCAGCTTCAAAACAAACTTGGCCTTAGATCCTCCCCCAGATTTGCCTGGGACACTGCCCAGTTGTGGTATCCGGGACCTGGTATATGCTGGACTGCCACATGGGATGAGTTATGGAAACTCCTCACCCTCTCCAGCGCCATTCTCATTCCCTGACTGAGACACTTCAGGCCTGCCCTCCAGTGCCAGGGGCCTGCCAATGAGGCTCCACCTCCTCCAGGAAGCCCTCTCAGCATCCACTCATGCTCACTCCCTTCCTGCACCAATGCAGCTCCTGCCAATCTCTCTCTCTCTCTCTCTGTTTCTCCCCCTCTCCATCCCTTCCTTCCTAAACACCTACTGCTTACTTACTAAGTGCCAGGAACTCATAGCACTGGGAATCAAAGATAATAGCACGGCTTCTGCCTATTTAGGAGGCAGTCCTGTGCAGATAGGAGGGAGGTGTATATTCTACAAGGGTGGGGAGAACGATAGAACAGTGTTCCCTTATAGGTTACACTGGAATTGCTTTTTCCCCCTCCCATCAGGTAAACTTCTTTGTCCTTGTTTATCATTCTCTCAGGGTCACACCCACTGAACCCAGCAGTCTTCTGGGCTGAAGTGCTAATGACAGGAGGCCTGGAGGAAGGGGAGGAAACAAGGGGAAATTTGTAGGCTTAAAGACTTATGTTTAAAGAGAACAAAGGTTAAACCCAATTATCTAAGTTTCCAACTTAAATGGTTAGAAAAAGATGAGCAAATTAAAGTAAATAGAAGAAAGGACACAATAAAGAGGAGAAATAAATGAAAGACAAAGTGGACAAACAATATAGAAAATTTAAAAAGCCAAAAGTTTGTTTTTTTAAAAAGATTAATAAAAGTGATAAATTTCTAGGAAGACTGATCCAGAAAATAAGAAAAACCACAATTACTAATAATAGGAACAAAAGAGGGGATATTATTTCTGACTTCACAGACATGAAAAGAGATATTATCAGATATTATGAACAATTTTCACTATTACATTTCACAATTTAAATAAAATAAATTCCTTAAAAGATACAACTTTCCAAAACTGACACAAGAAGAAAAAGAAAATAAGAATAATCTTATACTTATTTAAAATTTGAATTCATACTTTCAAAACCTTTCCTCATAGAGAACTCCAGGCCCAGATGATTTTTTGAATGAATTCTATAAAAAATTTACAGGGAAAAAAACACCAATTTTATACAACTTCTTTCAAAAACAAAGGAGAAAGAACCATTGCTCAATTCATTTTATAAAACCAACATAAATGCAATACAAAAACCTGTTACTAACATTACAAAAAAAAAAAAGAAAATAACAGTCCAATATCCCTCATACACACAGGTGTAAAATCCTTGATAAAATATTGGCACAATAAATCTAGCAATATGTAAAAAATGTTAATATATCATGACCAACAGAAGTTTGTTCCAAGAGTCAAGGTTGGTTTCACATTCAAAATTAAATATAATCCATCACATTAACAGAATAAAAGAGAAAAATCATATTATTATCTCAATAGGTGTTTAAAAAACACAGCAAACAAGAAATAGAAGAGAGCTTCCTCAACCAGATGAAAAATGTTTAAGAAAAACTCAACAATTAACAACATACTTAATAGTGAAAAGCTTCATGCTTTACCAATAAGATTGGTAACAAAGCAAGAATGTCCACTCTCATCACTCTTACTCAAGGTAATGTGAAGGATCTAGCCATTGCAATAAGGCAAGAAAAAGAAATATAAGGTATAAGATTGAAAAGAAAGAAGTAAAACTGTCTTTATTTGCAAACAACATGATAGTCTATGTAGAGAATCTTAAGGAACTGAAAAAAAAACCTGCTAGAACTAATAGGTGAGTTTAGCAAAACCACCGGATACAATGTGTCGTATTATATATTAATTATATTTCTATATTCAAACTGTTAGAAATTTAAATAAAATAAAGAAAGACATTTATAACAGCATCAAAATACTTAGGAATAAATTTAACAGGAGGAGATGTGCAAGATTTCTACACTGAAAGCAATGAAACATTGCAGAAAGAAATTTTACAGACCAAAATAAATGGAGAGACATACTACATTCATGGATGAGAGTTTTGATATTGTTGAGATGTCTATTCTTCTCAAATTGATCTTTAGATTCAATGCAATCCTAATTAAAATCTCAGCAATCATTTCTGATAAGCTAATAATTAATTTTATATTGAAATGTGAAATACCTTGAAGAACCAAAAAAATCTTGAAAAATAAGAGCAATGAGGACTGGCCCCGTGGCTTATCGGTTAAGTGCGCGCGCTCCGCTGCTGGCGGCCCGGGTTCAGATCCCGGGCGCGCACCGATGCACCGCTTCTCCGGCCATGCTGAGACCACGTCCCACATACAGCAACTAGAAGGATGTGCAGCTACAACATACAACTATCTACTGGGGCTTTGGAGGGAAAAAATAAATAAATAAAATCTTTAAAAAAAAAAAGAGCAATGAGAAATGGAAATTCTTTTTACTAAATGTATTGGAGCAACTGGAAATCCATATAATACAGAAAAAAATAAACCTGAACTACTATTTGCCACAGTGAGAAAAGATAATTCAAGATAGATCATAGGCTTAAACATAAAGGCTAAAATAATAAATCTTCTAAAAGAACTCATGAAAGAATATCTTTGTTAACTTAAGGTCCGCAAAATTTTCTTAGGCAGGACACAAAAAGCACTAACAAAAAAAGAAAACAAAAGATAAATTCATCTTCATCAAAATGGAAAAGTTCTGTTCCTTAAAATACACAATTAAGAAAGTGAATAGTTAACTCATAGACTTGGAAAACATTTGCTGTACATATATATGACAAAGGACTCATATCTAGAATATATATTCTAGATATATATTCTACATATATATTCTATATATATATAAAACTCTTACAAATAAAAATTTGAAAAGCCCAATAGCCAAAATAATAAATAAATGTCACAAAATAATACATATATATAAAGGTCAACATAAAAAGATGCTCAACATCATTAGTTATTAGGAAAATGTAAAATAAAATCATAATGAGACACCACATCACATCCACTTAAGAAGCTATAATTTCAAAAACTGGCAATATGAAGTGTTGGTGAGGATATGGGGCAACTGAAACTCATACATTGCTATTAGAGTTAGAAATGTTACAACTACTTTGGAGAACAGTTGGCAGCTTCTTAAAAAGTTAAACATTTATGCTGTGACCAGAAATTGTATTCTTAGGTGCTTACCCAAGGAAAATCTTTCATGCAAAAAGACTTGCACAAAAATATTCAAAGCAGTTTTATTCATAATTACCAAAAACTAAAAACAACCCTAATGGCCATCAATAGGAGAATGGATAAACAAATTGTGGAATACTACTCATCAATAAAGTGAACTACTAATACACATACAAAACAGGGATAAATCTTAAAAACATGATATTAAGAAAAAAATGCCAGAAATTGATTGTCTTGGGTGGGGAGGGGTTTTAACCAGAAAGGTACATGAAGGGACTTTCTGGGGCAATAAAAATATTTCACATCTTGTTTGGAGTAGTGGTTACACAGATGTATACAAGTGTTCAAAACTTATCTCACTGAACATCTGGATCTGTGTTTATTTTAATGTTAAGTATACCACATAAACACATAAACACATGCACACACACACACTCACACATTCTGTTCATCCTGTTGGCTAAAATAAGCCAGATACAAAATAATACATACCGTATGGTTCAATTTA
This sequence comes from Ceratotherium simum simum, assembly GCF_057802395.1. Classification (NCBI taxonomy): domain Eukaryota; kingdom Metazoa; phylum Chordata; class Mammalia; order Perissodactyla; family Rhinocerotidae; genus Ceratotherium; species Ceratotherium simum. Next base: position 48,906,150 of record NC_141914.1, read on the forward strand.
TACAAAGTTCTAAACCAGAATTAATTTGTGGTGATAGAAATCAGAAATGGTTGCTATGGGAATGGGGTGAAGAGTGACTGGAAACGGACTCAGGACAACTTTCGGGGATATCACTATGGTATATATCTTGACTGGAGTGATGGTTACACAACTTTATATGCCAAACTCATTGATCTTTGTGTGTCAACTTGGCTGGAACACAATGCCCGGATAGTCAGTCAAACATTGTTTTAGTTGTTTCCATGAGGGTGTTTTTTGGGTGAAATTGACATTTAAATCAGTGGACTTTGAGTAAAGCAGATTGTCCTCCATAATGTAGATGGGCCTCATCCAATCAGTTGAAGTCCTTAATAGAACAAAGAATGACCTCCCCAAGCAAGAAGGAACTCTGCCAGCAGACAGCCTTTGAACTTGAATTGCAACTTGGCTCTTCCCTGGGTCTCCAGCCTACCAGCCCACCCTGCAGGTTTTGGACATGCCAGCCTCCATAATCACATGAGTCAATTCCTTTATTTATTTTTTATTTTTTTTTTGTGAGGAAGATCAGCCCTGTGCTAACATCTGCCAATCCTCCTCTTTTTTTACTGAGGAAGACTGGCCCTGGGCTAACATCCATGCCCATCTTCTGCCACTTTATATGGGATGCCGCCAAAGCATGGCCTGCCAAGCAGTGCGTTGGTGCATGCCCGGGATCCGAACTGGCGAACCCCGGGTTGCCGCAGCAGAGCGCATGCACTTAACGACTTGCACCACCGGGCCGGACCCCCAATTCCTTTAAATAAATCTGTTTATATATATACGTCTTATTGGTTCTGTTTCTCTAGAGAACCCTGACTAATATAACTCTTATACTGAAAATCTGCACATTTTATTACACGTTAATTTTATTATAATTAAAAAAAGAGATGAGGGAGAATCAAGAGTGTACCAGGGGAAGCATATCTTTCTCATTTTCAGATACGAACAAGAAAGTATATAGCCCCAATTTCTGCTGGTGTCCGTTACATAACTGTTTTAATTCAGTCAGGTTGCTATAACAAAATACCACACACTGGGTGTCTTGTCAACAATAAAAATTTATTGCTCATGGTTCTGGAGTCTGGAAAGTCCCAGATCAAGGCACCAGCATGGTCATATTTTGGTGAGGTCCCTTTCCTGGTTCATAGCTGGTACCTTCTTGCTGTGTCCTCACGTGGTGGAAGGGGCTAGGGAGCTCTGTGGGGTCTCTTTTATAAGAGCACTAATCCCATTCATGAGGGCTCCATCCTCATGACCTAATCACCTCCCAAAGTCCTCACCTCCTAAAACCATCATCTTGGGGGGTTAGGATTTCAACATAGAATTTGGGGGGTGGGGAGACACAAACATTCAGATCATAGAAGTATGGGGAGCAGCCTTAGGGTAAAGTCAATCTATGGAAGAGTGTGAGAAGAAAAGAATCTGAGTCCGGAAGACACTGTGGGGTGAAGCACTAAGGAAGCCTGCCCTATGTCTAGACATACTGATGTGTGAGCTGATAATGTCCCTGGTTGTTTGAAGTGGGCATTTATCTTTCACTTTGGCTTGCCAGCATGCAACCTCTTTCCTATGTTAGGAGTGCCCCGCTTTATGAACAGACCACTTCTCACCAGAGAAGCTGAAAATGTCAGATGCTGACCTTCTCATTCTCCCTTGAAGTTAGGGTGCGACATGATCTAGACTCCACCAAACAGATGCATTAACACATATGAATCAGAATCTAGTGATGAATCATGAAGTTTCGTGAAGTGGAAGCAGAGGCTGAGCAGTTTTGTTCTGCGGGTTTTCACCAGTGACCACTGTGTTCAATTTCCAGAAACAGCAGTAGCCCTGGTTCTAGTAGTAACATCCCATGTCTAGTGTAGGTGACACTTGCGACGTATGTATCCTGTGGTGGCAGGAGTTATATTGCTACCAGAATGACTGTGTGGGTAGATTTCGGTATTGCTCCTGGATTTGACAGCTCCATATCTAAGTTTCCAGCAACCTCCACCAAGATTCTAACTACCTAATATCCTTTTTTTTTAATATCCTTTTTTTCCTTTGTGAAATTTTTGTTGTACATTATTGTTTGTCAGTCACCATATAAGTGCATCCCTCCACTCCTTGTGCCCACCCCCCACCTCCCTAGCCCCTGGTAACCACCAAACCGTTCTATCTGTCCGTGTGTTGATTTATCTTCCACATATGAGTGAAATCATGCACTGTTTATCTTTTCTGTCTGGCTTATTTCGCTTAACGTAATACCCTCCAGTTCCATCAATGTTGCTGCAAATGGGACGATTTTGTCTGTTTTTATGGCTGGGTAGTAATCCATGGTATATATATACCACATCTTCTTTACCCAATCATCAGTTGAGGGACACTTGGGTTTCTTCCATGTCTTGGCTATAGTGAATAGTGCTGTGATGAATATAGGGGTGCATAAGCCTCTTTGGATTGCTGATTTCAGGTTCGTTGGGTAGATACCCAGTAGTGAGATAGCTGGATGATAAGGTATTTCTATTTTTAATTTCTTAAGGAATCTCCATACTGTTTTCCATAGAGGCTGCACCAGTTTGCATTCCCACCAGCAGTGGATTAGGGTTCCCGTTTCGCCACAGCCTCTCCAGCATTTGTTGTTTTTTGTCTTGGTGATTATAGCCATTCTAACGGGTGTAAGATGACATCTTAGTGTGGTTTTGATTTGCATGATGATTAGTGATATTGAGCATCTTTTCATGTGCCTATTGGCCATCTGTATATCTTCTTTGGAGATGTGTCTGTTCATTCCCTCTGCCCATTTTTTGATCGGGTTGTTTGTTTTTTTGTTGTTCAGTTGTGTGCGTTCTTTATATATTATGGAGATTAATCCCTTGTTGGATATATGGTTTGCAAACACTTTTTCCCAGCTGGTGGGTTCCCTATTCATTTTGATCCTGGTTTCATTTGCCTTGTAGAAGCTCTTTAATCTGATGAAGTCCCACTTGTTTATTTTTTCTTTTGTTTCCCTTGTCTGAGTAGACATGGAATTTGAAAAGATCCCTTTATGGCTGATGATGAGTAGTTTACTACCTATATTTTCCTCCAGGAGTTTTATAGTTTCAGGTCTCGCCTTCAGGTCTTTGATCCATTTTGAGTTAATTTTTGTGTATGGTGAAAGAAGATGGTCTATTTCCATTCTTTTGCAAGTGGCTGTCCTGTTTTCCCAGCACCATTGATTGAAGAGACTTTCCTTTCTCCACTGTATGTCCTCAGCTCCTTTGTCAAAGATTAGCTGCCCGTAGATGTGAGGTTTTATTTCTGGACTTTCAATTCTGTTCCATTGATCTGCGTGTCTGTTTTTGTACCAGTACCGTGTTGTTTTAATTACTATCACTTTGTAGTATGTTTTGAAGTCAGGGATTGTGATGCCTCCAGCTTTGTTCTTCTTTTTCAGGATGGCTTTAGCTATACGGGGTCTTTTGTTGTCTCATATGAATGTTAGTATTCTTTGTTCTATTTCTGTGAAGAATGTCCTTGGGATTCTGATTGGGATTGCATTGAATCTGTAGATTACTTACGTAGTATGGACATTTTAACTATCTTTATTCTTCCAATCCAAGTGCATGGAATATTTTTCCATTTCTTTATGTCATCATTGATTTCACTCAATAATGTCTTATAGTTTTCATTGTAGAGTTCTTTCACTTCCTTGGTTAAATTTATTCCTAGATATTTTATTCTTTTTGTTGCAATTGTAAATGGGATTGTCTTTTTGAGTTCTCTTTCTGTTAGTTCGTTGTTAGTATATAGAAATGCAACTGATTTCTGTAAGTTGATTTTGTACCCTGCAACTTGGCTGTAGTTGTTGATTATTTCTAATAGTTTTCCAATGGATTCTTTATAGTTTTCTATATATAAGATCATGTCATCTGCAAACAGTGAGAGTTTCACTTCTTCGTTGCCTATTTGGATTCCTTTTATTCCTTTTTCTTGCCTAATTGCTCTGGCCAGAACCTCCAGTACTGTGTTGAATAAGAGTGGCGAGAGTGGGCACCCTTGTCTTGTCCCTGTTTTCAGAGGGATGGCTTTCAGAGTTTCCCCATTGAGTATGATGTTGGCTGTGGGTTTGTCATATATGGCCTTTATTATGTAAAGGTACTTTCCTTCTATACCCATTTTGTTGAGGGTTTTTATCATAAATGGATGTTGGATCTTGTCAAAAGCCTTCTCTGCATCTATTGAGATGATCATATGGTTTTTATTCCTGATTTTGTTAATGTGGTGTATCACATTGAGTGATTTGCTGATGTTGAACCATCTCTGTGTCCCTGGTATAAATCCCACTTGATCATGGTATATGATCTTCTTAATGTATTGCTGTATTTGGTTTGCCAATATTTTGTTGAGGATTTTTGCATCTATGTTCATCAGGGATATTTGTCTGTAGTTTTCCTTCTTAGTCTTTGTCTGGTTTTGGTATCAGGGTGATGTTGGCCTCATAGAATGTGCTGGGAAGTGTTCCATCTTCCTCTATTTTTTGGAATAGTTTGAGAAGGATAGGTATTAAGTCTTCTTTGAATGTTTGGTAAAATTCTCCAGAAAAGCCATCTGGTCCTGGACTTTTATTTTTTGGGAGGTTTTTGATTACTGTTTCAATCTCTTTACTTGTGATTGGTCTATCCAGGTTCTCTATTTCTTCTTGATTCAGTTTGGGGAGGTAGTATGAGTCTGAGAATTTATGCATTCCTTCTAGATTGTCCAATTTGTTGGCATATAGTTTTTCATAGTATTCTCTTATAATCTTTTGTATTTCTGTGGTATCTGTTGTAATTTCTCCTTTTTCATTTCTAATTTTATTTATTTGAGCCTTCTCTCTTTTATTCTTGGTGAGTCTGGCTAAGGGTTTGTCAATTTTATTTATCTTCTCAAAGAACCAGCTCTTTGTTTCCTTGATCCTTTCTACTGATTTTTTTATTTCAATTTCATTTATTTCTGCTCTGATTTTTATTATTTCCCTCCTTCTGCTGACTTTAAGCTTTGTTTGTTCTCTTTCTAATTCTGTTAGGCATAGTTTGAGGTTGCTTATTTGGGCTTTTTCTTGTTTGTTAAGGTGGGCCTGTATTGCTATGAGTTTCCCTCTTAGGATTGCTTTTGCTGCATCCCATTTGAGTTGATATGGTGTATTTTCATTTTCATTTGTCTCCAGATATGCTTTGATTTCTCCTTTAATTTCATCAATGATCCATTGGTTGTTTAGTAGCATGTTGTTGAGTCTCCACAGCTTTGTCACTTTCCCGGTTTTTTTCTTGTAGTTGATTTCTACTTTATGGCATTATTGTCAGAAAAGATGTTTGTTATGATTTCAATCTTCTTAAATTTATATAAGCATGCTTTGTTTCCCAACATATGGTCTATTCTCGAGAATGTTCCATGTGTGCTTGAGAAGAATGTGTAATCTGCTGTGTTTGGATGGAGTGTTCTCTATATTATCTGTTAAGTCCATCTCATCAAGTTTTTCGTTTAAGTCCATTATTTCCTTATTGATTTTCTGTCTGGGTGATCTGTCCATTGGTGAGAGTGGGGTGTTAAGATCCCCTACTATTATTGTGTTGTTGTTAATATCTCCTTTTAGATTTGTTAATAGTTGCTTTATGTACCTTGGTGCTCCTGTATTGGGTGCATATAAATTTAAAAGTGATATGTCTTCCTGGTGGAGTGTCCCTTTTATCATTATATATTGCCCCTCTTTGTCTCTCATTACCTGCTGTATCTTGAAGTCCACTTTGTCTGATATAAGTGTGGCAACACCTGCTTTCTTTTGTTTGCCTTTAGCTTGGAGTATTGTCTTCCATCCTTTCACTCTGAGTCTGTGTTTGTCCTTAGAGCTGAGATGTATTTCCTGGAGGCAGCATATTGTTGGGTCTTGTTTTTTAATCCATCCCACCTCTCTGTGTCTTTCGATTGGAGAGTTTAGTCCATTTACATTTAGGGTGATTATTGATATATGGGGGCTTGTTGTTGTTATTATTTTATCGCTCTTTTTCCTGTTCTTTTGCCTTTCTGTTTTTTCTCGTCCTGTGTGTTTCAGACTACCAATTCAGTTTGGTAGTTCTGTATGGGGGTTCTCTTAGTTTTCTCTTTCTTTATCGTGTGTGATTCTGTTCTGATTATTTGGTTAGTGGTTACCATGAGGTTTGTATAAAAAATCTTGCGGATGTGATAGTCCATTTTTTGATGGCCTCTTATTCCCTTAGACTAAGTCAATCCGATCCCTTTCCTCTTCCTCTTCTAAGTTATTGTTGTCACATCTTATTCTTTCTTGTGTTGTGAGTTCATGTTTAACATGATGAGGTTATATTTATTTTTGGTGCTTACCTTCCCTTGATCTTTGGTTTTATAATTAAGTGTTTGCTAATCTATTTTGATAGAGGATTGCAATTTTTCTGGTTTTGTTGACCTATTTTCCTCCTTGTTCAAAACTTTGAATCCCCTTTCTCTTTTTTTCCTCAGGGATGAGGGCCTTCTTGAGCACTTCTTGTAGTGGGGGTCTTGTGGCAATGAACTCCCTTAGCTTTTGTTCATCTGGGATAATTATTCTCTCTCCATCATATCTGAAGGATATTTTTGCTGGATAGAGTATTCTTGGCTGAAAGGTTTTGTCCTTCAGAATTTTGAATATATCATTCCACTCTGTCCTAGCCTGTAAAGTTTCTGTCGAGAAATCGGCTGAGAGCCTGATAGGAAATCCTTTGTATGTTATTTTTGTTTTTGTCTAGCTGCCCTTAATATTTTTTCTTTGTCATTGACTTTTGCCAGCTTTACTACTATATGCCTTGGAGAGGGTCTTTTCGTGTTGATATATTTAGGAGATCTATTGATTTCATTCACTGGTATTTCCAGCTCCTTCCCCAGGTTTGGGAAGTTCTCAGCTATTATTTCTTTGAACAAGTTCTCTGCTCCTTTTTCCGTCTCTTCTCCCTCTGGAACACCTATAATCCTTTTGTTGGATTTCCTAATTGAGTTGGATATTTCTTGGAGAGTTTCTTCATTTCTTTGTAGTCTTAGTTCTCTTTCCTCCTCCATCTGGAGCATTTCTGCATTGCTGTCCTCAATATTGCTAATTCTTTTCTCCATATTGTCAGCTCTGATGCTTAAGGCTTTCAGATTTGTCTTTTTCTCCTGTATTGTGTTTTTCATCTCTAAGATTTCTGATTGGTTTTTTTTTTTATAGTTTCAATCTCTTTTGTGAAGAGACTCCTGATTTCATTGAATTGTCTCTGTGTTTTCTTGTATTTCGTTAAACTTTTTTATGATGGCTATTTTGAATTCTCTGTTATTAAAGTTATACATTTCTGTGCTTCCTGGGTTGACTTCTGGGTGCTTGTCATTTTCCTTTTGGTCTGGAGATTTAATATATTTTTGCATAGTGCCTGTCGGTGTTGGCTTACTTTTCTTCATAGTGAAAATATATGGTCGCAGTTTCCTCTTGCTGCCACTGGATAGGGGTCAAGGGCTGTGTATTCTGACCCTGCTCAATCCATGGGCACTCTCATTGGCCCCTGGCTGATCTGAAGTGTGGCTGAGTGGAGGCTGCTGGGGGTGAAGAGTGGGAACAGCTGGAGCTGGAGCGTGGGAACAGCTGGGACTGGAGCGCAGCTAGGCTGAAGCAGCTGGGACTCAGGTGCCTGTGAGTTGAAGCAGCTGCAGCTGAAGTGCCGCTGGGCGGAAGAAGCAGGAGCTGGAGGGCCACTGGGCCGAAGAAGCTGGAACTGGAGTGTGCTGGGCTGAAGAAGGAGGAGCTGGAGCTCTGCTGGGCCAAAGAAGCTGGAGTTGGAGTGTGGTGGGCTGAAGTTGCTGGAGCCAAGTTAGCTGGAGCTTGAGCACAGGCCAAGCTGAAGCAGCTGGAGCCAGGGGGAGGGGCAAGTCAAGCCAAAGGAGCTGGGGGGGGGCATGGTCCAGTTGATGCAGCTGGGGCCATGGTTTGGTCCAGCCAGGGCAGCTGGGGCTGTGGCTCGGTGGGGCCTGCGCTGCTGCTGCCTCTGGTGTGGGGGTGCAGGCTCGACCCACCGCTGGTCGGCCCGAGCACCTGGGGGCCACTGCCTCTGGGGACGAGGCTGAGCTGAAGCACCACTGTGCTGAAGCGCCGGTCAGGTGGGCCAGGTGGGGGAGGGGTGCTTACTTTCGCCTTCTCAATCTCAGAGGTTTCTCACCTCGCTATTGCTTTCTGCTCTCCTGAGGGGCTAGCTTGTTAAAGTACCCTTGCAAGGGTTCCGCTCCCTCATAGGGGGATCCCCACGGGCTGTGAGGGGTCTTGGAGACTGCCGATTTTCACCGGCGAGCCGCCCCTCCCCCCACCCCCCGAGAGCTGCATGGTCTCAGTCTCTGGGTCGCAGTCCTTAGGGAAGGAAGGGAGCTCCTCTTACCTCCTTCTACTTACTCTGGGGATTCCAGCACCTCAGTCCTCGAGTGTACGGCTGCCTGGATGCCTCAGACGTCCCCTGTGTTGTGTGAATAGCTTCTGTTGGGATATGAATGTCCTTTTTGTTGTGTCTTAGAAGGGGAGAGTTCACTGGGGGAAGCTCACTCCGCCATGATGCTGACATCACTCGTCCCCCAATATCCTTTTAATAAATTGCTTTTTCTGTTTAAATTTGTTTGAATTGGCTTCAGTTGCTTGACACTAAATACCAATTGAAATTTTATTGAAGCTCTCTTAAGTAGCATTCTCTGTTAATTGCAGCTAAAAGTATCCTAAGTGTTCCCCAGTCCTAGGCTTTCTCAGTTATCTACTGTCACAATAATGCTCTGCAGCCAACAACTCAGTGGATTAAAACAACAATTATTTATTCTTGCTCACTTGTCTGTGGGTTACCTGAGAATCAGCTGATCTAGGCTGTGTTCAGCTGACCTTGGCTCCAAAATGTTAGGTTGGATTTAACTCAGCTCCATGCATCTCTCATTCTCCTTGGATCACCCAGTGTTTGTCTTCCTATGGAAATGACAGCCGTCAAGGAGGCAAGACTAACTGTGCAATTATAATTCAAGCTTTCTCATGTTAGGTCTACTAATATCCCAATGGCCAAGTCCCAAGACCAAGTCCAACATCAATGATGCAGGGAAATATATACTCTAGAGAGATGAACTATAAAGTACATGGCAATGAGCATGAATAGAGAGAGGGATAAAGAATCGGGAACAATAATGAAATCTACTACATCAACCCACACCACTCCCCAATTGCCCCCAAAATCAACATGTTAGCTAACAGCTGGTGATGGTATAATAGTTTCTGTTTTATAGCTATTGACGTCTTGTCAGAAGAGGTCTTGGACACACTGCCTTTAGGTAGAGAAATGAAATTCTATTATCTCTGCATGATCAGGCAATGATAGAATCATAAAATGATCAAAATCTTAGGGATTTTAAAGACCCCTTAGTAAATCCTATTGCTTGGTGGGTAAGGAAACTACAGCACCAAAATGTGAGTGACTTAGTCAAGGTGTACAGCTAGAAAACGGCAGAAGAATGACTAGAATGCACATCTGTTGACTCCCAGATAAATGGCTCAGACTTTTACCTATTTCACCCACATTATACGGGGGCAGAGAGTTTTCTGTATTCCTCAAATCATTGCTCTTCCTCCTCCATATCACATGTGACAGGGGAGCCTAGGAATTGGCACAGTTGCTGGGCAAAGGCACCTCCTCAGGACCCAAAAGGCCCTGAGCACTGGAGAAGGAGCTGCTTGTCTTAAGCCTCACATAGCCCTTTCAGTTTTGAAGAATCTTTCCGGCGAAACTTTACCTCCTTGGTCCCTGATGTTGCTGCGGTACAGAGAGAGTTTCCAGGAACATGACGAGTGCTCCTCTGGCTTCCCCAGCAGGTGGTTTCAGTTTCATTTCTTGCTGTTTTTTTAAATGAAACTTAAGAAGGGCTCCACCCCCATCATTAGTTCCCCGGCAATAACCTGCTGCCCAGCTCTCTCTGCAACAGTCAGTCCCTGACAGGATCATGGCCATGATGCCGGCCGCAGGGGGCCCCAGCCCCGGACAGACCTGCGTGCTGATCCTGATCTTCACAGTACTCCTGCAGGCCCTCTGTGTGGCTGTGACTTACTTGTACTTCACCAACGAGCTGAAACAGGTCAGTACAATGCGCACCGCCTCTGACAGAGGCTCTCAGCAGCCCTCCGCTTAACCGCCTCTCTGTTTGCTCCTCTGTGAAGACTTTACAGAAGAAAATCCTCCCTTTCTCCGCTTGTGGACCCTAACTGCTAATGCATATAATTACTGAGGACTTTGCGAAAGTATAAGTTGAAAGGATTATGTGAACAAAGTACAGTTACAGAACTGGCTCCACCAGTTGCTAGCGGCTGCAGGCAGCAGAACTCCTGAGGGAGCTTTTTGTCCTCAGCAGTATATGTGTTTTATGATATTAGCAATTGCTACAACTCATGGCATGCTTTCTGCTAAATGCTTTGTAGTTCTTGACTCTAATTCTTGGGGGTAGCTGCAGCAGGGCAGGACGGGTCTGCTTTTGCTCACCATTACGCCTCGGGGACTAGCACAGAGCTCCCACAGAGTAGGTGTTCACGAAGTGCTTGTTGCATGAATAACCAGCCTTCACAAATGTGGTGGTCCTTCTAGTACACAGGGAGCAGGGTAGAGTCAGGGCTCTACCCAAAGTCAGGCTCTGAATCACTAACAACAACGCTGTTGTTTTGTGCTCCAGATGTGGCTAATCCCAGCGGATTTTTCAGACAGACATTGCAGAAAACTAGACTTGGGGCTTGCACAGACAGAAATGCTCTTTATGCACTGTTTGCTGTTCCTTAGACTTCAGGGCGGTTAACAAATATCAGACTCTTCCTCTCACCTCTTTCTTTTAAATATCTTAAAGTATTAAGAGGAAGGCCTTCATATAGACAAGTCAGACTTCCAAAAGTCAGCAGGTAGAATAATACACATATGAACTAAAATCAGAACCAAGTCTTGGAGATTTCCCTTTTTCCTCCAGGACATGGGGTCAGGGTAAACCAGACCTTTGAAATATGTTTTAGATTTAGATCTGTGGCATTTCGGTGTTGGCAGTAGTGAGAATAAAAAGGACCAGCATTCTGCCTATTCCGGGGCCACAGGCATGTCTTGGGTAAAGTCTGTAACGAGGAGGTTGCCAGATGGACTCAGCGTTTTACTGTTCATGATAAAATAATTGAAAATAAAACTACCATTCTATACCTGTGGATGGTCCAGGTACAAATCCAAGTACATTTGACAGGGAAAAAAACTTTGTGCCATTCTAGTTTGTGTATTTTTCAACTAAGTAAAACTTTTGGAAGTATGAATTCAAAATTGCTGAAAATAAACCAACTCAGCTTTTGGCTTCTTTGCATATTTCTTTGTGTATATGGTAATTAACATACTATATGATTGTATCTTATATAGCCGAGAACTGCAGCTGGAAGGAACTTTGGACACCCCCCATTTTATAGATAAGAAGACTAGAGACACCCAAAGAAATTACTTATCCAAGCTCAGACAGGGCTTTGGCAGCAGAGCTGGACCCAGGTCTTCGGGCACCTAGGTCATGCTCTTCCTTCTACAGAAGAGTGTCCATGGGGTTAATATATTTGCACCTTGTGAAGCACACTGCATCCTGCAACATTAGGATAAGGCAACATGGAATCTGCCAGCTGGCTAGGAAACACAGCTGGCTCAGGGTCTCAGAAAAATGTAAATTGCGTAAAAGCCACAGTGTTTATCTGTTAAGGAAACAGTTTATATACCCCATGGAGTATAAAGTTGTTTATCTCAACTGGTTGGAAATTTTTCCTCTGCAAATGGATGAAGATTCTTGTTTGATTTGCAAGTAATTATGAAAATGATGGCTACCATGAGATGACTAGTAAAGTGAGCTTTGTCGTAGGGCGCATTTAGAAGAGGCTGTATATTTGTAAGAAATAAATCAGTGTAACTATAATCATGCCTTTGGTTCTAAGTCCGCATGAGAGCCTGGAATACTGCTGTGTTTACCAATTTGGAGCCAGCATGTCCTAACCTTTGTTAACTTTGCAGCATAAACAGAGTGAGTCTGTCTCTCTATACACAAGTTGTTCCTTCAATTTGCTCACATTACATATAAGTTGGCCTAATTTTAAGACTGAATTAACTGGTTCTTGACTGAGCTGACTCATGCAATTGTCTATATATATGATCAAATTTTTAAATTCTACTATAAAATGGAAATATCAAATAATTCTTGACATCTCTCTACTTGCACATATTTTTGCTGATTGCATAGTTACATATGTCTACATACAGGTATATAGACAGGTAGAAGAATTCACTGAGAGTCCCAGAAAGGGAGGAGACTTAACAGATGTTGAGCAAATACTGTGTTCCAGAGACTTTGCCAGGTATTGCCCTATTTCATCCTTATCCTCATAAAAATACTGTAAAGTAAATATAGTTACCCAACTTTATAGGTAAAAAAACCAAGGCTCAGGAAGTTAGGTGATTTGTCCAAGATTACAAAGCTAGTAAAAGGTAAAGCGCAATTTTGAACTCAGGCATTAAACAAGTGCTCAATAAATTGTGGCCAGTTGTAACTGTAATTAGTATTGAGAGGTCTTTTGAAGTTGTCACCCTCTTCATCGGGGATTTTTGCAAGGGAAAATGAATCTGAACCTCCTTGGGTGTCTGTGGAGAATTTGGAAAAGCATATTCAACATAAGTATTAATTTCCTAAAACAGATCACAGGTTCCACTTTGGCTAGTGAAAATTTGCAGAAGATATAGTGAGCAAGCATTATAGGGAGTATGGGTTAAGGAGGGCTGAGTAACATTGGACTGGACCTTCACAAATAAGCCTGTAAACCGTCAAACATGAACAATAAATATGGACTCAGCCTCTCAAGCCTATGTCTCTCTGAGAAAGTTTTATGACAAGGGGACTGCCTATCACTGTGGCATCATAGATGGGAAAGAGAAAGGAGAACGGGACCCTTATCTACCAATCTCCATAAATGATCCTTTATGCTATTTGTGGTTTGCAGAAAGTGATTGTCAGAGACCAATGTCTGGGCAGCAGAGTGGGTCAGGGCTGCCACCCTGATGTCTCTGAGCCAGCCAGCAAAGGAGTCCACCCTGCTGACCTCAAGCCCTGCCAAAGACTGGTTGGCCCTGGCCTAAATAGCCACATGTTTGCAAAGGCACAAACAGTAAATGCAGTGGAAATCCACTTCTCAGAACCAAGGGCTTCTGGAGCAGAAGAGCAGGCACCTGGTGCAAAAGCTCTCTCTCCTTCTGGAGGCATGTAAATGAGAATAGCGCACACATCACACACAACCCCCAGATGTGGTTAGCGCGAGAAAACTCTAGCTTGAGATGTGTTGCAGGAAATTCATGCTTTCAGGTGGAAAGGAAGGGGGCAGAGAGACACATCAGATTAATCATCATTAACTATTCTTGAAATAACCACAGCACCCCCCTCACCCATGCGTCTAGTCACCAGCACTGGCCAAGGTCTGTAGAAGAAACTATCAAATATGATAATGCAAGAAACATGTGAAGATGAGGGATGGTTGGGGCTTTCTTTCTGGGTTTCCATTGTTCAGAAATCAATATTTATGCATAAAAATGTCTAGAGGGAGAAACACCAAAATGTTGACAATTGTGATCTCTAGATGGTAGGATTATGGGTGCATTTTTTCCTTTTTATTTTTCTATATTTTATAAATTTTCTATAGCAAATGTCATAAAAATATCTATGCTATCCTATATTATTTTCATACAGATTTAAAGAACATGACATTTTCATATAGTCTTAAGAGAAAACAACCATCACAAAATTGCCCACACACAGTCTGATCTCAATCCTGTAAACAAGAGAGATCATCCAAGGGTTAAGTAGGAGGCAGGGTAATTTTAATGGGTTTTTTGTTTGTTTTACTTTTAGAAAAGTGTTCTTTACTTTTCTATATTTTCCATGTTGCCCGTGTATCCTCAGTGTTTCTAGGCTTCATTAAATTTGGGGTAACAATAGAGTCTCATTAGCTTGTCAACCTTCCTCCCATGTACACCTAGGACCTTATTCAGTTTTTAAGGTTCTCTCTCCCACCTCCTGAAAGTGTTTCTGGAACAGCCCCAAAGGGTATCCAGAGGCACCAGCCAGCAGTTGGTACTGGCCTGGGCTGGGCCCTGCTTCTGGCCCCGCTCCACTTCCATTCTTCTAACTCCACCTCAGTTCACAGGGGCTGCCAGCTACCATTACTGGCTGGTTCCAGGCAGCTCTCAATTCCGCCTTCTCCTCCCCCTCATCCTAGCCTCCCACACTCTTATCCCTTTCATGTTGAGACAGCTTCCGACTGCTGTGAAGTGAGAAGACAAATTGCTCCCTCACCTCCGTGTCATGCACACCTTTTTGTCCCAACAAGTTATGGAAGTTTCTGAGCCTCTTTATTCAGTTTCACCAAACCAATTCCTGTCCAGGCACACCCATCCTGGCTGGGCTGGGACAGTGTCTGATAAAACTAACTTGCTCTTCCTGGAACCACCCTTAGGCCTTGGGGCTGAATCCAGTTCTTCCTTTCTGATCTTCTCCCCCAGTTTGCTAAACATATTCTCATATTTTTAACCCGTGTGTGATTGAGTTTCTTCCTCAGAAAGTCTTTTGAGCTGCCATATAAATTGGAGGTGCATAGAGATGTCTACAGTAGAAGAAGATGGGGTGGATAGGGGCAAAGAGTGCTGCCTAATTCCACTGCCAGTCATATCTCAACTCAGGTGGCCCCAGCTGCCATCCTCACTACATCTGCTAGAAGAATGTTTTACTCTTGTAATTAAAAAAAGGAAGAGAGAAAATAAACATTTACTTAAAAGTAAATGAATGTTCTATGCCAGAATGTGTGAAAGGAATTAATTAACTCAGGTTTGTGCTTTTGCACTTGAGAGATCTTGACCAATGTCCAAAGGGTACACGGCTGAGTACAGAACTCGTGACTCTAGCTAGGACCTCTTAAACTGTTAAATTATTTTGGTTAGGAGTGAGATTGTCTTTCTGTAGAAAGGAGCAGGTCACCACTAAGTTTGATCCTTCCTTCAAGCTTTGGAGTCCCCTAAATTCAAGTAACAGGTAAAAATTGCCCTTTTCCCTGCTTCAAATAAAATGAAGAAAATTAGCTCTGTAGCAGTGAAAGTTATAATTAGAAACATTTTATTTCCCCAGAGAAAAGGCAATTCAGCAGATTTGTACAGGGAAATAACATCTCCTCAATCCCAGTTGTCAAAAACAAAAACAGGAAAAAAAAAAAAATTTCCGACCTTGCATGGACTTAGCGTTTTCCTTTGTAAGATTAACCAGTTATTAGCCTGAAGTGTTCTGGATGGTTTGGGGTGTATGTGTGCATGAGTGTGTGTTTGTGTGTGTGCATGCATGCATGTATGTGGGCATGTGTGTTTAATATCTAGCAAAGACTTTGCTGACAAGGATCTGGCTATTGTAAATGTTTACTCTCAATCCAGAAGGAGAACACAAACCTTCAAATGGTGTTTCAAGTCTCTGCAGGTAAATCGCCAGCTAGTGTGGACATTTAAGAGGCAATTTGCAGATTTCTAGTGGCAATGTGGTCCAGGTTCTGCCATCCAGAGGAGTAGAAATCACACCAATAGCTAGAATCTACTCAGACAGTCAAAGCTCAGATCAAGAAACAGAACACATTCTGCACCCCAAAGTGTTTGAATACTTTTTTATTTAGGATCCTGGAATTTAAATGGACTTGCCTACTTTGTACCTAGGTGGGTTTCCAGCTTTAGAATGAGATCCACATTATGTTAGAGCCAGGAGGGGCCTCCAAGATCACCACCGTAAACCAGCTCAAAACTCAAATGAAGAACAGACACAGAAGAGAAGAGGCAATTTGTTGAATGACACACAGCTGTCTAACGGCAGGGGCAGTGAAGGGCATTGTGACCCAGGATGGCTGGCCCACACCTGTATCCTTTCCACCACATCCAACTGCTTACCTTTATTCAAAGGACAAAGGACAGCATGCTTACTTTCAAGCCATAAGCTTATTCAAGGTGCCAAGACTCCTCTGAATCTGTCATCAGTTTCTGTTGTTTTAACTCCTAAATGAACAAAAATATAAAGCGCCTGTGCATAATACTGTGCTATATTCCATCTCAACCCAGATGCAGAACAAATACTCCAAAAGTGGCATTGCCTGTTTCTTAAATGAAGACGACAGCTACTGGGACCCCAATGATGAGGAGAGTATGAACGATCCCTGCTGGCAAGTCAAGTGGCAGCTGCGTCAGTTTGTTAGAAAGGTAGGTGGGCTACCAGGTAACTCCCCTAGTGGGCACAGAGGGTCGAGGAGAAGGATTTAAGGTCATCAAGTCTACACTCTTCATTTTACAAAGGAGGAAACTGAGGCCCAGAGTGTTTAAGTGATTTCCCCCAAATTCATAGAACTAGGAAAAGATGGAACACACCAAACAGCGGGTCCTGGCCGACTCCTGGTCCACTCCAGAGACCCTCCCCATCTAGTCCAACCTTTATGTCTCACACTGTGGAAACTGAGGCATAGACAGGGCAGTGTGTTCAAGGTCAACAATAAAGGACGTGTGTGATTTTTTTTCTTATTCAGAAGCCAAAAAAGGCCAAATAATGGTGTTTTCTGTTCTTCCCGCATTGTTGATCTCTGGAATTAAATAGATATTTATTTTTGTATGCATATAGAGACGAAGAAAGAGGAAAGGAAGAGGGAAGAAAGAGATACTTTAAGAAACTAAAGGTGAAGATGTCTCAATTTACAGTTCGTAAATGACAAATTACAAAATATTTCTATCTGTGTATGGAATTTGCTTACACAGGATCCCTAGCAGAAACATTATGTTAGCTAAGTTTATGTTACTAAATGTGATTACATAATTTTACTTTCAGCAATGTGACATGTCAAATCAAGTTTTTTTTCCGGGCTGCTTCCTTCTTTGTAAGACGGCATTTAATAATATTTACCTTCTGCCTACCTGGAAAGGTCAGATGAGAACACAGATATGAAAATAGTCTGTAAACTATGAAGGAACATCATTGTTTTAAAATAGGGACATTCCCAGGGTAGGAGGAGGATGTATTGCTCTATTGTTTGGTATGTCTTTGCATAGAAACGGTGTAATGTTGGTGGTTAGGGCTCTGGTTTATAACCCTAAGGAGTCCTCACAGTAGAGCCCAGACATCACCTCTGATGCTATTTCTATGAGAAATGAAATCAGACTCCCCTCTGTGAGTCCTAGAAACCATCTGCTCCATGGCCACCCTGGAAGCATGGCCTGGGCAGGGCGCCCACTGCACACGAGCTGTACTGAAGCACCCGTGACTCCAGTGCCCCAAGTTACCAGGAACAGGAAAGGCCCTGGGTTGGGGAAGAGTCCTGAGAAGGCTGAGGAATGGGACTCTGCAGTCCCTGCGGTTAGAGGGGTGGCAAACCCACAGGTTGTAGGGGAGAGAAACTCAGAACTAGGGTAGAAATCTGGAGACTGAGGAAGGGGCTGGATGCTGGGGCTGGAGGGGGGAGGTGAGAGAAGTAGTGGGGACAGATTTACATATTTCTTTCCTGCCATTCTCCCTGTCCCTCCCATTCCCACATCCTGCCACTAACTAGATCAGAGAGAAACTAGGAGAGGACACAGAGGGGTGGGAGAGTGTAGCTGGGGAAAGAATTCCCCATTTTTTTCAGGCACCATTAATTGAATAGACTATTTCCAGTAAACATCCTATGTCCATTACATACATTATCTCATTTAATCCTCACAACAGCTCTGTGAGGAAGGAATCATTATTACTTTCCTCTTTTTTTTTAAATAGATGAAGAAATTAAAGTTCACATCAGTTAAGTAACTTGAGCAAAGTAGTAATTGACAGAATTGAATCCAGGCTGTCTGATCATACTGTAATCCTTCTTTTATTCTGCCTCCCACACTGCAGGAATACCCTTCTCCCTTTCCTGCTGCTCCTCTTCCTTCCTTCCTTCCTTTTTGTCCCAGAATGAGAGAGATCGAGAGAGCAAGAGCAAGAAGAGAGAGAGAGAGAAAGGGAGAGAGAAATGAGAGAGAGACAGAGAGAAAGAGAAGGAGAGAGAGAGAGGGAGAGGGAGAAAGAGAGAGAAAGAAAAAGAGAGAGAGAGAGAATATGAGGGGCCACCTCTCGCTTTTCCTTCCCATACACCAGTGCCCACTGGACTACAGGCGGTCCCCCCCTTATCTGGGGTCAGGCTGGCGGCAGAGGGAGAAGCAGAGAGCTTCTGATTTGGGGTGGGAGTACAGAGAAGGGGAGTTTCTGGCAGTTGCAAAATTAACAGCAGTGATGGGAAAGGAGGGCAGTGATGGGCAAAACCTCAGGGTTGACAAAACTGAATGGAGGGGAATTTAGAAGCCATAGATGAGCCAAGTCAGAGTCTGCCCATTTAATAGAAAAGCTCAGTTTTTGCTCTTACTGGTTTTCCCTACTGGTTAGTAACAAAGAAGGTGACACTAGATGTTTAGCAAAGATATGGAAAAGTGGTAAAATATGATAAGAATGCCTCAGCCACATTCTCAGAAATGAAAGAAGGACGTGACGTTGCCAGGTCCCAGCCTGATGAGCTGTGTACGTCTGCGGGCATCATGAGAGAGAGGAAGTGTGTGTGTATCTTGAGGTTTGGGTCTGTGCAATAATTTATAGCCCCAAGACTTTACTACACAGTGCACCCATACACATCCATGCGTGCAGAAATACACACCTCACACAGAGAAAGTGAAGTGACATGGCTGACACATCCATCAGCCACAAAGAGGCCTGGGGACTTTAGGCTGACCTAATTGGCAGATGGCTCCTTTCTCCTGTGCTGTTCCAGGTGTGGCCTTTCAAAGACTTCGTGCAGACACAGAACTTTCCCAGACAGAGGACCGTCCTTCAATCACCATGTAGGGACAGCTGCCTCGGTATTCATACCAGCAGCCACTCTAACACATAAACGCTATCCTTGAACAATTGAAAGCTTCCTTGATATCATATGTGGAAATTTCCTGGTAGACATCAGCAAGAAGAGCCATAGATGTTCTATAGTCAGTTTAAATTTTTAGGGAAATTAACAAGCTTTATTCAATACTATTTGCAGATGATTTTGAGAACCTATGAGGAATCTCTTCCTACAATTTCAGGTAGTATTTTTTTGTTATTTTAATTTTCTACTGTCAATTTCATGACAGGGTGAACAGCTCTCCATCCTCTTTCTCTCTGCTCCCATCCACACATCCCACCTCTGACTGCTGCTCCCCGTCTCATTTTCATTTTTGCATTGGAGCTAGAAAGCTCAGAACCAAATCCATGGCCCATATATGGTCAGAACTTTATTTCGTCTAAATCTTTTTTTTCCAACGTGGATTTTCCTTTCACCTCAATTTCTTCAATTATTTATTTTTTACCTTCTAGTGTGTTCTAAATAAGCCATCTAAATCCTTTCTGGAACGTGGCTAGAAGTGAGATAAACAAGGGCCCCAAAGTTACCCATCTTCTATGCTTCCCACCACCACTAGGCGCTATGTCTTTCTTTTTGCAAAAGCCTCTTGCTCCGTCATGTCTTTCCCAAGACTCCTGCCCACGCACAGTTCTTATCCTGTGGTCCCCACCCTCTGGCCATCACCCTGTTCATGGGTAGCAGCCTGCTCTTGATCCCCATCCTCCTTCAGTGCTGTTGCCCAGGCTGGCTTCTTTGGTCCTCCTTCGGGCTTCTTCAGTTCCTGGCTTTTCACAAAACTGGCTCCTTCTCATCCTCCATCTCTGTCACCTAATTATCATCTCTTCAGAGGCACGTTCCCTGGCCATCTTTCTAAGTGAGTTTCCCTACACCCTGTTATTTCTGTCACACTTATCTTGTTCACTTCCTTTTATTTTTATAGATATTTTATCTGTGTGCTGTACGATTCCCTACTAGATTAAAGATCCACAAAGACAGAAAACAGGTCTGTTTCTCTCACCTCTCTCTATTTAGCACCCAACTCTATGCCTCAAGCCTAGTAGATTCTCTTTCATCCCCTCTGACCCCCAGCCCTTACCTGCACCACTTTTGGCCTGTGTGTGTGTGTGTGTGTGTGTGTGTGTGTGTATTTTGATTGAGATGAAAGTCACATAACATTCAATTATCCATTCTAAAGAGCACAATTCAGTGGCAGTTAGTAAATTCACAGTCTTATGCCACCACCATCTCTCTCTACATAGAAGGCTCTTAACATATTTTTTGAATGAATGCATGAGTAAATAAATTACTGAATTAAATTTGCTACTTCACATTCGGTTCACCATAGCTCCATTATCCCACACTAATGGCCATACAGGCCTGAATACATATACCAGAGACTTATAGCCCTGGGGCGCACCAGCCTGGGAGAGAAGAAACGATTTTTTAACATATGTGTTGTTAATGATGTCTTCCTACTTTTCAGCTATCATTTTCCAACACGATAAGCTTCATCATCACTTGACAGCCCCCATTTTCCTTTATTAAATTGACTCTATTAATTATTAAGGACAAGACCTGGTCTTAGGGTCTAAGTATTCTCTTTGGTCATTTCCCCGAAGACAAAGATGGTAGTCAGAATATTGAACACTCCACCTCTTCTGATGAGGCACACCAAATCCATAGTCTACAGTAGATGCATGCACTATTTTCAGTGTTAAGAGAAAAGTATTCTTTTTTATTCATCCCAATAAGGTGTAGAAATCACATACTTCTCAGTACACCAAGATGTATCCATGACACCCAATATACATATTCACAGGTTTCTTTTCTGGGAGGTATTTGCTATAGTCAGTAGGAAATTTCCTCTCTAGAATTTGCTTTTAAATCTAGGCTTGTCCATATACTTGCAATGACCTCAAATGTGAGATATTTATAATTGGATTCAGTTGTTGAATATTTAAAAACAAAATGTTAAGGTCTAGGGGCAGGCAAGGCATTATGAATTATTTAACAGTGGAGGTTAAAGGTAAATGGACACATCAACCTTGAAAGCTGAGCATCCTGAGAGTAATGCGTAATTGATTATGCATGCCCACGCCAAGTTTGGTCTTCAGTATTGTATGAATGCCTACCCATCCTGAATAAGTAACTAATACCAGATAGATGGAAGCGATTCTCATTTCCCATTCATTCCTCCACAATGGAATTGTAGCACTTCCTTTCAGTTCCCTCTATTACTAGCCTGGATTAAAGCCTCCTGTTTTCAGTCCTGATCAATTATGATGGTGTGGTAACTTGCCATTCTCCAGCCCTCTCACCTCCTATACATCAAACCATGGTGTTAGATAGGTTAACTTAAAGCACAACACATATCTCTTCGCTTCCCTGACCAAAACTTTTTTTTTTTTTTAATTTTATTTATTTATTTATTTATCCCCCAAAGCCCCAGTAGATAGTTGTATGTCACAGTTGCACATCCTTCCAGTTGCTGTATGTGGGACGTGGCCTCAGCATGGCCAGAGAAGCAGTGCGTCGGCGCGCGCCCGGGATCCGAACCCGGGCCGCCAGCAGCGGAGCGCGCGCACCTAACCGCTAAGCCACGGGGCCGGCCCCCAAAACTTTTTAAGAGTCTTCCCATGTCCTATAAAATCCAAATCTCTTAGGCTAACATTCAGATTCTCTATAGTTTGGCTCCTCATTCAAGTCTGAAACCGAACTCTTCCCATGCCTGTGTCCCAGGAATGCTTTGTGCATCCTGCCTTGGGCCTTGTTCTAGATCTCGTTCTAGATCTAGACCCCAAGCCAGCCGATCCTCACTCTGTTCAGAGAATTATCCTTGCACCTCAAACAATTTTTTGCATTCATTTGTTTATAATTCTTTCTACTTGTCCCTAGAATAGTGACTGGCATAGATGTGATGGGCACAATGGTTTGTTTGAGTAAGTGAATGAAAGAGCCTTAGCACAAACCTCTCCTGACCTCAGCTCTCCAATAAATAGGAGTCTTCCCCTTCTCTGAACACCCACCACTCTTTATTTCTATTTCTCACAGGTAAATTTTCACTTTCTAATTCATATCTTCTCTAAAAGACTGTATGTTTCTTGAGGGATCAGTCAGTGTAATCAGTGATTAATCTTTGCAGCACTTGTAGGGTGTAGGGCAGTGCCTTGTCCCTGGTGATCATTGCTTAATGAAAGAATATAATTTATCTTAACAACCAATGTAAGCACACTTGGGAAGTTTGAGCTGATTTTTTTAAAGAGTAGTTTGTTGAATTTGTATTTTTTAAGGCTGCTCCAAAGTACTTCAGATGGTGATCCATAAATGTTATGTGTTTATTATGATCTAGGGAATCAGCCATATATATGCTCATACACTGATTATCGTGACCAGTATGTCAATTCATATTCCTTTTGGGAGGTGGGGGGATGACTACTGGACACCAGTTTGTAGCATCGATGGACAACTGTTATCACGGCTACTTCTTTAGAACCAGTGGTAGCCAGCAAAGAGGAAAAATAATTGAGATGACAAAAATTGGTATCACGCTGATTGTTTCTATATATAACTCAAAGTGGAAATTTGCCAATACTTGGTTATTTATGCACTTTAAAAGACTCAGCACGGTTATTATGAGTCCACAGTTATTTATTTATTTTTTTTGGAAAAGGACCAGAATCTTCACTTTTTATATTCTAGTTGGACCTTACCTCTGAGATCCCAATAAATCATACCCAAGTTACTGCTTATTCCTCCCGTCTAGAGTCCTTCTCAAATGGAACATAAGCTAAGGTAGACTCATCATCGTACTAAAATGTAGGCCGTTTTTATGAAAACCCATATAATCAGTTTTGGAAGCCCAGTGTGCTTACAATGCCTGATTGACAACAGCTGTGGACAGCAATGTATTTGAGAAGTAGTTTGACACACGTTGATGATTCTTTGTCATTTCTCTTTTAGAAAAGCAACAAAATATTCCTCCGGAAGTAAGAGAAAGAGGTCTTCAGAAAGTAGCAGCTCACATAACTGGGACCAGTCGGAGAAGAAGCACAGTCTCAGTTCCACGTAAGAAAAATAATGAATATTGGTTTAAAGGAAAGCAGTGGAAGAATTTGTTCCAGAGAGTTTATTCTTTTAACTTATACCTGAAATGTGTTATGACTGTCTACAAAGTGCTCAGTGGTAATCAGGTCTCACACTGACTCTTTTCAGAAGCAAGACTACAAGGTGAATAGCTTAATTACTGCCCTGGCATAACTGGCCTCAGGAAAATCATGAGGTGGGAGAACTTGGTCTCTGAGTTTCCCATGCCCCCATTTTTGCTTTTCTTCTTCTTAGTAATTTCTCTCTCTCACATCCATCGAATCTTCCTCCTCTTCAAAGGTTCTAAATCAGTCATTTACTTTCACCATGAGTCACAAAGCCCTCCTAGTGGCATTTGTATAGTATTAAGTTGAACCACAGGAATTTGCTAATATGTGACCATTTTTCACTTACAGAAATGTCAGTTTCATATAGTTTAGCCAAATATGTCAAGCTTAATTTTTAACTGTAAAACAGGTGTCCATATAGAGCTGTAGCTAAGTGCATGGGTCTTACATTCTAATACCTACGTTGGAATCCCAGTTCCTCCTCATCTAGATATATGTTTTTTTGTTTTTTGGGCTTTTTTGTTTTGTTTTTTGTGAGAAGGACTAGCCCTGAGCTGACATCCGGTGACAATCCTCCCCTCTTTTTCTTGAGGAAGATTGGCCCTGGGCTAACACCTGTGCCCATCTTCCTCCACTTTATATGGGACGCCGCCACAGCATGGCTTAACAAGCGGTGCATTGGTGTGCGCCGGGGATCGGAACCTGCGAACCCCGGGCCACCGAAGCAGAGCACGCGCACTTAACCGCTTGTGCCGCCAGGCGAGCCTCAGTTTTGAACAAATTACTTAACCAAACCAAGCTTCAATTTCTTCATATACAAAGTAGAGATAATCTTTAACTCATAAAACAGTGAAGACTAATGCATGCAAAATGCCAGTGTATTGTAAGAACTCAATCAGTAGTTGCTTTTATTATGAAAAGCTGTTTCTCAAGTTAAAGAAAGTTCAGGCCTCAGTTAATGGATGAAAAATTTGTTGGGGATTTTTTGTTTGCTTCTGCACAGTTGCCTTTCTGGTATTCCTGAACTCAGGTTTTATAAATGATTGACATGTTCTGACTACGATTGAGATCATTGTTACAATGTTACTGTTTACCAAACATCAACAAATATTACAATTATTTTAAAGTCTTAAAAAACTAAATTTTGCACCAACTGTGGAGATGAGCCCAAAGTTTGAAGGACTATCATATTTTGGTAGGGCCCTTTTTCATTCAAAGTCTTTGGGAGTTAAAGATCTAAGGATCTGAAGATCTTTAAATCTGGGCTCTCTTTGCCAAACTTGGTGCCCTGTCTTATTGTGGACTAGAGATGCTTTCTGCTGGGATGGTGCCTTTGGCTCTGGATTGCTGAGAAAGACCAAGGAGGGACCCAAAGAGACCCAAAGGAATAGCAAGATGTTTTGAGCTCTAGGCTTAAAGAAATAGATATGTTTCTTTTGGTTTCCTTCTGTGTTGTTCATTTGAGCTCACCAACACAGGAAGGGAGGCAGGAGTTCAGGACAGAAGTTCTGCTCAGGAGTAAAGATTGCTATTGAGTGAACCATCCTCAGAGCTGAGTGTGGCAGATGTGACATAAGTGGCAGATGAGGTACAGAAAGGTAACGGACTCCCAACATGTCACAATTATACAGGAGCCTACAGATTTCTGTATGACTAGAATTTAAATCCTTTACAATCCCAACCGAAAAATAGGCTAGCCATAGCTATTAGGAAACTCTTTGCTTTGCTACAAACTCCCTTCTTTTAACTTTCTTTTTCTCTAAACTTCATCCAGGCTCCAAAAATGAAAAAGCTCTGGGCCAGAAAATAAACTCCTGGGAGACATCAAGAAAAGGACATTCATTCCTGAATAATTTGCACTTGAGGAATGGAGAGCTGGTTATCCATCAAACGGGGTTTTATTACATCTATTCCCAAACATACTTTCGATTTCAGGAACCTGAGGAAATTTTGGGAACAGTTGCAAGAGAAGGGAACAGAAAGAGAAACAAACAGATGGTACAATATATTTACAAAAACACAGACTATCCTGACCCTATTCTGCTGATGAAAAGTGCTAGAAATAGTTGTTGGTCTAAAGATTCCGAATATGGACTCTATTCCATCTATCAAGGTGGAATATTTGAGCTTAAGGAAAATGACAGAATTTTTGTCTCTGTAACTAATGAGCACTTGATTGACATGGACCAAGAAGCCAGTTTTTTCGGGGCCTTTTTAATAGGCTAAATAATCTGCAAGGAAAAAACAGTGCCTTCAAAGTAACATTTCATTTTCAGGGTGCTATACTGTGAAAATATCCCACCATATGACAAAGTAAGGCAGCCTGAGCAAAGCAGTCCCACCAAAAGACTTTGCAACATACACTTTTTTAATATCTCTGAAAAGTGACCAAATTATTCCAAGAAAGTGAAATTGCCAACAGAACCTTCAGGGGTCTACCTGATATCGGTTTGCTAGCAGAAATCTAGACGATTCTGTTTCCAAACACTTATGTAGCAATTAACATTTTCTGTCTTTATCATCTACTCTCGTGAAGATTCCAGAAGAAAGAATAACGATCCATCTCTTAAGTAGTATATCACATCAGTAGTTTCCACGTTGCCATAAAGGCAGAACATTCTCCAAGTTGAAAGAAAAAGGGCACCAGTAAGAGGTCGCGGTCAGGGGAGCCAATCTCTGTCAATATATGCAACCTGCAAAGGGAGTTTGTGCTGTGCAGGACCTTGCAGGAGTCATCTCATACACCTGGATCTGGTGGATGGAAATAAGCAAGTTCCACTCAAAATAGTATCACTTTGTTAAAAAAACAAAGTTATGTTTGGTGAACAAGGAACTATTTCTGAATGGCTTGTGCTTTTCACTACCAAAAGTCAAACTGGCCAAAAGTGCTGAAGGTATTTTTGATAAAAGACTCTATAATGACTGATCAGCTAATAAAAATCAGGGAATGTAGTCTCATGTGAGCAGGAGGAGAAATGGTAAAAGTGGAAATGACAAGCACAGGTAAATCAGCAGAAAAGAGACAAATAAAGATCTGCCCCCACCCCTCCACCCCACCCCCACTCCTCCACTGCCAAATGTCAATATCAAGTATATATCTGCTTAAGGTTGCATCATTTATCTGCCCCTGCCCCTGCCAGAAGAACAGCAATTACTTTTATCTTCCAAAATCATGGCACAAAACATTTCATTTCACCATGTAATTTAACCAGTTGTAGAAACAAAATTAGTTGGAGGATTTGTCTAATCTCTTCTAATTGTTATTCCTAACCACAGCATAATTTATACTCTTTGGATGTATGCTCAAATGTTCATTTAAATGTGTTCTGATCAAATAGGGCTTTTTCTAAAAGGCTCATTCAAATTTAAATTTGCAACGTACTTGAGACACCTGGCACTTCTGACCCTCCTTACACTACTTTTTCCATAACACTAATCAAGCTCTACATACTAACGAATTACTCATTTGTTATTCTGTTTTTTAAAGCCTGTCTCCTCTCACAAGAATATGAGCCATGATAGCAGAGAACGTTTAGTACTGTTTACATCTGCATCCCCAGTACCTAGAACAGTACCTGAACATAATACCCATGCAAAATATATTTGTGAATAAATGAATGACTGAATGAATGAATACTTAGTCATATGGAAAAAAAGAAAGAAATATCCCCTGCCTTACCCCTTACACTGAAAAAACTTTGGAGAATTTCAAAAGTAATCTCATGGTGGAGAAGAACTTTTCAACCAGGATTTAAAACCCAAAGAAAAAGACTGAAATGTTTGAGGACATATGACTTAGGGATGGGAAAAAGAATTATTTTTACTTTATATTTTTATACTAAAATCTTAAAATATGTTTCTTTTTCAATAAAAAAAATTGTTGAAGTATGTAGTTTTTGTTTGTCGAGTACTTACCTTTGTTTTATAGTACCAAGATTACTAACAATGGGGAAAAGGACTTCTCTTTTTCATGATATCTTTTATCTGACATATCTTACAGAAGACAGGAATAAATTGCTCACTTTTTATTTAATGTGATAAAATATATCAGTCCTTTCCTTTTGGCTCGTGCTTTTATTATGGGTTGAATTGTGTCCCCCAAAAAGATATGTTGAAGTCCTACTCCCCAGGTCCTCAGAATGTGACCCTATTTGGAAATAGGGTTGCTGCAGATATAATTAGTTAAGATAAGGACATAGTGGAATAGAGTGGGCCCTTAACACAATATGACCACTGTCCTCATTAAAAGAAGGAAATCTGGAAACAGAGACAGAGACACACGGGGAGAACTCCATGTGCTAACAGAGACAGAGATTGGAGTAATGTAGCTGCAAGCTAAAGAGCACCAAGGATTGATAGTCATCATCAGAAGCTAGGGAGAGACAAGGAAAGAGTCTACCCAGTAGAGTCTCACAGGAAGTGTCTGAGACCCAGAGTTTCAGAAATCTGCTGATACCTTGATTTCAGACTCCTGGCCCCCAGAATTGTGTGAAAATAAATTTCTGTTGTTGAAAGCCACCAGTGTGTGGCACTTTGGTCCAGGAGCCCTAGGAAGCAAATATAGCTTTTCATACCATGTTTAAGAAATCTTTTCTACTGATATCATACAGATATTACCATATATATTTTTTCTAAAAGTTTTAAAGTTTGGCCTTTCATAATTTGATAGTATCATTCGATTGTAATTTAATTCATGTGTCATGTGAGATAGGGATGTAATTTTATCTTTTCCCATTTCTGTAGCCAGTTATCCAGCACTGTTCATAGGATAGTTCACTCTTTTGTCCACTGAGTTTCCTGTCTTTTCTATCATATGCCAAGCTTCTATGGGTCTGTTTCTGTGCTCACATTTTTTTTTTCCTATTGGTCTAGTAGTCCATACCATATGTTTGGGTTTTTTTTTAATTGTGATAAAATATACATAACATAAAATTTACCATTTGAATCATTTTTGAGTGTACAATTCAGTGGCACTAAGTTCATTCACATTGTTGTGCAACCATCACCACCATCCATTTCCAGAATATTTTTATCATCTCAAACTAAAACTTTGTACCCATTAAACAATAACTCCTCATTCTTCCTTCCCTTAGCCCCTGATAACCACCAAGCTACTTTCTTTCTTTATGAGTTTGACTATTTTAGGTAGCTCATGTAAGTAGAATTATAAAATATTTGACCTTTTGTGTCTGGCTTATTTTACTTAGGAAATAAGGTCTTCAAGGTTCATCCTTGTTGAAGTATGTGTCCGAGTTTCATTCCTTTTTAAGGCTGAATAATATTCCAACATATGTATATACCACGTTTTGTTTATCCATTCATTTGTCAATCATACCATCTGGCTCTAATGGTTACTATTTGCTTGACTACAAATCTTGATGTCCAGTATATTTGTTCCCCTTCTTTGGTTCTCTGTTTCAAAATAATGTGGGCTATTCTTAGCCCTTACTTTTCCCTGTGAATACAGAAACTGCCTGGAAGTTGTGTGTACACACACACATGCATACACACACGCACAATCTTTTAGATATTTTGATAGTGTAGGGGAGGAAAAATTTCTTTTCTATCTTCTTAGGATCTCCAGCAGGGCTTAAGAATTAAACTGACATAAGACAAATTAACAGAAGAAAAGGATATAAATTTTTATCATTATTATTATTTTTACATATACGTGGGAGCCTTCATAAGAAAAATGAAGACCCAAAGAAGCAGTTAGAGTTGAACGCTTATATACTGATTTGGACAAAGAGTATTAACTTGTGAAAACATGACAAGGCAAAAGGGCTTGGGCTATGGTAGTTAATTCGTGGAGAAGTGATTAGGAAGATAAGGATTAGTTTAACAAGGTTCCTTTTATGAACCAGGCCAGGGCCTCTCACCAGACATTGAATCTGTCAGCACCTTGATCTTGGACTTCCCAGCCTCCAGAACTGTAAGAAATAAATTTCTGTTTTTTATAAGCAACCTAGTCTATGCTGCTTTGTTATAGCAGCCCAAACAGACTGACAAAGGGGCAGAGAGATTATTTGAAGAAATAATGGCCAAAAACTTCCCAAATTTGAGGAAAGATCTAAATCTACAAATCTGAGAAGCTCAATGACCCTCAACAAGTTAAAGAGATCCATACCAAGACACACTATAATCAAACTGCCTAAAGATAAAGAGAGAATCTTGAAAGCAGTAAGAAAAAATTAACTTGTAACACACAAGAGATTCTCAATAAGTTTGTCAGTCAATTTCTCAGCAGAAACCTTAGAGGCCATAAGACAGTGGATGATATATTTAAAGTGCTGGAATCAAAAACTGTCAACTGGATATTCTATATTCAGCAAAACTGTCCTTCAAAAATAAGGGAGAAATTAAGACATTCCCAGATAAACAAAAGCTGAGGGAATTCACTACCACTGAACCTGCTCTACCAGAAATGCTAAAGGCAATGCTTCAGGTTGAAATGGAAGGACACTAGACAGTAACTTGAAGCCATATGAATATATAAAGATCTCTAGTAAGGGAAAATACATGGTTAAATTTTAAAAAATTATTATTGTAATTTTAGTTTGTAAAATCCCTTTTTATATTCTATAGTGTTTAGAAGTCAAATGCAAGGGGCCGGCCCAGTGGCATAGTAGTTAAGTTCATGCACTCCGCTTCAGCGGCCCAGGGCTCGCGGGTTCAGATCCCAGGTATGGATTTACGCATCGCTTATCAGGCCATGCTGTGACGGGTGTCCCACATATAAAGTAGAGGAAGATGGGCACGGATGTTAGCCCAGGGCCAATCTTCCTCAGGAAAAAAAAAAAGGAGAATTGGCAGCAGATGATAGCTCAGGGCTAATCTTCCTCAAAAAAAAAAAAAGTCAAATGCATAAAATAATTATAATGGGTACAAATATATAAAGATGTAATTTGTAGAGGCCAGCTGGTGGCATAGTGGTTAAGTTCATGCACTCTGCTTCAGTGGCCCAGGGTCTGCAGATGCAAATCCCGAGGGTGTGGACCTACACACCACTCATCAAGCCATGCTGTGGTGGGATCCCACATACAAAATAGAGGAAGATGGGCACAGATGTTAGCTCAGGACTTATCTTCCTCAACAAAAAGAGGAAGATTGGCAATGGATGTTATCTCAGGGCCAATCTTCCTGACCAAAAAATAAAAAATAAATAAATAAGTAAATAAAAATAAAGATGTAATTTGTGACATCAGTAACATGAAGTGGCAGGATGACAGAGATGTAAGGGAATAATTTTTGTATGCAATTGAAGTTAAGTTGGTGTCTAACCAAAATTGATTGTTGTAACTTTAGGATGTTATGTGTAATCCCCATGGTAACCACAAAGAAAATATCTATAGAACATACACAAAAGGAAATGAGAAAGGAATCAAAACATGTCATTATAAAAATTCAACTAAACACAAAGGAAGGCAGTAATGAAGGAAATGAGGGACAAAAAGAGCTGTAAGACATTTAGAAAACAAATAAGTGGCAAAAGTCAGTCCTTTAAATATATATGGATTAAACTACCCAATCAAAAGGCATAGATTGAAAAAAATGGATTAAAAAAAAAGCAAACATGACCCAACTATATGTTGTCTATAAGAGACTCCCTTTAGATCTAAGGATACATAGAGGTTGAAATTGAAATGAAAAAAAGATATTCCATGCAAATTGTAACCAAAAGAGAGCAATGGTGGCTATACTAATATCAGAGAAAATAGACTTTAAGTTAAAAACTATTACTAGAGACAAAGCAGTACATATAGGCATATCTCATTTTATTGCACTTCACTTTATTGTGCTTTGCAGATATTGAACTTTTTACAAGGCCCTCCACCAGCAAAAAGATTACAGCTCACTGAAGACTCAGATAATGGTTAGCCTTTTCCAGCAATAAAGTATTTTTTAATTAAGGTACATGCATTGTTTTTTAGACATAATGCTAGTGCACACGTAATAGACTACAGTATAGCGTAAACATAACTTTTATATGCACTGGGAAACCAAAAAATTCATGTGACTCACTTTCTTGTGATATTCACTTTATTGTGGTGGTCCAGAACTAAACCTGCAATATCTCCGAGGTATGCCTGTAGAGATTAGATTTATGGAAAAGTTTTGAAGATAGTCCAGAGAGTTCCCATATATCCATATCCAGTGTTCCCTACTGTTAATATTTTACATTAGTATGGTGAATTTGTCACAACTAATGAACTTGTTGATACAGTATTATGAAGGAAAGCCCATACTACTTAGATTTCCTTGCTTTTATCTAATGTCTTTTTCTGTAACAGGATACCACATTCCATTTTTTCTTCATTTCTCTTACACTTATCTAGACTGTGACAGTTTCTCAGACTTTTCTTGTTTTTGATGCCTTTTATAGTTTTGAGGAGCAGGTTTTTCATAGAAAACTTTGTATTAGGTTAATGAAGTTACTCCCTGTTGCTAATTTCCTAAGAGTTTCAATATGAATAGGTTACTGAATGCTAGTCTGGATCTATTGAAATAATTGTATGTTTTTTATCCATACAATTAATTGGGTGAATACTACAATAGGTTTTGTAATGTTAAATCATTCTTGTAATCTTGGGACAAACCCTAATTGGTTATAAAATGTTATTTATTGTATATATTCCTGAATCTAGTTTTCTAATATTTTACTTAGGAATTTTACTTATATGTTTATTAACGAAAATCTTAACATATAATAATCTTAACAAATTTCTCCCTTGTTATGTCCTTACCCAATTTTGGCATTGAGGTTATACTAGCTTCATAAAATAAGTCAGGAAGCTTTTTTATTTTAGAAAAGAGTAGACTTTTGATAATTGGCTTAGTTTCTTTAATGATTACACATATACTCATATTTTCTATTTCTAGTTCTTCTTGTCTCAGTTTTGTTCATTCACATTTTTCTATAAAAAATATTCAAATGTCTGAAAATTTCTTAGCATTAACTTTTACATAATTCATGCAAACCCCAAAATGGTTCACCTATTAGCCTATCTTGGTTTTGTGAAACCACCTCCATTTTGGTTTTTAATTCACAAATTTTGTTCAACATAAGTATCTCTCATTATAACATTTTTCAGGCAAAGGTTAGAAGGAAAAAAGTTAAATTTGCATGTCCAAAACTCAGTTTGACAGTTTCAACAAATATTCTGGGAAGAGCCTCAAATTATATTTCAAGTAAAGTGATACAGTATCAAAACCACATGTGAACATTATGAGCAGAGTGAACAGAAACTGCAGCCACCCAGAAGGAAAACAGCCAATTTGAACTGAAAGGGAAGGAGATAGGAAGGAATGAAGAAAAGCTGTCAGATTTCTTAGATATTGTAGGATGGGACCATAGAGCTATTGAACTGCAGATATGTGATATTCTTCAAGAGAAGGGAAGAAGGACCCCCAAAATAATTCAGAGATCATTAAGGCTGCCTTTTGGGTATCAAAAGGTAGGAATCTATCACTTGGATTTCAACAGATCAGACAAGTCTTGGCCATAGCTGTGAGTGTCGTGCTGTCCAAAGCCATAGAAGCAATGCTACCCAAAGCTGTAGGGTCAGCGTCGCCCAAACCTGTGGGGGCCAGACCCCTTCCCAGCAGAGCCATGGGGCATGGCTGCCTCCATGATGTCAAAGAATGAAGCCGCTCAGAATTGTGGGCACACAACCCAAACAGAAGACCACAGAGAGGCGAGGTCACTGCAGAGAGTCCCTGGTAGGGAAATGCCTAGTGAAGCCATGAGGATGTGGCTGCCCCATGATCCCAGACCAGTAGAGCCCCCAGTGTGCATGTCCGGACAGGGACAGCTGCAGGCAGACAAATCTAACCCGTGAGAACAGCTGCCTGGGCTGCCCCCAGCAGTGTCCCAGGGGCAGGGATAACCCAGTGTGCCCAGAAGGTGGTACCCCTGCCCCAGTGGGCCAGGCAAGCAGACCATCCAGTTAAAGATTATCCTCAACGTTAAGATTTGATGTTTACCCTGTTGGGTTTGGACTTGCTTGGAAACTGCCACCCCTTTCTTTCCTATTTATTCCTTGTGGAATGAGAGAGTTTACCCTATGCCTGTCCCACCATCATATTCTGGAAGCATGTAACTTGTTTTATTTAACAGATTCACTGCTGGAGAGCAATCTGCCTCAGAATGAATCATACTTTGATCTCACTCATATTTGATTTAGATGATATTTATATGAGACTGTAAACTTCAGACTTTTGAGCTAATGCTTGAATGAGTTAAAACTTTTTGGACTATTGAGATGGAATGAATGTATTTTACATGCAAGAAGGACATGAATTTGGGGGGGGGTGGAATCAGGAGCAGAATACTATGGTCTGAATGTTTATGTCCCCCTAAAATTCCTATGTTGAAATTCCAATGCCCTGTGTGATGGTATTAGGACCCGGGGCTTTTGGGAGGTGATTAGGTCATGAGGGCTCCACTTTCATGAATGAGATTAATGCCCTTTTAAAGAGGTCTGAGAGAAGTCCCTTGCCCCTTCTGTCATATGAAGATACAATGAGAAGTCTGCAACCCAGAAGAGGGCCCTCACCTGACCATACTGGCACCCTGATTTTGACTTCCAGCCTCCAAAAGTGCGAGAAATAAATTTCAGTTGTTTATAAGCCACCCAGTCTGTGTCATTTTGTTTTAGCAGCCCAGATGGACTAAGACACTCTCCAATCAAAAGGCATAGAGTGGCCGGATGAATTAAAAAAATAAGATCCAGCAATATGCTGACTACAAGACACTCACTTTAGATTTAAAGACACACACAGGCTGAAAGTGAAGGAATGGAAAAAGATATCCATGCAAATGGTAACCAAAAAACAGGAGGAGTGGCTACACTTATATCAGACAAAATAGAATTTAAGTCAAAAACTGCCTCTACAGACAAAGAAAGTCATTATATACTTATATAAGCTCAATTCAACAGGAAGACAGAACAGTTTTAAATTTATACACACCCAACATCAGAGCACCTAAATACACAAAGCAAGTATCAACAGATCTGAAGGGAGAAATTGACAGCAACACAGTAATTGTAGGGACTTCAATTTCTTTCTTACAATAATGGATAGAGCACTTAGACAGAAAATCAGTAAACAACTGACATGAACAACACAATATACAAACGGACCTAACTGACATATACAGAACTTTCAGCCCCACAGAAGAATGCACATTCTTCTCAAGTGTGCATGGAACATTTTCCAGGATAGATCACATTTGATCACAAAACAAGTCTTAACAAATTTTAAAAGATTGAAGTCACTCCAAGTATCTTTTCCAACCACAGTGAAATGAAACTAGAAATCAATAACAGCAAGAAAATGGGAAAATTCACAAATACATGGAAACTAAACAACACGCTCTTGAACCACTACTGAGCCAAAGAGGAAATCAAAAGAGAATTTAAAAAGTACCTTAAGACAAGTGAAAATGAAGACACAACATACCAAAACCTATGGGTTGCAGCAAAAGCAGTACTAAGAGGGAAGTTTACAGCAACGAGCACTAAAAAAGAAAAAAGGTCTCAAATAAACAACCTAACTTTACTTCTCAAGGAACTAGAAAAAGAACAAACTAAGCCCAAAGTTAGCAAAAGGAAGGAAATAATACAGATTAGAGCAGAAATAAATCAAATCAAGTATACAAAAATAATAGGAAAAAATCAACAAAGCTAAGAGTTGGTTTTTTGCAAAGATAAACAAAATCAACAAACCACTAGCTAGACTAACTAAAAAGAGATAGAGAGAGAGGCAAGACTCGAATAAATAAAATCAGAAAAGAATGAGAAAACGTTACAACAGATGCCTCTGAAAGAAAAAGGATCATAAGGGACTATTATGAACAATTATACAAACAATTATACAAAGCAACAAATTGGATAATCTAGAAGAAATAAATAAATTTCTAGAAACATAAAAGCTACCAAAACTGAAGCAAGAAGAAATAGAAAGCCTGAACAGACCAATAACAAATAAAGAGATTGAATCAGTAATCAAAAACATCCCAAAAAAAGAAAAGCCCAGGACCAGATGGCTTCACAGGTGAATTCTACCAAACATCTAAAGGAGAATTAATTCCAATCCTTCTTAATCCTTCCAAAAAATAGAAAAGGAGAAAACACTTCCAAACTCATTTTATGAGGCCAGTGTTACTCTAGTAATAAAACCAAAGATGCCATAAGAAAAGAAAACTACAGGCTAACATTCCTGATGAACATAGAAGCAAAAATCCTCAACAAAATACTAGCAGACCGAATGTGACAGCACATTAAAAAGACCATAGACCATGATCACGTGGGATTCATTCCTGAGATGCAAAGATGTCTTAACATCCACAAATCAATCAATGGGATACACCACATTAAGAAAATGGGGGGAAAAAACCCAACATGACTATCTCAATAGACACAGAAAAGCATTTGACGAAGTTCAACATCTGTTCATGATTAAAACTCTGAACAAAATAGGTATAGAAGACATTTACCTCAACAACATAAAGGTCATATGTGAAAGCCCACAGCTAACATCATAATCAATGAGGAAAAACTGAAAGCGTCCCCTCTAAGATCAGAAACAAGAAAGGGATGCCCATTCTCACCACTTCTATTCAACATAGTACAGGAAGTCTTAGCCAGAGCAATTAAACAAGACAGAAAATAAAAGGCATCCAAATTGGAAAGGAAGGAGTAAAATTATGTTAGCAGATGATATGATCATATATGTAGAAAACCCTGCAGACTCAACAAAAAAACTGTTAGAACTAATGAATAAGTTCAGTAAAGTTGCAGGATACAAAATCAACACATAAAATTAAGTCACATTTCTATACACAAACAACAAACTATCTGAAGAGGAAATTAAGAAACAATTACATTCACAGTAGTAACAAAAAGAGTAAAATACTTAGGAATAAACTTAACCAAAGAGATAAAAGATCTCTACAATGAAAATTATGAAGCATTGTTGAAGGAAATTAAAGAAGACATGGATCAATAGTAAGACATTCTGCATTCATGGTGTCAAAAGTTCATAAATAGCTGAAGTAAAACAGATGAATCGCTGAAGTAGTAATTAGTAAAAATTTATTGCGCACACAGCAAAAAGACGGATTGCAAACCAGGAGCACTCAAACCAAAACACGGAATGAGGCTCAGGGATATATTGTTATAAATAGCTTATATAATGAGAAGGCAGTGACTATTCTTCACAGTGATTGGCTATAATATTAGAATTTTCAGTGGTTGCCTCCTATTAACTTTGGGAAACTGTCCAAGTTTTGCTTACGATTTCCAGAGGCATAAGTAGGAAATGACTCAGGTCAAGCTAGTCCTGCAAAATAAGCTAAATTAAACTTTGTTTGTATGACTAAATTTGTTCTGTATGCTTAAGGAACTTTGTTTGTTTTGAATTTTAACAATCATTGGAAGAATTAATATTAATAAAATGTCTATATTACACTAAGTGGTCTACAGATTCAGTGTAAGCTCTATCAAAATCCTAATAGCATTCTTTACAGAAATAAAAAAAATCTAAAATTTTATGTGGAACCATAAAAGACTGTGAATAACCAAAGCAATCTTGAGCAAGAAGAACAAAGCTGGAGACATCACACTTCCTGATTTCAAAATATATTACAGAGCTACAGTAATCCAAAACAATGTGGTAGTGACATAAGGATAGACAGGTGAATGGAATAAAATTGAGAGTCCACTAATAAACCTTTACATCTTTGTCTAATTTTCTTTTGACAAGAGTGTCAATGCCCTTCAACAGGGGAAAGAATTGTCTCTTCAATAAATGGTGTGGAATAACAGGATATCCACATCTGAAAGGAAGAAGTTGGACTCCTACCTCACGCCATGCGAAAACAATAAGTGAGAATGAGTCATGGACCTAAATACAAGAGCAAAAACTATAAAACTCTTAGAAGAAAACATACGGGTAAATCTTGTAAATCTTGACCTTGTATTTGGCAATGGATTTTAGATATGATATCAAAAGTATGAGCAACAGAAGTAAATAGACAAAATGGACTTCATTAAAATTAAAACCTTTTGTACGTCAAAGGACATTGTCAAGAAAGTGAAAAGCTAACCGATAGAATGTGAGAAAATATTTGAAAATCATATATCTGATAAGGGACTTATACCCAAAATATATAAAGAACTCTTACAACTTAACAACAAAAAGACAAACAACACAATTAAAAACAGGAGGTCAAAGTCAAGATGGCGGCGTAGGCAGACTCTGAACTGACTTCCTCCCGCGGACACAGCCAATTTACAACTACTCATGGAAAAATTACCCCTGAGACAGAACTGAAAACTGGATAAGAGGAACTCCTGCAACAATGGACAATCCTAACTGAGGTAGAAGAGGCAGAAACTCCCTTCTGGAGAGGAAAAACGCCGCCATCACAAGCCGCAGCACCTCACGGCCACCCGGGAGCAGCCCACACGTACGCAGCCCTCCCTGGATGAGCGGGGCCCTGAGCCGGGAGTGCCCCCGCTGTGGGCATTTTGTGGACCCAGCACAATCGAGACGAGTGGCATAATATCTGACTGTGCCTGCTACTAAAACATTGGGGAGTACCCCCAGAAAAGCTGGTTCACAAAGAAATTAAAACCGGCTCTTAAAGGGCCCACGTGCAAACTCACCCGTTTAAGAAAGCAACCTAAAATCACCAGAAAGAAAGGTGCACAGTGCTTTGGTGAAAAGAGACTCACTTAATAGGCCCTGAGTGCATCTCGGTGAGAGGTGAGACCTCTCCAGGGACTGGGACATTGGCGGCGGCCATTGTTGTTGCCTGGTGTGGGTGTGCTGACACAGACGCCATTGGAGTTCTCCCTGGGGCCTGCTAGCCCAGGTCTGCCCCACCCGCTAGAGCACCAATTTAATCCAGCTCAGCCAGGGCAGGCAGCCCACCCTAGAGACTGGCCCCACCCAACAACAAGCCCTCAGGCAACTTGTGGGCCTGCATAGATTGGTGACTGGATTCTCTGCAGCCTGGCAACTGAGCTGACTTCAGTGGGGCAGGGCATGCACAAGGAGCGGGTGGAGAGTGTGGGGCAGCGGTGGAGTGTGTGGGGCTCCCACCGTGGAGAGACTGGGTCTGCTTCGGGAGGTCGGGGCGCGCACACAGGGCAGGACTGTGTTGACTGTGTGTGTGGACCTGTGGGCAGCAGGGCTTGTCAGCTGCAGGAGACTTGTGCTTCTCAAAGACCCACATAGGTGGGGTTTGCCACACCTTCCAAAGCCTGAAACAATTGGGTGCTCCCATGCCTGAGGCCAGCCCCCACCAGCTGCAATCCTCAGAGAACTGACAAAAGACCTAAAGGCTGGAGGCTTATAGCAATTGTAAGGCCCTGAGCCTAACAACCTGCCAGGCTGGGGGCCTACTCACTTAAAAGAAATACTGCAACACAAATGTGGTATTAGAACTTGCAGCCAACTGTGCTGGGGCTCCCCACACCTGATAAAGAGACTGAAGGGCCCACAACAACTACAAGCAGCTGAGCATAACAACAGCTGTCCAGGAGCATAACTCGGCCTCCCTGGGTGCCTACAGGGAGAGCAAACAGGCCACAACAGAAGGACACACATAGCCCACATAGGGGTCACCCCTGGAACATTCAGAACTGAGGGAAGCACACAGCAGGCCTCCTAAGCCATCACTTACATAAGGTCACCTATCCAAGAGCAGGAGACGTAGCTGACCTACCTAATATGTAGTCACAAGAGGCAAAATGAGGAGGCAAAGGAATACATTCCAAGTAAGGGAACAGGACAAAACCCCAGAAAAGGAAATAAGTGAAACAGAAATGAGCAACCTACCCAACAGAGAGTTCAAACAAAGAGTGTTAAGGATGCTCACTGATCTGGGGAGAAGAATAGATGAACTCAGTGAGAATGTCAACAAAGAAATGGAAGATATAAAAAAGAACCAATCAGAAATGAAGAATACAATACTGGACATGAAAAATTCACTAGAGGGACTCAAAAGCAGAGTGGAGGATACAGAAGATCTGTGAGCTGGACAAAAGACTAGAAGAAATTACCCAAGCTGAACAGGTAAAAGAGAAAAGAATTAAAAAGAGTGAGGACAGTCTAAGGGACCTCTGGGACAACATCAAGCACACTAACATCCCTGTTATAGGTGTCCTGGAAGGAGAAGAGCGAGACAAAGGGGCAGAGAATCTATTTCAAGAAATAATACATGAAAACTTCCCTAACCTAAGGAAGGAAACAGACATCCAGGTACAGGAAGCACAGAGAGCCCCAAACAAGATAAACCCAAAGAGGCCCACACCAAGACACATCATAATCAAAATGTCCAGAATTAAAGATGAAGAGAGAATCCTAAAAGCCGCAAGAGAAAGTCAAGTTACATGCAAAGGAAACCCCATAAGGCTATCAGCTGACTTCTCAGCAGAATCCATACAGGCTAGAAGAGAATGGCATAATATATTTAAAGTGCTAAAAGGAAAAAACTTACAGCCAAGAATACTCTACCCAGCAAGGTTATCATTCAAAATGGAAGGAGAGATCAAAAATTTCCCAGACAAGCAAAAAGTAAAGGAGTTTGTCACCAAGAAACCAGTGCTACAAGAAATGTTAAAGGGACTGATTTAAGGGGAAAAGAGAAGACCACAAATAGGAAAAATTATCTATTTCCATGATAAGAGGGTAATGGATACAAATGCACAAAAAAGAGGTTAGATATGACATCAAAAACATAAAAGGAGGGAGGAGGGGAGTTAAAGAGTAGAGCTTTCAGACAGAGGTCAAACTAAAGAGACCATCAATTTTGTATAGAAGAAGGAAGGAACAGAGAAGGACTACTAAAACACTGAGGAAAAAAACGTTAAAAAATGGCAGTAAGTACATACTTATCAATAGCTACTTTAAACGTCAATGGACTAAATGCTCCAATTAAAAAGCACGGGGTGGCTGATTGGATAAAAAAACAAGACCCATATATATGCTGCATACAAGAGACACACTTCAGACCCAAAGACACTCACAAACTGAAAGTGAAGAGATGGAAAAAGATACTCCATGCAAATGGCAATGAAAAGAAAGCTGGGGTAGCAGTACTCATATCAGACAAAATAGACTTTAAAACAAAAACTGTAAAAAGAGACAAGGAAGGTCATTACAAAACGATCAAGGGAACAATCCAACAAGAGGATATAACACTTGTAAATATCTACGCACCCAATGTAGGTGCACCTAAATATATAAAGCCATTATTAACAGACATAAAAACAGAAATAGACAGTAACACAACAATAGTAGGGGACTTTAACACTCCACTTACACCAACGGATAGATCATCCAAACAGAAGATCAATAAGGAAACATTGGCCTTAAATGATACACTAGAACAGATGGACCTAGTAGATATATACAGAGCATTCCATCCAAAAACCGAAGCATACACGTTCTTTTCAAATGCACATGGAACATTCTCCAGGATTGATCACGTATTAGGCCACAAAACAAGTCTCCATAAATTTAAGAAGATTGAAATAATACCAAGCATCTTTTCTGACCACAATGGTATGAAACTAGAAATCAACTATAGGAAGAAAATCAGAAAAGCCACAAATACGTGGAGATTAAACAAAATGCTACTGAACAACAACTGGGTCAATGAAGAAATCAAAGAAGAAATCAAAAAATACCTGGAGACAAATGAAAATGAAAATACGACATGCCAGAATTTATGGGATACAGCAAAAGCGGTCCTAAGAGGGAAGTTTATAGCAATACAGGCCTATCTCAACAAACAAGAAAAATCTCAAATAAACAATCTAACAATGCACCTAAAGGAACTGGAAAAAGAAGAACAAACAAAGCCCAAAATCAGTAGAAGAAGGGAAATAATAAAAATCAGAGCAGAAATAAATGAAATAGAGACCAAAAAAACAATAGAAAAAATTAATAAAACCAAGAGCTGGTTCTTTGAAAAGATCAACAAAATTGACAAACCTTTAGCTAGACTCACCAAGAAAAAAAGAGAGAAGGCACAAATAAGTAAAATCAGAAATGAAAGAGGAGAAATTACAACAGACACCTCAGAAATACAAAAGATTATAAGAGAATACTATGAAAGGCTATATGCCAACCAATTCGACAATCTGGAAGAAATGGATAAATTCTTAGAATCATACAACCTTCCAAAACTGGATCAAGAAGAAATAGAGAATTTGAATAGACCAATCACCAGTAAGGAGATTGAAACAGTAATCAAAAACCTCCCCAAAAATAAAAGTCCAGGACCAGATGGCTTCCCTGGTGAATTCTACCAAACATTCAAAGAAGACTTAATACCTATCCTTCTCAAACTCTTCCAAAAAATTGAGGAGGGGGGAAAGCTCCCTAACTCATTCTATGAAGCCGACATTACCCTGATACCAAAACCAGACAAGGACAACACAAAAAAAGAAAACTACAGGCCAATATCACTGATGAACATCGATGCAAAAATCCTCAACAAAATACTAGCAAATCTCATACAACAATACGTTAAAAAGATTATACACCATGATCAAGTGGGATTTATTCCAGGTATGCAGGGATGGTTTAACATTCGCAAATCAATCAACGTAATACACCACATTAATAAAATGAAGAATAAAAATCACATGATCATCTCAATAGATGCAGAGAAAGAATTTGACAAGATACAGCATCCATTTATGATAAAAACTCTGAATAAAATGGGTATAGAAGGAAAGTACCTCAACATAATAAAGACCATATATGAGAAACCCACAGCTAATATCATCCTCAATGGTGAAAAAATGAAAGCTATCCCTCTAAGAACAGGAACGAGACAAGGATGCCCACTGTCACCACTCCTATTTAACATAGTACTGGAAGTCCTAGCCAGAGCAATCAGGCAAGAGAAAGAAATAAAAGGGATCCAAATTGGAAAGGAAGAAGTGAAACTGTCACTATTAGCAGATGACATGATTTTATACATAGAAAACCCTAAAGAATCTACCAGAAAACTTTTAGAAGTAATAAACGAATATGGTAAAGTTGCAGGATACAAAATCAACATACAAAAATCAGTTGCATTTCTATACACTAACAACGAAGTAGCAGAAAGAGAAATTAAGAATACCATCCCATTTACAATTGCAACAAAAAGAATAAAATACCTAGGAATAAACTTAACCAAAGATGTGAATCATCTGTACACCGAAAACTATAAAACATTGCTGAAAGAAATTGAAGAAGACACAAAGAAATGGAAAGATATTCTGTGCTCTTGGATTGGAAGAATTAACATAGTTAAGATGTCCATACTTCCTAAAGCTATCTATAGATTCAATGCAATCTCTATCAAAGTTCCAACAACATTTTTCACAGAAATAGAACAAAGAATCCCAAAATTTATTTGGAACAACAAAAGACCCCGAATAAGTAAAGGAATCCTGAGAAAAAAGAACAAAGCTGGAGGTATCACACACCCTGATTTCAAAATGTACTACAAAGCTATAGTAACCAAAACAGCATGGTACTGGCACAAAAACAGACACACAGATCAATGGAATAGAATTGAAAGCCCAGAAATAAACCCACACATCTATGGACAGCTAATCTTTGACAAAGGAGCCAAGAACATACAATGGAGAAAAGAAAGTCTCTTCAACAAATGGTATTGGGAAAACTGGATAACCACATGCAAAAAAATGAAAGTAGACCCTTACCTTACACCATACACAAAAATTAACTCCAAATGGATTAAAGACTTGAATGTAAGACCTGAAACTATGAAACTTCTAGAAACAAACATAGGCAGTACGCTCTTCGACATTGGTCTTAGCAACATATTTTCAAGCACCATGTCTGACTGGGCAAGAGAAACAATAGAAAAAATAAACAAATGGGACTACATCAAACTAAAAAGCTTCTGCACAGCAAAGGAAACCATCAACAAAACGAAAAGACAACCTAACAATTGGGAGAAGATATTTGTAAACCATACATCTGATAAGGGCTTAATCTCCAAAATATACAAAGAACTGATGCATCTCAACAAAAAAAAACTACCAACCCAATTAAAAAATGGGCAAAAGACCTGAACAGACATTTCTCCAAAGAAGATATACAGATGGCCAACAGACACATGAAAAGATGTTCAAAATCATTAACTATCAGGGAAATGCAAATCAAAACTACAATGAGATATCACCTCA
Source organism: Ceratotherium simum simum (assembly GCF_057802395.1). Lineage (NCBI taxonomy): Eukaryota > Metazoa > Chordata > Mammalia > Perissodactyla > Rhinocerotidae > Ceratotherium > Ceratotherium simum. The sequence goes on from NC_141914.1 coordinate 48,949,508, forward strand.
CACCCATCAGAATGGCTATAATTAACAAGACAGGAAACAACATGTGTTGGAGAGGATGTGGAGAGAAGGGAACTCTCATACACTGCTGGTGGGAGTGCAAACTGGTGCAGCCACTATGGAAAACAGTATGGAGATTCCTCAAGAAATCAAGGATAGAACTACCACATGATCCAGCTATTCCACTGCTGGGTATTTATCCAAAGAACTTGAAAACACCAATGCATAAAGATACATGCACCCCTGTGTTCATTGCAGCGTTACTCACAATAGCCAAGACTTGGATGCAATCTAAGTGCCCATCAAGGGACGAATCGATAAAGAAGATGTGGTATATATACACAATGGAATACTACTCAGCCATAAGAAACGATGAAATCCAGCCATTTGTGACAACAACATGGATAGATATTGAGGGTATTATGCAAAGTGAAATAAGTCAGAGGGAGAAGGTCAAATACTGTATGATTTCCTTCATTAAGTAGTAGATAATAACAACAATAAACAAACACATAGGGACAGAGATTGGATTGGTGGTTACCAGAGGGGAAGCGGGGAGGGAGGAGGGCGAAAGGGATAATTTGGCACAGGTGTGTGATGATGGGTTGTAATTAGTATTTGGGTGGTGAACATGATGTAATCTATGCAGAAATAGAAGTATAATGATGTACACCTGAAATTTATACAATGTTATAAACCAATGTTACTGCAATAAACAAAAAATTAAAAAAATAAAAACAGGAGAAAGTCAAAACCACAATGAGACATCACCTTAAAAGCACTAAGATGGCTACCATAAAAAGAAAGCAACCAGACAATAACAAGTGTTGGTGAGGAGGTAGAGAAAGTGGCACCATGACACGTTGCTATTGGGAATCTAACATGCAGTTGCTGTGTAAAACAATTTGTTGGTTCCTCAAAAAGTTAAAAATAGAATTGCCATACGACCCAGAAATTCCAGTCCTAAGGAGAAATGAAAACAGATACTCAAACACAAACTTGTATGTGAATGTTCACAGCAGCACCTTGCACAATAGCCCAAAGGAAGAAACAATCCAAACATCCATTTTTATTCAGATGGATGAATAAGCAAAATGTAATACATATACAATGGAATTTTCCTCAGCCAGATATATATTGCTGAGGATACATATGTATGAATCTATAAAGAAAATCACCAGTATGAAAAAGGCATAACTCCAGGATGAAGGGAGGGGACGTAAGTGTTGAGAATCTCAAGGGAGCACGAAAGGTAACGGGAATGCTCTGCTTCTTAATCTGGAGGTGGTTTCGCAGTGTTGGTTCTCTTTAATATCATTTTTATACCTTACACATATATTACTAATATTTTATAATTTAAATTTTATCTTAATGGTATTGGTAATCATGCCAAACCAGAGATTTTGGGGAACAATACACTGCTCTTTGAACCACCAAAATGTTTAAAAAAAAAACAAAAAACTTAGTTTGATCTCTTAAGTTGCAAAATAAATTCATATTGTTTGTGATGCATGAAATGTAGAAATGTATGACAAAAAAGTTAAAAATCGATAATCCTCCCACTCTCCTCCCACCATGAAGAATCTCATGTTGAAATGCTGTGTCCCTCCACGTCTTTCTTCCTGCTCACACCAGCATGTACAACCAATACTTCAGCTTTGTTAATATTTCCTTTCTTTTCTTTCATAAATGAGAATGTGTATAATTATATATATGCACATACACACATGTGTGTATGTGTGCATAAAACTCAGCAACTCATTGATTTAATAGTATATAGACCCCTTTCCAGGTAAAAACATTCAAGTCTAATTGATTCTCTTTAAATACAACATAATACCTCCTTGAATGACTAGAACCTAATTTATTCCACCATTAGTTTGTTCCTATCTGTTTGTCACTACAAATAATCTTACAATAAGCTTCTTTGTCCTTGATCCTTATATTCTGGGTCCTAAATTGGGATTGCTAGGCCAAGTTAACATTTTAGATGTTAAAAATAACTATCTGATTACTTTCTTAACCTTTTGCCCCCGTTACACTCGCAGAAGGAGGGAATGGAAAGAGAATATCCTGTTTCCCATATCATGATTAGAAGGGGATAGTTAGTACTTTTCTTCTTGTTTGCCAACCTGATGAGGGAAAAGAGTGTCTAATCTGTGTGTTACCCACCAACATTCTTTATTATGGTCAGCACGGGGGTGTAGACACGGTGGTTCCCTAAGCTCACTGCTTATCAGGATCTCCTGGGGAGCATTTAAAAATGCTGATGCCTGGGCTTCACCAAAGACCGACTGCATCAGAATCTTTGGAGAGGCGCTCAGGAATCTTTTTGTGTTTGTGCTTTAATTTCCCCCAAGCGATTCTGATACAGTTAGTTGGGCACATCTCCACAGACAGGTAATTGGAAATCATGAATAGAGCCTATCTAGAGTTGAGAAACCTAAATTTCAAAAGCTGCCATTTATGAATTAAGTATTTAAGAAAACAATGTACCCAGATTATCATTGTGATTAGAAATTCAAAATTCAATTTACACGCAACATTTTAATTCCATGAATTGTTAAAAGGAGGATGCCTATGTTTTTTTTTTTTTCTCTGCTTTAGAGATAAAGCCCAAGATACAGGAGGAAACTATGAAGCGAATATTTTAGAATGACAATTTTCTGGCCAACTGTGAATCCCTTCTTTAAGGGCATGAATACTGAATACCTGATCTTTTGAAGATGAAATAAGATCAGGAGCATTCTGGCCCATCGTTGCTGGACTCCGTCCCATGAAACCTCCGTGGATGAAAAATCGAGAAAAAAACTGCTACTTCAGTTATTATTATGTGGGCAGAGCAAGGGGTTTTTGAAGACAATGACCCTTCAGGAGAGGCCAGCTCAGCTGTCTGAGAGGCGCCTTGACAGGCTTGAGCAACAGGGCGGAAGCATTCTCTCTGTCCTCAAGACCAGAAACGGGCCACCTTATTGTCACGTACCGTGAGCAGCCACAAGGTGGCGAGGTTCCCTTATCTTCCTTAAAGCCCAAAGTGCTTTAAAGGTGGGAGAGAGTAAGTGACTTCAAATTCTCTGTTTGGATAAAACAAAAGTGAAGGGAGCAAGGATGCATGGCTTCGGTAGTTATATCACAGCAGCTCTGTGTCTCAGACAATAGCACCCACCTCGCAGGAGGCTTGTCAGGAAATGCTTAATATATGTAAAGTGCAGAGACGCTGCCTGGCAAGTTGTAAGCACTCGAGCTTCTTTAAAAAAAATGAGAAGTTAAAATTAAGAAAACCTCTCGTATTACAATCTCACTTTAATTGCTTTTATGCTGAGTTCCATTTCAGATTCCTGTTTATTCTTAAAATCCCCTACAAAGTCATATCTATGTCAAAATTGAAAATGACGAGTTAAAATAGATATGTAAGTAGAAAATAGGGTTCAAGTACTTCTTGTTTCGAGAAAAATCAATGTACAAAACCCTCAAGTTTATGAAACAGATAAATTCAAGAGATTGCAAAAGAGTGTTTTAAAAAGAGACTTTAAAAAAACACTTCCTTCAATAAATCTTACCAAGGAGGTGAAGGACCTATACAATGAGAACTACAAGACATTATTGAAAGAAATCCATGATGACATAAAGAAATGAAAAGATATCCCATGCACGTGGATTGGAAGAATAAACATAGTTAAAATGTCTATATTACCTAAAGCAATCTGCAGATTCAATGCAATCCCAATCAGAATCCCAATGACATTCTTCACAGAAATAGAAAAAAGAATACTAAAATTTATATGGGGCAACAAAAGACCCCGAATAGCTAAAGAAATCCTAAGAAAAAAGAACAAAGCAGGAGGCATCACAATCCCTGACTTCAAAACATAGTACAGGGCCGGCCCCATGGCTTGGTGGTTAAGTGAGCGCGCTCCACTGCTGGCGGCCCGGGTTTGGATCCCGGGCTCGCACCGACGCGCTGCTTGTCCGGCCATGCTGAGGCCGCGTCCCACATACAGCAACTAGAAGGATGTGCAGCTATGACACACAACTATCTACTGGGGCTTTGGGGGGAAAAAATAAATAAATAAAATCTTTAAAAAAAAAAAAAAAAAAAACATAGTACAAAGCAATAGTACTCAAAACAGCATGGTACTGGTACAGAAACAGACACACAGATCAATGGAACAGAATTGAAAGCCCAGAAATAAAACCACACATATACGGACAGCTAATTTTCGACAAAGGTGCTAAGAACATACAATGGAGAAAGGAAAGTCTCTTCAATAAATGGTGTTGGGAAAACTGGACAGCCACATGCAAAAGAATGAAAGTGGACCATCTGCTATCGCCTTTCACAAAAATTAACTCAAAATGGATCAAAGACCTGAAGGTGAGACCTGAAACTATAAAACTCATAGAAGAAAATATAGGCAACACACTATTTGACATTGGTTATAAAGGAATCTTTTCGGATGACATGCCTACCCAGACTAGGGCAACTAAAGAAAAAATAAACAAGTGGGACTTTATCAGAATAAAGATCTTCTATAAGACAAACGAAACCAGAATCAAGATGAACAGACAACCAACCAACTGGGAGAGAATATTTGCAAAACATACATCTGACAAGGGGTTGATCTCCATAATATATAAAGAACTCACACAACTGAACAACAAAAAAACAAACAACCCGATCAAAAAATGGGCAGAGGAAATGAACAGACACTTCTTCAAAGAAGATATACAGATGGCCAATAGGCACATGAAAAGATGTTCAACATCACTAATCATCAGGGAAATGCAAATCAAAACAACACTAAGATACCACGTCACGCCCGTTAGAACGGCTATAATCACCAAGACCAAAAACAACAAGTGTTGGAGAGGATGTGGAGAAACAGGAACCCTCATACACAGCTGATGGGAATGCAAACTGGTGCAGCCTCTATGGAAAACGGTATGGAGATTCCTCAAAGAATTAAAAATAGAGATGCCCTATGACCCAGCCATCCCACTACTGGGAATCTATCCAGATTGTTGATTTGGAAATCAACAATCCAAAGAGGCTTATGCACCCCTATGTTCATTGCAGCATTATTCACCATAGCCAAGAAGTGGAAGCAACCTAAGTGTCCCTTGACTGGCGATTGGATTAAGAAAATGTGGTGTATATATACAATGGAATACTACTCAGCCACAAAAAAAGACAAAATCGTCCCATTTGCAACAACATGGATGGGCCTGGAGCATATTATGTTAAGTGAAATAAGCCAGAAAGAGAAAGACAAACACTGTATGATCTCACTCATATGTGGAATATAAACCAACACATGGACAGAGAAAACTGTACTGTGGTTACCAGGGGCAGTGGGGGTGGGAGGTGGGCACAAGGGGTGAAGGAAGTCATATATATGGTGATGGACAAACAAAAATGCACAACCCAAAATTTCACAATGTTAAAAACCATTAAAACATCAATTAAAAAAAACAAAAAACAAAAAAAACAAAAACACTTCCTTCATCACAGACTTCCTTAAAAAGTAAGTTTCCTTTCTGCCTTAAGAATTTGATTCAACTTCTTAATTTCGATTTGCTCTGGACTGCTCTGTGAAGTGAGGTGAAGGTAGATTGTGAAGGATAAATTGTGAAGCAGATAATTTGGCTTCTGCATCCTTTGCTTCCCCTTTTCGTAGATTTTCCCCTCTCCTATAAGCTCTCATGCTATCTGCCTGCAGTCCCCTCTCCTTTGTCTCCCAATCCCCTCCAGGAGGGGGACGGGCAAGGGATGAAGATTAGGAGGACATACAATACAAAGTCCCTTCTCCCCCAGGAAGCTCATCAGGGGCCTGGGAAGTGAAGACTGACCTGGAGGTGGTACTTTCTGCTCTTGGGCAGCCCTCTCTTTGGGGGAGAGCTTTCACTCTAGGGAGATAATAGTAATGAGGAAGAACACTTTCTCTGTTCTGGGTACTCTAGTTTGCAGGTTCACTTAATCTCCACAAAAACCTTATGACAGAAGGATCAGGAAAGTCACCCTTTACATATGAAGAAACAGAGGTCACAGAGCCAGGAGGTGAAAGAGCCAAGTCTTGATCTTAGGTTTGTCTGATTCCACAGCTCAAGTGTTGAACTGCTACTGGGATGGAATATATCTGAACAGAAGCAAGGGATTAGGTGAAGAAGAGCATTTCACTGTAATTCTGGGAAAAAAACAAAACAATGTTAGCAAAGCTCCGCCGGCTCAGCCATGAACGTAACCAACTTCTGTGACACTTGTCCCCCTAATCAAAAGCAAATTCCTTTAATATTGTCTCAGAAAATAAGTTATTGAGTGCAATACACTAGCACATACATTGGCATCGGATACATCTGCACTGGAAATTCACTTCATTTATAATCAGAGTGATTTGGGGAAAACACTACACATCACTTATAAAACGAGGATGATAATTATCTACTTAAAGTTGTTATAAGGGTTAAATGAGTTAACATTTGTCACCTGAATTTATATCAGGGGCCCAGTCTCAGCCTCCGTGTCATAGTCAAATGAATACAACCCAATATCCAAAAGTAAAGAAGAGTGATTACAATCTTTATAGTCTCCTTTCACAGAATGTTATGTGGGAACTAACTCCAAACCCATGGCAACATCTCTTAAAACCCTTTTCCTGTTTCTTGGCTCTGTCTTTCTCCCATCCACGGCGCTCCCCAAGTAGCGGCTTCCCCCATTCCCAAAGCAAAACTTCCCTGCAAACCTGACCTCATTTCCTCCCTTGAGCCACCTTTTCCTCCCATCTCTACTCTTTCTTCTCTCTCCCAAGTAAAACTTTACCACTTTGACTACATGCTCATCTCCAGTTCCAGCTCTTTCTGCCCTTTGCCCAGATTCTGCATCACAAAAGCCAGCAAAGGGGTGGGGAAGGAGTGAGGCATAATGGCCAAAGACAGAATTTTCTTAAAGTTACTATCATTTAAAATTAATTATCATACATATGACAGCTACTTGCCTGATATAATAGCAAGCATACAAATAGATAGAAGTTTCCTTTCCTCTTATATGACTGGTTTGTAAATTTTGGATACTCTTCTCTCATCAAGCTACCTCTAGAAATGTTTGTTTCCCTTAAGGTTCTGTTAGGAGCTATTTTCTATAAAATCATACTCCTTCGTGACAACTGTGATGCAGTGAAAAAAAGTCTGGACTAGAAACCAAACAGAGGGACTCCTGGCCAAGTCACTGATTTTTTACTTGACCTGTTAGCATATTGGACAAGCAACTCTTGGTCATCTAGGACCGTCCATTTCATTGCAAGATGTTTAACATCCTTAGCCTGCAGGCACTATAGGCTGTAGCTATTGCTCACTCAGATGACCCTATTCACCAAGAGTGGGCTTTTGTCTACCAAAGTCCACTTGCCTTAGTGAGTAATTTAAGGATTTCTTTCTATACAAAAACTGTTACTCTTTGGGATGTTTCTTATTTTAATGACTGCCTTTTTTCTTAAATAACAGTAAGAATCATGGTTTTTGTTGACAATTTGAAATATAATCTTGGAAGCGACAGCTAGTGTCTTAGTGCATTCTGGTTGCTATGGCAAAATATGACAGACTGCGTAGCTTATAAACAGAAATTTATACCTCACAGTCCTGGAGGCTGGGAGGAGCAAGATCAAGGTGCCAGCATGGTCACACTCTCAAGAGGGTCCTCTTTCTGCTTCATAGCCGGTGCGTTCTCATTCTGTCCTAACATGGTGGAAGAGGGCCAGGGATCTTTCTGGGACTTCTTTTATAAAAGCACTAATCCCATTCATGAGGTCTCCACTCTCATGACGTAAGCACTTACGAAAGGCTCCACCTCCTGATACCATCATCTTTGGGGGTTAGGATTTCAACACATGAATTTGGGGGGAACATAAATAAATATTCAGGCCATAGCAGCTGGATATAGAAATCCTTGGTGAAAAGCCCTAACATATGAAACTTATTTTACTCACAAAGTACATAACCAGACCTTGTAGTCTTTAGACTTATTAACTTTTATCATTAACTAAACATTTGACATTCAGAGAATTTTCATTTGTTTATCTGCATCTTCTCTCATTTAACTTTGTTTCTTTTTGTCACAGGTTTATCTACCTCATTAGTCACTTTAAAGAACAAGTTTTGGTTCTATTAATCATTCCAATTGTTGTTTTATTCTTTATTTCATTGTTTCTTCCCTTATTTATATTTTTTGCTCTTTTGCTTTTTTTGATGACTTTCTCCACCTTCTTGAACTGAATAGTTAGCTCATTTGTTTGCAACATTACTGTTTTGGTAGATGAATTCAATTCTGTAATTTTCCTCTAAGTATTATTTTAACTGTTTATCATACATTTTGACATATAATAATTTTTTTATCAATGGGTCCTAAAGTTTATGTTATCTGTCTTATGATTTACTCTTGAAACTAAGGATTATATAGGAAATTTTTTGGTTATGAGACATACGAAAATTTTAACTAATTGTTTTTCTCTTGACTTATAAACTGATTGCATTGAACACAAAAAAATTATTCCCTATGATTTTGATTATTTCAAATTTATTGATGCCTCTTTTGTGGGTTGGTATAGGATTAAATCTTGTGAATGCTCAAAAACTTAAAAAGTATGTGTGTGACTTTCACTTCAATTTTTACGAAGTATGTGTATTTATTATACTTTTTTGATCTCTTATTCCTTTAACTAGCATATAACTACCTTGTTTATCCTTTACAGTCTCTTGTTTTGGTAAGATTGATACCTCAGATTTCTGTTGTTTTATATTTACTTGTTAAATTTTTTCCATTCCCTTATTTTCAGCTGTTCTTTATATCCCTATTTTTTATATTCTTATAAATTATATATTGCTGACACTTGTTTTTGCTATCAATCTGAGAATCTCTGCTTTTGATTAGACCATTTAACCCATTTACATTTACTATAACCATTGTAATATTGGGACTTATTTATGTGTCTTTAATTCTTGATTTCTTTTTAACATGCTTTGTTTTGTTCTTTTTTTAATTCTCTTAACTTCCAATGGATAGTTAAAAATTTTTTCTAATAAGTTTAGAGTTATAAATTCTATTCTTTTTTATGCCTGGTGGTTAGCTCTAACTTGTAAGACCAATAGTTAACGTTTATTTATCAATCTAAGTTTAAATGTTATTAATCTCTGACTCTTACCCATCTACCTCTCAACAAGTTAAAAATTTTAGCAAGAGTTTCTCATTTTCCATTGCACCATCTCCATATTGATGTTGATACCATCTGGAGCTTTAGTACTAGATTATACTCTGATTTTGTTATTGCTGTTAAGCCATTGCTTTAATAAATTGTTTATTTCTGTCAGCCTGAGTAGTGGATTTCTCCAGCCAAACTCCTGCCCTAATCTTACACCACTACCTTGGGCTGGCACTACTGATTCCTGCCCTGTAGTAGTGGGGAAAGAAAATAGCCCTGTGAGAGAGCTCCCTTCCAGTCCATCCCTCATCTGTGATCCCTGGCCCTTTCCTGGTCCAGGCCACATTCCCTGATGCTGTTCTTCCACCTCAGACCCCAATAGCCTTCTATTATTGTAAGAATTTTTCACATTTTTATGTTGATTTCTGAACATGGCTGATATCCATCAATCTCTCTATCACACCTGAGATACCGCCAGTGCTGGTGTGGGAAGCAAGTCAGGAGGGAGGGTCAAATGGCCTGTGCTAGTTGCCGTCTTATCCAAAACTGGAAATTTTAAATATGTTTTATGTTCTTCACAGGGTTATTAGTAGAATCAAAAGAGATAATATATACAAAAGTTATTTAAAACTGTGTTACATAAATGTTCACTAGATTTTATTAAGAGGTATTTTTTTCTCTAGAATTTTGAACTGATGAAGAATTTGGAGAGAAGAAAAGAGGTAACTAGCTCATTATGGCAATTTTACACTATTTTCAGCTGACAGACTTTGAGGTGAGTGACATATTCATGACAGAATATTAGAGAAAGCCTTTTCACTTCCTCCTTTCCTTCCTTATTTAAAATTCTGACGTGAATTTTTTTAACACAATGGACTAGAGAATATGATACTCGAAGGGATGGGGACTAGTGGAAGGGCCAAAAGTCAATGTGAGTTCACTTTTCTCACCCATATTGCATTGACAAAAAACTTCAAAGAGAAAATTTGTATAGATATTACTTGTACTTGAAGATGAATGTTGACTTCATTAGGAAGATGACAGCCAAGTCCTCCCTCTTGTTATTAGGCTGATCCTTTCTAGAAGAGGTTTTCCTTAAAGTTAAAAATACAGGCAAGAGAGATGGTACATTTATATTATCTTGGTAATAATGAATTATCCTATTTAATATTAAAAGTACATGATTATTTTTGTTTCATTCTGCAGAATGTTTCACTAAAGAATTAAACCAAATAAATATAAGAACATACTGCAGTCTCTTTAATTTTCCATGAATTACCACTAAAGGAAATGTAGACAATTTATCATTCCTTGGAGTATTACAGAGAATAATGATTTTCCATATTGTTTATACTAATGAGATAATAATTTATTTTAATTATTCTTTGTGACAATGCAATACAAAATCATAATCATCACACTTTGGGGACTCTAAAATGTGTCCAAACAAAAAAGAATAAAAACAGGAATTTGACAGATACAGCATTAAAGAAGAAATTTTTTAACAAACTTAAAATAACAACAAATTACATGAAAATCTGAGTGAAACAATGACAAAAACTCAAATTATCTCATAACAATTTTTCTAAATTTATTAAGTGACCTGATTATTCTAATATAATCCCTGGTGCAAATTTTAAAGTGATTGATTTAACAGCTTGTGATCTAAAGTATATACAAATTCAAATTTGTACTAGAAGTATAAAATATCCTGGCTTATTCCTTGGGCTTGCCTAATATTTTAAAATAAGTCTGCAGCCATATGGCCTTCATAAATTCCATAAAATCATTTACTAGTGCATGGTATATATTCGGTCTCAGAGGGAGATCAATGCAGTAGAAACATCACGCTGTTTCTTCTTAACCTTTCAGGCGAGTGGAGGAACCCAGATGCAGTCTGCCCAAGGCAACTTACTAGTGAGTGTTCCGGCTGGTGTGGTTTCAGTGGCATTTAACAAAAGATCAACTCAATTGGCACCAATAACATAAAAAGCCTGAGGTGGGGTGATTCCAGGCTTGGTTAAGTCAGCGACTCATTGCCATCACGGAGGACCCAGGTTCTCTTCATTCTTCTGCTGTGCTTTGCTTATAATATTGTCTTTTGACCACGGGCTTGCAGGACGGCTGCAGCAGATTCAAGTACTTCACAACATTAAAGCCTCCCTTGTTCCCTTTTTAAGACTGAGACAAACTCTTCCATACTCACTGTTCAGAATTATAAACATGCCCATTCCTAAATCATTCACTGGCAAGGGAAATGGAATTTCCATGATTGGCTTGGATTACAGATTGTCCTTTCTAGGGCTGGGGAAAGGTCCAGACTTTTTTAAAGTATACAGTTTCCTGATAGCTGAACAAAATCAAGTTTCTGATGGCAGGAAAGGTGAGTGGATGGAATGGCTGCAAGGTGGGTGGTCAACGATGTTGGCTACGTTGAGTCGGAGGAAGAGCCTAAAGGAATCAGCTCCAAAAGCCGAGCTGGTGTTTTCAGGATATTTGGCTTGAAGGAGGAGACTAAATGTAAAGAATAACTGGATGATACTATTCCTTGTTTTCTGATTTGATATGGCAATCTCAACCCCTGATGATTTTTCAGAGGAAGATAAAATACTGTGATTTTGTCTCTTAAAAGAGACAAGAAACTTCCTATATGGAGGAATCTGGTTCAGTATTATATTTCTGACTGAAAGAAACTTTCAGGGCTGGCCCAGTGGCATAGTGGTTAAGTTTCACATTCTGCTTTGACAGCCCAGGGTTTGCAGGTTCGGATCCCGAGTGTGGACCTATGCACCACTTATCTAGCCATGCTGTGGCAGGCGTCCCACATATAAAGTAGAGGAAGATGGCATGGATGTTAGCCCAGGGCCAATCTTCCTCAACAAAAAGAGGATGATTGGCAACAGATTAGCTCAGGGCTAATCTTCCTGACCAAAAAATAAATAAATAAAAGAAACTTAGGGGGAAACAAAATTGAATCAATCAGGATACTTTCAGTTCAATTTACAGAAACCCCATCTGTGGTAGGTTTAAACAATAGGGAAATTCATCTTCTATCACAGAAAGTCCAGAGGTAGGACAGGCTCCAGGGTTGGTTGGTTTGCCTCTTTCCATCTCTTGGCCCTGCCTTCCTCAATGTTGGCTTCATCCTTAGGCTGGTGGCTGTAGTGATTCCAGATGTCACAGCTAGTCAAGGCAAGATCCAAAAGGGGAAGAATGGCAGCTGCCCATTAGGACTGGGAAGACTTTCCCCAGATACCCCTCAGAATACTTCCTCACCTGTTTCGCCAGCCAGAGTTAGGTCATATGTCCATTCCTGTGTCCATCACTGCCTGGAAGATTGGCTTAGTAAACATCTAGGGTGTGAGAATCCTGACTGCAAGTTTGTCTTCATTGTGATTGGGGTAATCAGTACCCCTTAACCTCTTTAACTCTAGTTAATCTAGATCAGAGGTCAGCAAACTAATCCAGCCCACCACATATTTTTGTAAATAAAGTTTTATTGGAACACAGTCCCATCCATTTCTTTACATGTTGTTGATAGCTGCTTTCGTGCTACAATGACAGAGTTGAGTAGTTGTGACAGAGACCATATGGCCTGCAAAGCCTAAAATATTCTCTATCTGATTCTTTACAGAAAGTTTGCCCACTCTGATCTAGAGTTAACTGCAGAACTTCCTTTTACTTGCTTTAAACTACCTTCTGAAAATGTCAACTTCTAATTTTATTATTCTAGGAAGGAGTGTGTGATGGTTAATTTTATGTGTCAACTTGACTGACCACAGAATGCCCAGATTAAACATTATTTCTAAATATGTCCATGAGGATGTTTAAGATGAAATTAGCATTTGAATTGGTGGACTCAGTAAAGCAGATTGCCCTCCTCAATGTTGGTGAGCATCATCCAATCCATTGAAAGTTTGAATAGAACCAAAAGCAGAGGAAGGAGGAACTCACCCTTTTTTTCCTGCCTCTCTGCTGAGCTGGGACATCTCATCTCATCTTCTCCTTCCCTCAGACTGGAGTTTATACCATTGGCTCCCCTGGTCCTCAGGTCTTCAGATTAAGACTGAATTACACCACTGACTTTCCTGGGTCTTCAGCTTGCAGATAACAGTTGTGGGACTTCTCAGCCTCCATAATTACATGAGCCAATTCCTCAGAGTAAATCTCTCTCTCTCTATGTGTGTATATATGTATATATATATGTGTGTGTGTGTGTGTATATATTCCTTATCCCTATTGGTTCTGTTTCTCTGGAGAACCCTGACTATTACAGAGTGAAACTATGTTCATCTTATCCATAGTCGTATGATATATTTTACACATTTCCCTTGTAATTGTTCCAAATCGAAGAAACCTAATCTACATAAAATACCTACATAAAGCCAAGTCATTGACTTTCACAACAGATTCATGCTGCTTATAGAGTGTTCCAGCCAGTGGTGTGCTGGACCCAGTTAGTACTGACTTGTAAGAGCCAGTTGCTAACATTGCTTTCAAACTCTGCCGTCAGTGACCTTGGTAGTGTAGAACTGACCATCGTCAGAGAAGCTGCACCACAGAAATTGGCAAACATTACAAATGGAGGTTGTTGGGTTTTTTTCCTGGTTGTTAAACATTTATCAGCACACCATGGTTCTAGCAATTATGAGTACATTTTGCATACCTGTCTCTGTTATATACCTGCATAACAGAGAACATCTGTGTGATCAGGGCATTGCCAATACATCATGAGTTTGAAATGAATTTGTAATCTGAAATAGTCAGTTAAATCCCTCTTGCAATGAAGTAATGTAACCTGTTTTAAATTTACACAGCTTTTTATTTGTATAGGTTTTTTCCCTAAGTAAATATTTGTCTTGGGTAGATCTTGCAGATGAAATAAATGAAAGCAAAATATCTTCCCCTTAAACTAACGGCAACTGCAAGTGTATTTATATTGTATAATTTATGTAACATGTATATTGTATAATTTATGTGTGGGAATAAAGCAGAACATAGCTATCAGTGTACAAGGATCAAGTGTTCTGAATTCTCACTTTGTTCTGGGCTGAGAGAAGTGTTCACTGAGATCTGAAGGGAAACCCTGGGCTTGGAGAAGCTTGCCTTAATATAGAAAGTACACTCATTCATTTAAACAAGTGTGTATTAAGCATCTATTAAGTCCCAGGCAACAATGACTTACAAAATACCTGAGTCCTGCTCATGCAAGCCTTACAATCTAGTGAGGGAGACAATCACATAAATGAGTACAAAATTAACAGTGGAACAGAAGGAAAGAAATACAGGTCTTAGCAAGCATGGGAAACTGACCTACCTGTGAGGAACTGAAAGACAGCCACTGGATCTGGGGTGAGAGTAAGATGGAGGGAGTTTGCAGTTGAAATCTATATTCCAGGGAAATCTATTTTCCAAGAGGTTCTGGAAAAACATGCCAGCCATTGTGGGCCTAAGAACAATGGGGGACCATTTGAAGGGTTTTAAGCAGGAAAGTGTCAGGATTAGATTTGCATTTTCAAAAAAATTCCTGGCTGCAGATGACAAATGGACTGTGGAACAGGAAGAATAAACAGAGGGAAACCAGTCCTTTGGCTATTCTAGCAGTTCCGGTGGGGGATTATGGAGGCTGGGGCCAGGGCATTAGCGGAGGAAATGGTGAGAAGTGGTTAGAACCACGTCTGAACTGACTGGGTTTTCCATGAAGCGCTTAATCTGCCTTCAAGGAGATTACAATGTAATTGAAGAGGGAACTCACAGGTATAAAATCACAGAAACATTGTATAATTAGGAAGTAAACTGAAGTTCAAACTCTGAGGGACATAGGTATTGAGAGCAAGAAATGGGTCAGGACTCCAATGGTTAGGATTTGGAGACAAAGGCCAGAGGCAAGAGGCAGGACGGTGAGGGGAGGGGCCTATAGAGCAGAGATGGCACACTGGGGAGAAGAATAAATCTTGCAGGGTAAGGCCAAGTTATGAGAACTCGAGAAGGCCAGAGTTTAAAAGACTTGATGTGAGATTAAAGAATGAACTATTAAAAATGCTTTATATAGGAAGGATACAAGATGAAAGCAAGATTTAAAGAAGTTTAGCTTTACCAAACTCTTGTGGTTAATAAGACTGAGAAGAATTTGCTGCCTGCGTGGTTGTTGAGTGGGGTCTGGACTTAGATGGCAGCAATTAGGAATGGAGATGAGGGGTGGATATTAGGAACACTCAACAGGTTAGAGATGACAAATTTGCTTTAGACATATAATGAGCTTGAAATGATGATGAGTTCCCCAGTAATAAGTGTCCAGTAGGCAAAATAGACTGGATGGTTTTATTTGTATTCCTCTGCACTCTTTACAATCCCATGTTGTCTTTCCTCATTAGCATTTGCAACAGGAATATTCCATGATTTGCACAAAGGAAAAATTCTGCTTTCTAAAGCACTTGGCAAAACTTTACAGAATGAAATGTTTTGATACATTATCTTAATCTCATATTAAATAATATTTTGACATATTAAAATTGAATTGCTCAAACAGTCATAGATTTGTTTGTGTTCTTTACCAGTTTTAATAAGTAATTACTGATTTTAGAAAATTCTAACTAGAAGTAAAATCCTATTTTAGTGAGCTTGGTGAGACAAAAAATAATTTATAGTATTTAGCTTCCATTGAAATTAATATATATTGCAATCTATAGCAAAACAGCTTCAGAATATATTGTTCATTTTTACAGAGAAACTCACACTCATGAGTCATTTACAAATCTTCTCTAGTTTATTAATGACCAGCCCTCCATTGCGTCTTTTTGTCAGAGATGAAAGTACTCTTTACCCCTCCATCTCCGTACGCTCCAACTCTCCTGAAATAAACTATCACCAAAATACCAATGGAACATTTTGTAGAAAATCTCAAATTTCAAAGATCCAAACACACTACAAATGACAAACATGAAAAAAACAATGTCTTTGCTACAGAGATTAGTTTCAGAGAGGACAACTGTTGAAAGCATCTGCTAAGTGGAATTTTTAATTTAATGGAATTTGTTGTAACTCTATCAGTAAAGCACAATTGCTGTGCACCATCTGTTGAAGCTTTGAAACTGCCTTGCTTATATAGAACCGGATGTAACAATCATATCCATTAAAATGGAATACTACTGTTTACTAACTTTTCTTCTCGCTATTCACTTTCCAGTGCTTTCAGAATCATTAGAAGATAGATTGGCAAGAAAAAACACGAGCTCAAGAGTCAAAAGGACAGCTCCACAACAAAAAAACAAACAAACTGGTTAGTAAATGGGTAAAAGACTTGAATAGACATTTCTCCAAAGATATACAAATGGCTAATAAGCACGTGAAAAGATGCTCAGCATCTCTAATCATTAGGAAAATGTAAATCAAAACCACAATAATATACCACTTCACACCCATTAGGATGGCTATTACAAAACAGAAAAACAAACAAACAAACAAAAACAGAGAATAAGTGTTAGCAAGGATGTGAAGAAATTGGAACCCTTGTGCACTGCTGGTGGGAATGTAAAATGGTGCAGCTGCTATGGAAAACCATATGACAGTTTCTCAAAAAGTTAAAAATAGAATTATTATATGATCCAGCAATTCCACTTCTGGGTATATACCTAAAAGAATTGAAAGCAGGGACTCAAACAGATATTTGTACACTGCTATTCATAGCAGCATTATTCACAATAGCCAAAAGGTGGAAGTAACTCAAGTGTCCATTGAAGGATGAACAGAAAAGCAAAATGTGGTATATACATACAATAGAATATTATTCAGCCTTAAAAAGGAAGGAAATTGGCACGTGCTATAACATAGACAAACTTTGAGCACATTATGCTGAATGAAATAACCCAGTAATAAACGAACAAATACTGCATGATTACACTGCTTTGAGGTACCTAGAGTAGTCAAACTCTTACAGACATGAAGTAGTCGCTGGTTTCCAGAGACTAGGCAAAGGGGGCAATGGGAAGTTATTGTTTAATGGGTATAGCATTTCCATTTAGGAAGAGGAAAAAAGTCCTGGAGATGGATAGTGATGATGGTTGCACAACAATGAGAGTGTACTTAACGCCACTGAACTGGGCACTCAAAATTCACACAATTTATGTATATATATATATAGAGAGAGAGAGTATATTTTACCACAACAAAGAGTCAGAGGAACCCAGAGAAGAAGTCTGATGACTTGAAGAACTTAATTAATGGCTTAAACTTGAAGCAAATCAGTTGAATTACTCTGCACATCCACCTCATTAGAGACTGGGCATCCAGAGTCCATCACACAGCAGTGAGTGTCAATACTAATGGACTAATGGTGCAACAGACCAGAAGCAAGGAAGAAGGAAGGATTGTTCAGGGGAGATTTGGGGAACAGGGCTATAAGAATGTCTTCTCAAGAACGATCCCTCATTTTTCTCCCAGATGGGGCCAACGAAGTCATCTGGAGAAGCAGCTAGGGTAGCCTTCAGGATGGAGACTGCTCTGAGGGAAACTATGTCATCCCCATCTTGTCCTTAGAACACAGGTTCCATGGCTAAATTTTTGCCTCTTTAAGAAAACAGACAAAGGAATTCAAGTATATGTTACATGTGTTGTTGTTATAAATTTAAGACTTTCCCACTGTAGAAGTGTGAAAAATCAGAAGATTAGAGCAAAGTAGAAATGCTCTGCAATCCTACTTCTCAGAGGCTCCTGCCCATTTGAGGGGGTTTTCTTCATGTTTTTGATCTATTATGGGGGATTTTGAAGTTCAAACTTTGAATGAATTATAAGTGTGCAGTACTATGCAATATCATTAACATAAAGCAAATTTAAAATATTAGTTAGGATCTTACTCTTGCACATCATCATGATATATATTTAGTGGTGTACAGAGATCTGTCATTATTCTCTACTGTCTAAAAGAGTGGGCATTACAGTCTGTTATCTGAAAGAACAAAATATGACTTCTTAAATCACAAATATACTTGGAGTCTAAGTGGTCTCTATTCACGCCTCTCAGAGGAGGTCCCATGTAAGACACTTCCCCCAGGGCTCCGTTCCTCCACTGATCTTCTCTCCCTCTTCTTTTCCCTTAAAGCTTTATCTTTCCTGCAGGATCCCAGCTCCAGCCTGCAATTGTATCTCATGTGTTTAAAATGGGGGAATTTTTCTTCCCTTGGTCCATTCTGGAAAGGTGACCAAGGATCGTGGACTTGGGTCTTTCAGATCTTTCAGTGTGGATGATCTAGTAGAAATCATTCCTATTTCTGTCTCTTTCTAATATTGAATCACTCTCATTATGTGATTTCAGCTACCCTTATAACCAGGCGTAGAGGTAGGAAAGAACAAAGAGCTGAAGAGGAGCTCAGAGTCCTTGTTCAGCCACACACACGTGTGGATGTACGTAGATATATTATTTTTCATATGTACATATGAAAGTAATTGGGGTCATGTTGTATACACATTTCTATATAATTTTAAATCAGTATTACATTTTATGTTACTAAGCACTAATTAAAAGTATGTTAATGGTTGCTTAATATTTCTTTGTATGATTGAACCATACTTTATTTAATACTTCTCCTATTGTTATTTAATTGGTGGCTTGTTTTGTTTTGTTTTTTGTTTTTGGCTATGTACTATCTGAACTCTCTTCTGTATTTGGGGAATTCTACCTTATCCGAATCTTGATTGGAAGGAAAGCTCTCTCCCCACCCCAGAAGCCCAAGAGGCCCAATTCTTGCCAGCCTCCTTGCAGCCAGTGTATGGACAGATGACAAAGACTTGATAAATGAGACACAGCACCTCCAGAGTTCGTGTCGGGCCTTTGTGACCTGCAGACGCTGTGACAGCAGAGCACCCACTCTGCCCTGATGGCAGGGGCTGCAGTCGCACCAGCCTCCAGGGGCAGTGCCAGTGGTCAGTCAGTGCTGTCAGGCAGCAATGCCCCCTGGGGCCCCACCAACCAAGGTCGGAGGCCTGTTTTTGACCATGGTGTTACCTGCTTCCCAGCTGCCCTTCCTCTGGTCTGCTTTCCAAGCCTGGTTTTCCGACTTCTTGGCAATTCTGTGAGTTATCTAATATTTGTTCAATAAACTCCTTTTAGGCTTGTATCAGCCTCAGTCACTTTTTTTTGCTTGCAACTTGGAACCCTGCCTGATAGAGCTGTTAATGTGGCTTTTGGATTTATATAAATCGTATGATGGTCATCTTTGGACTATATGAAGTTTATATTTCCTCGACTGTATACTGAGACAGCCATCAAATGAAAATTGGAATAATGGTATCAATTGACTTGACAAAACAGAGTAAATACACAAACAATTTAGAACTACTTGAGAATTCAAATTTATATTATTTTAAATGAACTAGTGTTTACCCTCAAAAGATATGTTTGAATTTTAAAGTAGTCACATATTAAAGAGCTTATGGGATTGGCTTTATTTTATGTGTGCAAATGCAGTCTAAAAATTTTTGATAGAGTTTCTCTTAAGAAGATAGTTTCTCACAGGCAATTTAATTCTATTTTTTCTGATACCCCTTCAGTGTGGTTAGAGAATAAATCACTATTTTGCTTAAAGTTTAAACTGTTTATGTGGCATTTATGGAAAAAAATGCATATATTGTTCATTTATTCCTTCAAAAAACAGGTATTAAGCACATACTATGTGTCTGGCACCGTTTAGAGGCTGAGAATACAATAGACCCCAATAGAAGACAGTCATTAGTCAAACAACTGCACAAAATGGATCCACAACAAATGGTTGCATGGAAAGTACATATTTGGGGGAATTGACTCAGGTGCTCAGAGAAGGCTTCCTTGAGGAAGTAGGAGCTGAGTGATGCAGAGGAGTTAACCTGGTAGAGCAGTGGAGGGTGTAGCAGGACTTTCCATAGAGAGGGAACGGCTTGGGCCCAGAGCCAAGAACAAGAGGAAGCAGGGTACTTTCAAGGAACTAAATGGTGAGCATCTTGTGTGATAAAGCCAGAAACGCAAGTAGGGCCAAGCCGGTGGCCTTTTTTTTTTTAGTGCAGTCGAGTGGTTTCCGACTCCTAGAGCCTGTGTACAGCAGAGCAGAGCCCTGCTCAGTCTTTTTACACCACCCTCTCACTTTCTGGTGCTATACCAGATAATGCTCTGCTGCTATCCATAGGCTTTCCATAGCTAGTTTTTTCAGAAGTGAGTGGCCAGGTCCTTCATCCTAGCCTGTCTTAGTCTGGAAGCTTCTGAAACCTGTCCGCCAAAGGTGACCCTACTGGTATTTGAAAAACCGGTGGCAGAGCTTTCAGCATCACAGCCACACGCAGCCAGCACAGTATGACAACCCACAGACGTGTGGTGTGGTTCCCTGACTGGGAGACAAACCTGGGCCACTGTGATGAGAGCGCTGAATCTTAACTAGTAGACCACCAGGGCTGGTAAGTGGCCTTTCAGGTCATCTTTTATAGGTCGTCTTAAGATTTTTTTCTCTCTCTAAAAGCAGCAAGAACCACTGAATGGTTTTAGTGTGCTTGGGTGGGGGACTGGGGAGAGACATGATCAAATTTGCTTAATGCAAAGATCTGCCTGCAATATGGAGAATAGATTGCTGAGGTTCAGAGTGGATATAGGGCACCAATTAGAAGGTGTGGGTGATAAATTTGGTGTGGGTAGTGGAAAAGAAAGAGAGGGAGATAGAAAAGATAACACCTTGGTCTTTAGCTTGCACAGCTGGATGGATGTTGGTGTTATTACTGAGGTAGGGAAAGCATCATAAGATCATAGCTCAGTTTGGAATTTGGTGATTTATGATCGACCAGATCACAAGTTTAGTTTGACATAAGTTGATTTTTAGGTGCCTTAGAGGCATACAAATAAAGATGGTAAATAGTTTTTGTATCATTTTAGAGTTCAGAGATTTCATGTTTAGGTTTATCTGTGGAGAAGTGATAAAGGAATTCAAGGGCATAAATGAGATCACCTAACGAGAGGTGATAGGGTGAAGAAAAGAGGACTTGGGACTGAGTCTTAAGGAACTCTAACATTTAAAGGCTGGATAGAAAAAATAAGCCTTTAAAAGAGGAGAGAAGGATTAATTAGAGAAGTAGGAAAGTAAAATAAAAACAGAACAGTGTTGTGTCATAAAAGCCAAGAGAAGAAAGAGTGTTTCAGAAAGGAAGGCAGAGTCCACAATGTTGAATACTGCTGAGATGTGAACTGATATGAAGACTGAAAAGAATTTAGCAACATGAGAGTCATTGGTGACTTGAGCAAGAGTTGTTTTGGCCAAGGGTTGGAGATAGGAGTAAGATTAGAATGGGCTGAAGTTTCAGTAGGTTTTAGGAAGTGGGAAGAGATAAAGAGAGATGGAATAGATGTAGATTGAATAAGAAAACAGAGTTTTGTTTGTTTTCTAATTGGAGAATCTTGTTAAAAGCAGATGGAGAGGATCCAGTTGAGAGAATGTTTGGGTATGCATAAGCAAGGATAATGTAAGGTTCTGAAAAGTGGGAGAGGATGGGTTCTAAGCAAAGGTAGACGAATTGACCTCAGATAGGGAAAATGATACCTCTAGTGAAGTGCCAGGGAGAGAGCATAGCATAGGAATCCATAAGGGATAACACACTTGAGTTTGGGAAGCTGAGAGAGTTCATGTCTTTGGCTTCTATTTTTCGAGAGTAACAGGTTAAGATTTTTGCTAGTTACGAAGAGGAAGGTAAGAAATGTGGTTGGAAGTTTGAGAAACGTGAAATTTATTTAAAGTGGTTGCCAAGAATGACAGAGGGGAAATTGACCAGGAAAACGTAGTAAGATTTCTAAATAGTGTTGAAGGCTAACTTGAAATCAGTGATTATAAATTTAGGGAGGAACCAATCTTCCTTCTATTGGGATGTTTTCCAACAACCCTAGGCTGTTTGGATGTAAGTAAAAGGAGAGGAGATTTCTAAGTTCATTCAAGTTTGGCATTTTGCAGATGGATGAGAGGATGAGATAAAGGACCAAGGAGTTTAAGATATTGATGAGAGTGTTATTGAAATAATAAAGCATGAAATCTAAGCTGCAAAAGCAGCAAAACGCAAAAGGAAAAGCATGATGGATTAGGAGAAAGTAAAAGGTCAGTGGAGAAGAAGAACCAAATCAACTCTCAAAAGTTAGAGAACATTCATGTCAAAATACAATAATTGAAATTGAAATCCAAAATGATGTATTGAAAGATATATATTCAAAATTTGATGGAATAAATTAAACAAAATTGATAAAATATTGATAACAGTTGAAGGTGAGGGATGGGTACATAACATTTCATTATATTGGAAAAGAAGCACACTGAAAAAAAGAGACAGTGCAAGGAACAAAAGAAAATTTCCAAAAAATTATAATTAGTAGTTTCAGAGCACTATGAGATGATATTGCATTCATGATATAAGCATGGGTACCAGAAAGAAAAAAACCAAAGGCTCTTTTAGGAGGTTCAATATATGAATAACACGAGTCTCAAAAGGAGAACAGACAAAGTGGAAGAGGAGGTAAACAACAAAGAAATAATTCAATAAAATTTCCCAGAATGGAAGGACATAACTGAAAAGCCAAAAGACCATGAAGCACAATGAATGAAGACCCACACCAAGGCACATCTTGGGAAATCTTGATACACTGAAAACGAAGAGAAGATCCATTAATCTAACCATCTTTTCTCAGTTCCTTACCCTCTTCATATCCTCTCTTCTCTCCTTCAGCTTAAACTCAATGGTCAATAATTCGAATCAATTCCTTGGATAGAATATCTCTGTCCCTGTTACGCTTTCTCATTTGAGCAAAATCATAACCTTAGTTAAATCAAATTTTCCTTCCACTTCATTTCTGAAGCAGTGCAGCTGAAAATAAAGATGGAAAAACAAACAGTCATGTTGACTGGTGTCATTTCAAATTCATGATCATTAGTCTCAAGTGGGCCCTTACTGCTGCCCAGCAGTCAGACACTATTGCCTTCATGCGTCCACTTTCCCACTGTCCTCAACAATTACTTCATACTTGCTTCTCTCTCCTCCATCCTCCAACACCTCCTCCCCAACGCATTCTCAGCTGTCACCCTTGCTTTCTATATTGCTGAGGAAACTGAAAGGAGAATTCCCACATACCTGACCCTTCACATGTACCCACCCTCCTACATCTGTGCCCACATATTCTGCCCTGGGGACGAACTAGCCACTTTCCCCCAAGGCCATCCCTTTTGCTTGAGCACTAAATCCAACCCCTCTTAGGAACACTATTCTAGCCATTCTACATTCTCTACCTACTTTCAAGTTTCCTCTTTAGAGTGTAGTATTCCCAACAGCACACGAGCTACTGTTATTTTTCACGCCTTTAAAAAGAAACTCTTTGGACCCCACATCCTCCTCTAGCTACCACCCCATTGGTCTCCTTCCCTTTATAACAAAACTCTTTGAAAAAGTTGTCTATACTCACTGTCTCCAAATTATTTTCTCCCATGTTCACTTGAACCAAATAGGCACCCCGAACATGCCACCAGGCTCATTAATTAATAACTGCCTCCATGTTGCTAAATACAATGGTCAGGTCTCATCTTACTTGCCTCAGAAATATCTGATACAGTTGATCACTCCTTCTTCCTTGGTATATACTTTCTTCACTTGTGTTCTAGAACATCACACTCTCCTAGATGTACTTCTACTCCACTGACCATTTATGAGTATCTTTTGCTGGTGTCTTCTCATGACTCTGACCTCTAAATGTTGGAGGGCTCCAAATCTCAAGGCCCTTGGACCTCTTTGCTTTTCTAGTTACACTCATTCCCTAGGTTATCTCAACTGACATCCTGACTTTAAATGCTACCTATCGCAGACCACTCCAAAATTTTTATCTCCAGTCCTGAACTCCATATCAATATATCCAGCCACCTTCTTAAGTTATTTGCTTAAATTTCTAATAAGTTGCTCTAATTTAGCACATTTAAAATTAAGCTCTTAATCTTCCCGTCAAAACTGTTTCACTTCCAATCTTTCCTATATCTGTTAATGGCAAACCCATACTTTTCAGTTGCACAGGCCAAAATATATGTATACCTGGTACATGAACATAGCCCGTAGGCTATACTTTCCAGAAGACTAGAATTCAATTATTTCTTACCACTTCCACACCACTACTCTGGTCCACGTCACCAATATCTCTTGTCTCCTTAATCTCTTGCCTAGGTTATTAAAATAGCTTCCTAAATGACCTCCCTGCCTCTGCCCTTGCCTCTATTCAGTCTATTCTCTAAATAGCGGTCAAAATGATAATATTACAACAAAAGTCAGATCACGTCACTCTTCTTCCTCAAATTCTCCAGTGACTTTCCATCTAAATCAGAGTAAAAGCAAAATCATAACTCTGACCTTCAAGATCCTTCACAGTTCAGTCCCTTTATCTCTCTTAACTCGCCTCCTACCATTCTTCCACTCAATGACTCTACGTGAGCCACATTGGCCTCCTTGCTGTCCCTCCAACAAGCCAGGAACTCTTCTGCATTATAACAGGGGTTTGATCAGAGAGGCAGAACCACTAGGAGTGATATAGAATATGAAATTTAATTTAGGGATTTGACTTTATGCAGTTGAGGTCCCTGGTTAAACAGTTTACAAATGGTGGCTGCTTTCAGTGCTAGTTCTGAAGTCAGCAGAGCCAGGAAGTTGGAAAGAAAAGACAGATATAAAGTGGGGAAGACTAAGTACAATAGCAGACCCTCAAGGAGGATCTGGAATGGATGATGAACTGGAACCCACTAGTCTCTCTCCAGAACCTGAGCTGTCTGTCACCACCTCTGCACTCCAGCCTCAGTGCTGTAGGTGACTTGCATAAGCCAGTGCTCTTTCTCATAGAGCTAAACATGCACCTGGCCCAGGAGCTAGAGAAGTTGAAGGAGGACATCCGGCAGGAGTTGGAAGAGCTGCAGTCCTGGTTGTTACCCCATGTGAACAAAGGTGAGTCAACAGATCTGTGACGACTGCGTGAGCTGCAATAGCATCTGAGCCCACAACCGCCTTCTGAGCATAAAAATGGCTGCTACCTCACTTCCACCTTCCTGACTTTGGGCAAATTTCTCCTGTGGCCAACCCTAGCCAAGAACCACCAATGGAAGCTATTTGAAATTAGCTTAGCTATGCTGACACAGTCCAAAGCTACAATACCTCCCTCAGAATGTTTGCACCTTGCTTTTCCCTCTACCTGGAATGTCATCCATTCCCCCCCGCCCCCAACATCCACACATCCTTCAAGGCTTTACTCAAAAGTCACCTTCCCTGACTATCTAAAATTTCATTTCTCTTCAGATTTTTCATACTCCCCTTCCTGCTTTATTTTTCTCCTTAGTACTTATCACCATCTAATATAGTATGCATTTTTACTTACTTATTTTTTATATTATTTCTTTCCACTGCTGAATGTAAATACCAAGAGGACAGGAATTTTTGCATCTTTCATCCACTTCTGTATCCCCAGTGCCTAGAATAGTGCCTAGCACATAATAGGTGCTCAGTAAATATTTGTAGGACAAATTAGTGAATCTTAAAAGCCTTGGGCAAAAAATAAATAAACCATGTACAAGTGACCAGAAATTAGAATAGAAATTCCATGGAGCAACTGAGGGTAAATAATATTTAAACCAGAATTCCGTAACTAAACCCTCAATAAATTGTTATGGTAGAATAAAGATAGTTTAAATATAAAAGGTCCTCAAAAACTTACCTTTCATATATCTTTTCACAGAAAGTTACTAGAGAATGTACTCCTCTCAAACAGAAAGCAAACTAAGAAAGAGGCAGACCCAGGATAACGATGGAGAACCAGGGCAACATCTTGTGCAGCAGGCCCAGACAGCAATAGTCCAGATGGGAGCAGGAGAATGGAGGTCTCCAAAATGATGTCTCCAAGAAACAGATGAAGTTCATAAAATAACCTGTTGTGTCAGAATATACCGAGAGGAGGATTAGTGGTAGCTACATAGAAACTAGGCAAACCGTCTAATGAGGTGGCTATAACCCCAAGGAAAACAAAAAGTGGTCCAAGAAAAAAGAATGTTATCACAGTATACTACATGGTTTAATAGTTTAGATTTAATAATATCTACATCAGCATAAAATGTGAGTGCTTGAAGATCTAATCCAAAATTACAGTATGATTGTATTTGGAAGATGAAAAAGGTGTGTGTGTGCATGTGTGTGCCCATGCCACTGCATACAGGTGATGATGCATTGGGTTGAGGGTATAAAAGAGCTAAATACCCCTCTTTCATAACAGTATGTCAATAGATAATAACACATAAACCAATGTGAGCATGGTTTAATAAGCCTTGTATAACTATTTAAAATTATAAACCTATAGAGAACTGTGATAACTTCTACTAGATCAATTTTAGTATTACTTAGATTTGAAAGTAGGTTGATTAGGTTGAAAGTAATAATGCTTAACATCAGATGTAAAACTAGTTGTATGTAAAAATCTACGGAAAATATGGGAAGTCCCACTGGAATATCTATGGGGAACAGTTGGGAAGAGATGGATATCAGGGATTTTCTAACATATTTGAGTTTTTAAGAAATGTATGTTACTTCTATAACCAGAAAGCATAAAGATTTTTAAATGACTTTCAAAACTGTAGAATTATTTAATTATTCATAGTGATTGCTCATGATAATGTGTCTCATATACTAACTAGAATTAGGTGCCTAATGCTAAGATTAAATCTTTTTCTAGAAAAAGAATTTTTTTGCTCCTCTGTTGATGTACTTGATATTAAACCTAAATTCTTACAACTTGCTCATCTGGAAAGAGTGATGTGTATTTCTTAGTTTGAAATATGTGCATGATATTATTTAAATGAGGCTACATGATAAGGTAGAAAAAGTACAAGTGATTAAGCCAAGTATATTAGTACATTATGTACAAAGCTTGAACGGAACATTAAAATAAATGATGTATTTTTATTAAAGGCACTTAAATTACCTTATGAGCCTTCTTATGTGTCCTATGTTTATATATGTGATTTTAAATGCAGTATAAATTTAATCAAATCAATAAATGTTTAAATGCTCTACTACTGGCAAGACACTGTACTAGGTTTTATGGGTCACGTAAAGAAAAAATATTTTTGCTCTCAAATTACTTAGTCTGGCTGGGAAATATGACAGAGATTGTAAGTTGTTTACTCAAATCTAGAACCTTGGGAGTGATAACATGCGCTGCTATAAAAGTAGATTTCCCAGCCTCCCTTGAAGATGGGGTTGGCCAGTGTGATATACATGACAGTTTTGAGTTGGGTTTCTAAGAAAGCTCTTTTCCTCGCCTCTTCTGCTTCTTCTTGCCTAGAATTCATTTGCATGACTGGAGCTCCAGAAGCAATCTTGGACCCTGAAGTGACCTTGATATTGGAAACCACTCACAAAGTATGATAGAGCAGAGAGGCAGAAAGAGTATGATTCCTGATAACATCACACCAGCCCTGCACCTCCTATATTCTGATTTGGTTTAGAAGAAAAATAAATCCATGAACTTTATCTTGCTTCTGTCTCTTTTTTTTTTTTTGATTTCCTGATGTATCCAATTCTAGTCCTCATTAATGTAGGAAATAGATACTAAGAATCAAGCAAAATGTTCAAGAATAATATAAAAATACAATTACAGTTTAATAAAAGAAGAAATAGCACATGGCACATACAGTTCACAGAATGGCACAGATAGACAAAGCATGGAGAGGCAGCATATACTGCCTCAGTGTTGATTCTGGGCTCGGAAAATACATACAGAAATTTAGTCTAAAATAACAGTTATAATGTTACATTATACTCTTAGAAGTGGGATTGTTAAACCAAAGGGTAAAAGTATCTACAATTTTGTTATATATTGCCACATACTTCTCTATGGGATTGTACCAAATTATATCTCCATTAGCAAGGGATGAGAGTGCCTGGTTTCTCCCAATTTCTATGACAGAGTGCTGTCAACTCTCTGAATTTTGCCAATTTGTTAGGTGAGAAATGGTTTCTCAAGTGTATTTTTAACTTTACATTCTTTCATTAGGAGTGAGATTGAACATCTTTTCATATGTTTAAGGGCTATTTTCCTTTCTTTTTGTGTGAACTACTGGGCTATGACTTTTGCCTCTTTTTCTATTGGATTATTGTTCTATTTAACATTGATTTTTAGGAGCTCTTTCTGTGTTGGGGAGATAGCTCTTTGAAATAATATCAATTGAAAATATTTCCCCCAGCTGTTCATTTGTCTTTTTAATATTGCTTATGCCTTTTTTCTTGACACATAAAAGTTTAAAATTTTTACATCATCAAATTTGTCAGTCTTTTTTGTTATTGCTCCTGAATTTTGAGTTGTGTTTATAAAGACTTTACTTATTGCCAAATTATGAAGGAATTCATCCGTGTTTTTTCTATTATTTTGTGCATTTACTTTTTAACATTTATATTTCTGATCCATTCACAATTTATCTTAGTACACAAAGTGTTATACAGATCTAATTTTATCTTTTTCTAAATAGTTATTCAGTTGTTTCAACCTTGTTCATTAAAAACTCCACTTTTTCCCTAATAATTTGGGATGACTCCTCTGTCTTATATAAAATTTCTATATATATCATCAGAGTCCAGACTCAACACTTAGGCACTATATAGTGACTCTCCATGCTTTATTTGTGCCTTTATTAAACCGTAATTTTATTTTTATATGATTCTGTAATATACCTGTAGGCATATAAAATGACCTATGCAGCATTATTTACAATAGTAAAAGATTATTAAAACAAACAAACAAAAACAATAAAACATTGGTGGAATGAAACTAAGGTACATGTCCATAATAGAAACTATGTAACTTTCTCAAGATGGAGTACTATAAAATCATTTAAAAAAAGAATATTGATATGAGAGAATATCAGGATATAATGTTACATTTAAAAAATCAAGACAGTGGGGAGTGTATATAGTATATTATCTTTTATGTAGACTACACACTCACACATTTACAGAAACACACACAGGACAGGTAAACCAGAAGCTAAATTTTTAAAATAATATCTATTGGTGAGTATGAAAAAGGAGTAACATTTTCCTGAATATTCTTTGGCTTAAAGAATTAAATTTAGGACCATGCTTTGTTTTAAAGTTTTAACTGCAAAATCATAGAAATGTTTTATATATTCAGAAATAAAATATTAATTTTAAAATAATTCCTAAAATTGAAAGTAACTGAAACAAATAAATCTAACTATATATCAAATTGGAAATATAACCACACAAAGAAAAGCATTATTTCAAGTAATTTTAGAACACAGTAGTTGTACACAGTTAGTGGGATATATTCTAAGGATAAAAGAGAACTGCAAGAAAATCTCAAATTTTATTTGTCAAGTTTACTATTAGTGGTAATGTTGATGTTATTAGTTTGAAATCATTTAATGCATATTTTAACATAAATGATTATGTTTATGTTGTTAGAAACCAGGATGTTCAGTATAAATATAAAATCAAATAAGCAAATAATTGGAAATTGAATTGAAGTATCTATATAAACTTAGGACTTCTCAATTTTTATGTGGAAATAATTTAAAACTTAACGAAAAGTTGCAAGAATAGTATAAAGAAAGTTATTTTACCATTTTCCTAGATTTTTTTTTTTTTTTGGTGAGGAAGATTGGCCCTAAGCTAACATCCGTTGCCAATCCTCTTCTTTTCACTGAGGAAGATTAGCCCTGAGCTAACATTCGTGGCCATCTTTCTCTTTTTTGTATATGGGACGCTGCCACAGCAGGGCCTGATGAGCTGTGCACATGTCCGCGCCCAGGATCCGAACTTGCGAACCCCAGACAGAGAAGCAGAGCATGCGAACTTGACCACCACGCCAGCAGGCTGGCCCCCCAGATTCTTTTATTATTTACATTTTGCCCCATTTGCTTTATCATTTGCTCTATTTATCTACACACACACAGGTGTAATGTTTTTTCTGAAACAGGTACATAAATCATGGTTGAGTGTGTACTTTTAAGAACAAGAATATTTTCTTTCACACAGTTATTAACTTCAGTAAACTTAATATTGATTCAATACTTCTCTCTACTCTACCACCCATATTCTAAGTCAATTGACCCAATACTCTTTATAGAAGTTTAGGACCCAGTCTAGGATGAGGAATTACAATTAGCTGTTATGTCTCTTCAGTCTCCTTTAGTCTGGAACATTTTCTCAGTCTTTCTCTGTCTTACATAACATTGACTTTTTCTAAAGAATTTTAAAAATAGAATATTCCTCATTTTGAGTTTGTCTGACGTTTCCCTGTGATTAGATTGAGATTGTGTTTTCCTAGCTAGAATAATATATAAGTGACATTGTGTCCTTCCCAAAGCATCACATTGGTGATGTTAATTTTGATCACTTGCTAACGGTGTGTTTGACTTATCTACTGTAACATCATCATCTCATGATTTTTAAAAAACATATATCCTATCTCTGTCCACAGACAGGGTCTAGTTTATAATGCTCCAGGGGCAGTAACCACCCCCAGTGCCCAAATTTAGGTCGTTAAATGCCATTCTCCACTACAGGGTACCAGGGATTCTTGGAGAAATGGCTGCTCCTGGGTCTAGAGAAGGGAATTTACAAGGTGAGCTAGGGTATCTTATTGTGCCACAAAGCAAGGAAGTTCTCAAAATCTGAGTCATGTCAGAAGACTCCAGAGTCAGCTTGAAGGGGATCCCTTTGGCCAAAGAAGGACAATTTAAGCATCAAAAAGAAAAAATAACTATAACTGATTTGTACACATTGACTATATAAAAATCTATGAATCCATAATAATACTCCCTACACCATTCAAAGGACCAGGTATGCGGGGCTCTTTCGATCCAATGTGTTTTTGTGCCCCTTGTCTGAACAGTTTAGCATGTTTTGCTTCATCTGACAGAACTCAACTTTCAAGATCCAGCTCAGATGCCACTGCCTCTGAGAAGCCTTCCCTGAAACCTCTACATAGTTTATTGTTTCTCCGTATTTCAACAGAACTCATTGTACATGCCTCTTTAAATGCAAGTATCATACTGTACTGGAATTGCTGTTTAACTGTATTTTTCTCTCTAGATTGTAGGTTCATAAATACAGGACCTGTGTGGGTTTTATTTATCACGTTATTCCCAGTGCCTAGCACATACTTATAAATAGTTTTATGTATTATATAGTATTATGTGTTGTGAATGAATGGATCAACTTCAATAGTATCCTCTCTTTCTTCCTCATCACACAATGCAAATTTGCCTATATTTTAGAAAATGATTGAATATAGTTAAATAGCAGGCTATTTTAGCCAACATGCCAAATTTTTATCACAATACCTTTTTTTTTTAGATTTTTTCCTATCAGCCATTGCGTTAGCACTGAGTAGACTAGAACTATGCCCCACAATCTTTTCTTGATTCTTATTCTTAGATGATAGCTTCTGACAGTACTTTTGTTTATCTCAATCTGTTTTCTTCCCTTAAAAATATGGCTGCACACATAAATCTACTGATAACGTAGGGTAGGAAGTGTTAAAGTTAAATTATTATTTTTTTTAGTAACTGGTGGCTTGACTTAGTTGTAATCTTTTTTAAAATAGTAGTTTGAAGTAAATTTTTTAAAAAATCAATTTGGTCCAACATCTGTAACACACCAGGGGTAACTTGTAGCATGTCCTCCAGTAGGTTTCCCTGTATTAAACTCCCCTCATGCAGTCTCTCACTATGTGTGGAATCTTTCATGCACGTGTGCATACATCCAGCCTTAGGTCTTTGCGGACTTTTAAACATTAACAATTTAGGTGGCAGAGATGATGTAAACCGTTTGTCAAAGTCATGTGCAAGCACACAAAAATGCTTCGAGAAAGCCCTCTCCCCTACACAGTGAATGGATTCTCATTTAGGCCAGAGGCAGGTGAGCGCGGATAGGTGCGGTCAGCGCAGCCGCTTAATGCCGATCTGTGCTTGGGAGGAATCTCCCCGGCTTCTTCCTCGTGGAGCAGGACTGAGATGCTGTGGCCCGAGCGGAAAAAGGTGCGGGCGGCGGCGCCGCAGCTCGCGAGAGCTGGGCCGCTCGGTAGAAGGGGCCGGTCGCTGGCCGCGGTGCTGAACACCCTCCCGGGCTGTCCCAGGTTGACTAGCCGGAAGATGCTCGTCCGGTTGGTGAGTTCGAAGGCAGTCGCCAGTCTCACGTCTTCAGTTGTCGATTCCTGGCTCTGGGCAGGGAATGCACAGGCCGCGTCCAGGGGAGTCACCTCGCGAGTCTAGGGGCGGCCTCCGACCCAATCCCACGGGGGCGTCTCCTGCCCCTCAACAGCAACCCCAATGACAGCACCGCAGCCTACATTAACTGGAGCTTCAACTCTGTCTCCAACACTTGACATCCCCTCCCCGTGGTCTTCATAACATCCTCGAAATTTAAAATAAAAATGTTGATGACCTTGACCAAGTGAACACAGTTACCCAACGGCTGAGCTCTCTCAGTCATGCCTCAAAAAAATTTTTACTGCACACCCTCGAGGTGTCAGCCTGACAGACTCTGCTCCTCCTCCTTTGCTGCCCCTTACTCTCCTCCCAACACGCCCCTTTCCTGTTGCCCCTCCTCCTCCCCCAAGGTTTGAATCAGGCAAAAGTAATCTCTTACACAGCGTAGCGCCTACCACTGCCGAGCTGGGTCCCTGTACAAAGCGCTGGGATTCAGAACAGAGTTTATTCAAACATCTTGTCCCTTCACGCTCAGAAGTCCAAACCAGGTGGGAGATCCAAGTCTAGTCCCTGAGCCCCCAACTCGCTTGTGACCTTGGACAAGTGGCCACACGTCTCTGAGCCTGTTTCTCCTCGATAACATGATGATAGGTTCTAGGACTATGGTGAGATCTTCCCAGGTGCACATCGGTCTCCTCTCCGGTCGGAACACAAACACTAGGTCTCTCTGTTTTTACTCCCTGCCCCCCTTTTCCAAGCCCAGTTGGGCACGCTAGATTCTTCTCTTCACCAGGTCCATAGCCAGCTCTACCCCTTGTTGAGGAAAAACTCAGGTCCCGGCAACTGAAACCGTTCTCCCAGCTGCCTCCACCGTCCCCGCGCCTAACCCCAGGTGCGACTTGCCCTCTAGGCCACAATAGCCAGGAGAAAGCTCCTCGCGCTCCCGGTTCGCAGTGCCGGGTCTCCCTGGTCCCCACGCGCCAGGGCGCTTTGGGAAGTGCGAGATGCAGCTGGAGCGAGAACGCGAAGGAGAGGCAGAGCCGGCGGGGCTGCCCCGGTGACAGGTACGTGTGTACAGGCCGGACAGAGGCTGGGTTAGGAGAGAGGGACTTCGGGGGAGAGGATGGGGGAAAGGGGAGGTGCCAGAAAGAGCGGTGGGTCACTCTGTCTTCCTCGCCACCAGTGTGTGTGTGTGTGTGTGTGTGAGAGAGAGAGAGAGAGAGAGAGTGGGTAGGTGTGGGTGTGTCGTCCTGCCTCCCTCTCTCGCCTCCTCCCGGCCTCAGGCTATCAATCTCACCTTCTCCCTCGGCTTCTGCCTCTCACTTTCCTCTCTTTCCTCTCCAAGCATCCTCCCCGCGAGCCCACGCCCGCTCCGCCCTCGCACTCTCTCGCGCTAAAGGGACCTTCCCGGGGACCAGCCCGGTCCAGCCTTTCAGCTCAGGCGCATCCTAGAGCCAGTTAAGCTGAGCCGGCAGCATGTGGAACGCGACGCCGAGCGAGGAGCCGGGACCCAACCTCACGCTGCCGGACCTCGGCTGGGACGCTTCCCCCGACAACGACTCGCTAGCGGACGAGCTGTTGCCGCTCTTCCCCGCGCCTCTCCTGGCCGGTGTCACCGCCACCTGCGTGGCTCTTTTCGTGGTGGGCATCGCGGGCAACCTGCTCACCATGCTGGTGGTGTCTCGCTTCCGCGATATGCGTACCACCACCAACCTCTACCTGTCCAGCATGGCCTTCTCCGACCTGCTCATCTTCCTCTGCATGCCCCTCGACCTCGTCCGCCTCTGGCAGTATCGGCCCTGGAACTTCGGCGACCTGCTCTGCAAACTCTTCCAGTTCGTCAGCGAGAGCTGCACCTACGCCACGGTGCTCACCATCACCGCGCTGAGCGTCGAGCGCTACTTCGCCATCTGCTTCCCGCTGCGGGCCAAGGTGGTGGTCACCAAGGGTCGGGTGAAGCTGGTCATCCTGGTCATCTGGGCCGTGGCCTTCTGCAGCGCCGGGCCCATCTTCGTGCTGGTGGGGGTGGAGCATGAGAATGGCACCGACCCTCGGGACACCAACGAGTGCCGCGCCACCGAGTTCGCCGTGCGCTCGGGACTGCTCACAGTCATGGTGTGGGTGTCCAGCGTCTTCTTCTTCCTGCCTGTCTTCTGCCTCACTGTGCTCTACAGCCTCATCAGCAGGAAGCTGTGGCGGAGGAGGCGCGGCGAGGCGGCCGCGGGCACCTCGCTCAGGGACCAGAACCACAAGCAAACCGTGAAAATGCTGGGTGGGTCTCAGCGCGCGCTCGAGCTCTCTCTCCCGGGGCCTCTCCTCTCCCCGCGCCTTTCCCCTCCTCCCTGAGTCTACTGCTCTCCTGTTTCTCCAGGTCTCTGTCTCCCTGTATGTCTCTCAATTATTCCCTCCCTCCCGTTTCTGTCTTGAGGTCTCTCTTGCATCTCTTAGTTTCTCCGTTGTGTTCGTCTCTCCCTCTTTCTTTTTTTTTTTTTTAACTTTTTTGCTCTTTCTCTATATCTATCTGCTTTTCTCTCTTCCTCTTTCTCTCCCTCCTTCCTTCTCCCCTCCCCCCAGTTTGTCACTGTTTTGACTCTTTCTTTTGGTCTCTCTCATCTCTTGGTGTCTCTTTCCTCTGTTCTCTCCTGTCTCTCTTTCATGGAATGCTGTCCCACCTGTGTATTTCCCTAAAATGACTTTCATATCAGCCCAGAAACTTTGCTTCACAACTGAGATATTTCACAAAAGTCTGTTGTGGTCTTTAAGTGTTAAAGGTGAGATTGAGTCTCCTTCCTCAATTTGTGGCTATCTAAGTTGCATTGAGAACATAGGCATTGAAAAAAAACCAGTGGATCTAGAAAATATTCAGTGGTAAATTTAACCAAAGACATGACCAATGTGGATAAGTCTGTCAGAGATTATTCATTTTTCATTTAATATTGTGATGTGCTTTCTGACCTGCATTTTTTCAAATAATCGCGTTGATTCTGTTACCCTGTTGCTGTTCATACAGCTTTGTAGGGAAGTCTGTGACAAGCCAGTGCTGCAGTCTCCGTTTGTTTTCATGAGTACCTGTCTCTCCAGGTAGGATTGGCTAGGATAAGCTAGGATAGGCAGGCTTCCCACAGGAGAAAAGGAGACTCTGTGGAAACTGACAGGATTTATTATCCCTCCTGAAAGTGTCCTTCAGAGAACATCAGGGTGCAGTGCCACGACTGGAGTGTGCTGAATCTTTATTGCATAAATCCAACTTCTTTAAGTATATGTGTTTGGTACAAGTGAAGTAATACAAAATGTATTCACATCTAAGCAAAATATTAATTCTACTTGCTTTTTCAAAACCAGAATCTGTATGTTTTATTATTTGGACATCATTATAAAAAAGTCAACATTTTGTACTTATTTGCATATTTAGTGCTTCTTAGAAGTCATTCCAGGACGATTTCGTATTTGTAATTTTACAATTCCTGGAATCCTGTAAAGTGATAGAGTTTATTCAAAGAACATCAAAAATTTTCATTTCTAGACCGGTGTTTCTCTCAATATGACTAACAGATTGTAAACCTGCCAGTGCCCCCAGGGGACTCTAATATTCACGTTGCTACTGTGACAGTTGCGACTACGCATCTTGGTTTTGAGAAAAAGTTTAATAATTTCCTCCAATTTTATTTTTTGGATGTTAATTATCCTCATTGGTGTCTCAACACCAGGGTTAATTTTCTTTTGCTTTGACAGTTTGAAGGGACTAAAATATTATTTTCTGTTCTTTTCCCTCTGATTTCTGAATTATAAAAATTTAATCCAGAAATTCAGAGATCTTGAAAAAAATTACCTTATATGGGAAAAATGAAGACTGGGATGGATGATAATTAATATTAGTTGGTTTTATTGCCTCTTATACCATACTTATGTCAATTGTAGGTGGCAATGTTTCATCCTTCTCAGTGGTTCTCAATCTTGACTGCATATTCAGTCTCTGGGAAACCTTAAAAAGAAAAGAAAAAAGTAGGTGCCCTGGTCTCCTTCCTAGAGATTTTAATGTGTTGAGTCTGTATTAGATCCAAGGAATCTGTGCCTAAGGCAACTCTCATACATAGCTATGGTTGAGTATAACCACTTGATCTCATATATATTCGGTCGTGTCTAACATATACAAAATGACGGACTATTGTGAATAAATTGTCTAGTTGAGTCGATATGTCAACTCAATCACAAAATCACTCAAATAGCTGTTAAATAGAAATGACAGGTGAGCTCAGTAAAAATGATTGAACTCTTGGTCCAGACAGACTCAATCTTGGTTAAAATGTAGGAATGTGGAAGTGCAGGACATAATGTTTCTCTGAAGTCAAGAGTCATACGATACATACTCCAAACAAAACTAGGTCTTCAAAATAGAATGTGAAATTTGCTGTGACATTTCTTAAACTGACACTCTCTCTTTCATTGTCCTTTTAGCTGTAGTGGTGTTTGCATTCATCCTCTGCTGGCTGCCCTTCCACGTAGGGCGATATTTATTTTCCAAATCCTTTGAGCCTGGCTCCCTGGAGATTGCTCAAATCAGCCAATACTGCAACCTCGTGTCCTTTGTTCTCTTCTACCTCAGCGCTGCCATCAACCCCATTCTGTACAACATCATGTCCAAGAAGTACCGGGTGGCGGTGTTCAAACTTCTGGGATTTGAACCTTTCTCTCAGAGGAAGCTCTCCACTCTGAAGGATGAAAGTTCTCGCGCCTGGACAGAATCTAGTATTAATACATGACCAAGCACATTGCTGAGCAAAGTCATCGCTTATTATTCTAACCCAGAAGCCATAGCACAGCAGAACGTGGGAGGAAGTTGAAGGTTAATTCTGGAATTAGGGACACATAGGTCTGGAAACAATTGAGGGGAAAGAAACGATAGAATTTGTAGTGTGTGAGCAGTTTGATTTGATTGCAAACTCACCAGTGCTCTCATACACTATTTCTGCATATTCATTGCCTATGATTTTGCATTCTGCTGGTAGTGCTAGGATCTGGAGAAAGGAGGAAGGGCAGAGAGGTCAATAAGGGCACTTCTTACTGGATAAATACTAAATCTGATTTACTTTTTCATAATGATAAGAAAGCTTTGATTAAAAGAATGACATTAAAATAGAAAATTTAAAACATGACTTTTGAACACTAGCAGTTTTCGTATAGCTCCAAAACAGTGCTACGCAAGAGAAAAAATAATGCAAGGTACTTAAGTAATCAATATAAAAATTATTCATGAGAATTTTACATTCTTTTTTTCATACAAAGTCTTTAAAATTTGGTTTGTTTTTTACACTTACAGCACACCTTAGTTTGGACATTAAGTTTTCATCAGTAATAGTTGATGTATTTAGATTTCATAAAATTTGCAGTTGAAAAAGTAGATTCACAAACCTAAGTTATCCAAACACACTTAAAAGTTATCCAATAACTAAAAATACTATAAGTTTTTAAATGTAAAATTAATTGAAATAAAAAATGCGGTTCCTCAAGTTGTACAAGTCACATTTCAAGTGTTCAATAGCTAGTGGCTATTGGTTACCATATTGGACAGTACCAATCTAGAATATATGTAAAA
The DNA here is from genome assembly GCF_057802395.1 of Ceratotherium simum simum. Taxonomy (NCBI): domain Eukaryota; kingdom Metazoa; phylum Chordata; class Mammalia; order Perissodactyla; family Rhinocerotidae; genus Ceratotherium; species Ceratotherium simum. The sequence continues at coordinate 48,987,517 of NC_141914.1, forward strand.
TTATTGTTAATCATATAAAAAATGTTTAAAAATAAATACTCATTCCCTGAAAAGGGTTTTTATAGCAAAATTATCATAGCAGAGTGTTAGAGTGATAAATCCTAAAAATCACATGTAAATGCCCTATTCTTCATGCTTGGAAGAAAGTGGGTGTGAAATATAAGATGCATTTTTAAATTAAGTTGAATTACATGTGTTAATATTCAGGAAATGAGACTTCATAAAAATTATACAAAATCACAAACTACCTTATTTGGCTTAACAAAAATATTTAAGCCAATCATAAGGCTTTGATTTGTGAATAAAGGAATAATTTATAACTTACAATGGAAATTTTATAGGAACTTAGGGAACATAGAAATGGTGAAAAATTCAGAATCCCTTAAATGCTACTGCTTATTGATATTCAAAAGTTTTTTTAATCTTATAGCCATTTATTTCAAAATGCCTATGCCATGTCCTGTCTCCAAATTAGCTTTGCTCTTTACTTCCCCCTGCTTATCTGGTAGATATGTTTACTTAGATTTTCAGTCTCCCTCTTAATTGTAATTATGAATGATTAGACACTTTCAACTAAATATTGTACATTTTGGTTACAAATATAAAATTTTCATTTATGTTGACATTGCTTCCTACGTGGTCAACTTTTTGCATATTAAATATATTATTCCGAAAATGATTTCTTCATAGTCCTGTGCAATGCTAAGTGATATAAGCAATTCCTACACAAAGTTATTGTTTTAACTATAGAACTGATGGAGCCAGTTAGGGAAATTACTGCCATGATTGACTTTTTTCCCCCACCAAAAGTAAAGATTATTATGCTGAAATAATTGATTATTTATTTTAGAAAAATAAAAACATAATCATAATTAGAATGATTTCTCTAGAGAAATATTTCTGAAATCCTTCCTGACACTAAAACTGCTTATCAACCTGTCTAAATGCAGACCTTTAGCAAATTGATTATTCAGTTAATTCTTGGGAGTGCATCAATATTTTTAAAAAATACACTGATTCATTGAAGCCCGTGGCATACTAATTAGATCATTCAGCCTTATGGTCCTAAATAGGTGCCAGTAAATCCCAAAGAGATAATTTAGTTTCTTGAAGCCTTAGAGTTTTTGTCTACAAATACATCCTACTTGAGAGAAAACAAGAAAAAAAGGCTTGACTTCCATCACACAGTTAATTGCTTTGAAGAGAAAGCTAACTTTTAATTAGTTGCTTACCCATTCAATGGTCCCCCCTTTCTTGTGGGTTCATGTCCATAGTCTTGGCCTAACTCACTTACAGGCAACGGTTTACATAGTAAGGACTACCACTGACCACTTGTGTTGATCTGGGAACTCAGAGGTGTTTAGAGAAAGGGATCTTTAATTTGCCCTCTAATACCATGCCTTTTTATTGTTTGTATCTTCTTTAAATCATCATACTCTGTAAATTGTTTAAGACTCAGGGAAAATTAGAACTTACACTGAGGAAAATTGTTTCTAAAAGTCTGTCATTTCACAAGCATTTAGTATGTGCCTGGTATGTTCTAAACTCTATGGATTAATAAGCCACAGATTTTACCCTTAATGAGCTCATGAAGACTCTTGTGTTGTGTTGTAGTAGGTAACTAACAAATATCTTTAAGTTATGAAGTAAACATCTCCAATTGACACTGGATCAAATTGTTCTCCAACATTTCAAGAGAGCTGTTCATCTCCCTATATTGTTGGGTATTTGGCTCAAAATAAATTCAAAATGAGCTGTTCTTACACAAATCAGTCAAATTTGTAGATGCAGTTAATGTGTCTGCTAGTAGTAATTACACTCACAGCACTCTTCATTACTGTAAGGAAAGTAAGGGGGATTGGTTTCATTTTTAATGTTTCCATTTTCCTGATCATCCAGCAATGAGGTTTCTGTCACCACACCTTATACTGTGTCACAAAGTCAAGGGTTGGGTCCTTTTCATTACAGGAAGTGACTGTTACATGAGAAGAACTCTTGAATAATTGCTTTAAAGAAAACACTTACTATTTAAAACTGTAAATTTTGTGGCAATGAGATTTAGAAATACTTCTAGTATCTGGCCAGACCTTGGAAACCATTTCTTTATAGTCAACTTTTTTATTGCAATGAAGGTCGTTGTGATGGGATTTGACTTGCAATTTCAGCTTTTTCACCCTCATGCTTTTATTAGGAACCTGAAGTCATTCCAAACAATTTACAATTATTAGTTCAACATTGACAATTTTAGCTATAATTTTTTTGCTGTTTTTCATTTATCCACATACTTGAATTTAACATTTAAAAGAAACCAACTATGAGACTTTTTGCAAGACTGGTGCTGAAAACACTCTCTTATCTTTTAAAAAACAGTGTGTACATCTTTAAAACGTTGACATACATATTTACGTATATCAAAGTTTCTTGTCACAGTGTTTAAGTGAATAGAATAGAGCTTTCTGCTTTCAGAAACACTGTATCTAGTGTAAATAATGCCTTTAAGAGATAAAGATAATGTTATTCATGGTTCATTATCTAATGATCCACCTATGATTTCTTTGCAATTTAAATTGCAACACTAGGCCGGCCCCGTGGCTTAGCGGTTAAGTGCGCGCGCTCCGCTGCTGGCGGCCCAGGTTCGGATCCCGGGCGCACACCCACGCACCGCTTCTCCGGCCATGCTGAGGCCGCGTCCCACATACAGCAACTAGAAGGATGTGCAGCTACGACATACAGCTATCTGCTGGGGCTTTGGGGGAAAAATAAATAAATAAAATCTTTAAAAATAAATAAATAAATAAATAAATAAATAAATAAATAAATAAATAAATAAATTGCAACACTAACCAGCAGATATACAATTGTTACTTAACTAGGTGATTAGTGACCGATGCTAATTCAGTAAATTGATAACACAAATATGTTTTACCCAGAGAATGAACTGTGAGTCAAAATGTGCTGGTGGCAAATGCTAGTTACTTTAAGTTCATGTCACTTATTAATTCACATTAAATGAATTCAATCATGTTAATTCTTGGCAATACGCTAAGTTAGAAGCAGGTGAGAGGAAAGGTGTGGATGAGGCTTGTTGTGTGTTTTTCCTTTTGAACGCAAACTCTTGCAGGATGTTGAAGGCTAGCCATTTTGGTTGAGAGAATTATCATCCTTAAAAAAAAAAAGCTGCCATGCCCATGCTCCTCCCAATTGCCTGGATATTTGCTGGTATTCCAATGAATATTTTATGCTGTGTCACAGTATATGCTTTGCTCAAGGGACTACTGACTACTCTCCAAACTGGCAAACCAATAAATCCCTCAAAAAGCACGCCTCATGTAAACGCTCAAAAAGTTCCGCCAAAATGTTTACAAATGTTCTTTCCAGAAGAAATCCTCTCCCCAATCTCACTTTGCCCCCCCACAGCCCCCGCAGCCCCCCACCCCCCACACAGAAAGTATTTGGGAAGAATAGTTTGGAAGATTTTCTGTGATTTTAACATCTCAAATCCAAGCAATCTCCAGCTCAACCAACAAAAATATTTGTATTTTTCACTTTTAGCGCGGTAGGTTTAGTATACCAGAGCACTTGTTCATATAAATATATCCAAACAGCGTAGTCTCCTGTTTCACTGACGCCTGCAGTATTCTAGGTCTGTATAGAATTTACCACTCCCTCAATTTGTGTTGTTGCAATGTGTCATAAATGTTACTAATGGTATTTTGACTTGTGATTTCTTTTATTTAAGATTTTGTGAATGTTAAAGAGTTTACAGTAGCTTTCATGTCTCTATATTATGAGATTAGGCATTGGTTTTCCTTCCTTTGAGTGTCCTTAACCAAACAACTGCTTAATAAATATCTTCTTAGAGCTTATAGCTTATTTCTTCTACTTGCAGTTATAAATCTTGGTGTCTGAGATGTTTTACCTCTACTCCTGTCCTAGATTCAGTTTTATTTTGTCCTTTTAGTTTCTGAAATATGTATTTTGCAACTATAAGGAGGTGTTTGTTACTGTGAATTTTAATTCCCCAAGGGTTCTGATATTTAATAATGAGTTAAACAATTCCTGTAAGTATTAAGAAGAGTTAAGGACCCTGTGATGAACTGTGACCCCCTGCCATCTCCACCTCTCTGTCCCTTACAGCCTGTCACCCCAGAGCCGATGGTATTGCAACCTTCATGGGTGATACTAGTGTGTGACCCAAAGACCACAAGCTCTTTGAGTCGAGGGGAGGATTCCCGTTCATCTTGCACTCAGCAGCCACTTGTTGAACGTTGGTTGGACAAATGAAGGTTTAAAGACTGGATTATATGTCATCTGGGCATTAGCTTCCAGACATATGTATTCCTGGGGCCAAGAAAATTTAAAGCTAAAATTGGAGGACCAATAAAGGTGGCCAACTTTTATTAGCCAATTAAGAGACTTTAAAATACCCTACTACCCATTATCACCATCATTTCAACTTAAAAAGAACGTGGAACTAAAAAGAAAAAAAGTAGAAAGAACATAATCTTGGAATAAAAAATCATTACAGTGTGAAAATTCAACGTGTTCTACATTCCACAAAATCATACATGTTTGCTGTTAACATGAGTTAATTATAACTTGGAAGCAGTATCTAAAATGTGTATTTGGCGGGCCGCCCCGTGGCTTAGTGGTTCGGTGCGCGTGCTCTGCTGCTGGCGGCCTGGGTTCGGATCCCCGGTGCGCACCGATGCACCACTTCTCCAGCCATGCTGAGGCCACATCCCACATACAGCAACTAGAAGGATGTGCAGCTATGACATACAACTATCTACTGGGGCTTTGGGGGAAAAATAAATAAATAAAATTATTTAAATAAATAAATAAATAAATAAAATAAAATGTGTATTTGGCAATAATACACTAAAGTAATCCAAAGAAGCAAATCATTGGATTTGTTTTTATTTATCTACTAAAGCCCTTTCCAGTATCTTCCTACCCCTTCCACCCACCTCTCCTTCAATTCGGTGCCAGCCAATGCCTGTCACATTCTTTCAGGCCCATCCCCATGGCAGACCCTGGGCTGACTCTAAGGTCGAAAGAGGAGCACCCAGCAGGCCTGCCCGGGACTTGATAGGTCTCACACTCTGAGGTCAGTGTACAAATGCTGGTTGCTCCTTGCTTCCCGACTCATAACTCATCATCGGTTCCTGATTTCATAGCCATCTTCCTTCAAGGGGCCATCAAATTAATTATAAATCAGTATACATCTGCTGAAAAAAGTTTGACAGTATGTATCAAACGTGTACAAACTTTGCAGACCCTTTGATCCAGTGATTTCACATCAACACATAATTACAGAGGAGCACAAAGATTTATCTGTGATGGTGTTCATTGCATTTTATTTATAATCGTGAAAACCTGAGAAATCCGAACGTTGGAGAATAGGGAGTTGATCAAATACATTCCAGAAATGATAATAGTTAGCATTTATGCAGCTCTGTGGTAAGGGCTTTCAATTCCTTTTCTCATATAATCCTCCCAACACACCTAGGAGGAGGTTCTGTTATTATCCCTATGGGGGTGAAGGGGTAACTGAGATGAGAGTTTTTTTCACACAGTCAGGAGATGGCTGGTGGTCTAGTGATTAAGATTCGGTGCTCTCACCACCATGGCCGAATCGTTTCCTGGTCAGGGAACCACACCACTCTCTGTTGGTTGTCATACTGTGGCAGCTGCATGTTGCTCTGATGCTGAAAGCTATGCCACCCGTATTTCAAAATTTCAGCAGGGTCACCCATGGTGGACAGGTTTTAGCAGAGCTTCCAGACTAAGACAGACTAGGAGGAAGGATCTGGCCACCCACTTCCACAAAAATTGGCCATGAAAACCCTATGAATAGCAGTGCAGCATTGTCTGATACAGCGACGGAAGGTGAGAGGATGGCGCAAAAAGACCGGGCAGGGTTCTGTTCTGCTGCACACAGTGTCACTAGGAGTCGGAATCAACTCAATGGCACTAATGACAACTGGAAACGGAGGAGCTGGAATTTAACCCCAGACCAGTTAGGCTCTAATGCTTTCACTTTCCCTATTCTAGAGCACTATGCAGGCATTAAAAATGATATTGTAGGAAAAGTTTAATAATGTGGGAAAATATTTACCCGACATTAGTAAGTGAAAAATCATATCGTCCCATCTTGTAAAGGAAAAAAATATATGTTCGTGGAGCAAAAGACAAAAGATATAGCATATAAAAAGCATTCACAGTATTTCTCCGGTCTGTGGAAATATTTGCGTCTTTCTGTTTTTCTGTGGTTTCCAGTATCTCTACAAAGAATGGGTATTAACCTTGTAATAGTGGCAAGTGGCAAACACTATAATTCAGTGACTGGCTTCCTTCCTGGCCCTGCTCTGGGTCTTTTTCTCTGCTCTCTGCCTCCAGCACTGTGGGCTTGCCTGGCTTCTCTGAGGAGCACTGTCCTCAGGGTGAGGCCTTCCAACCGCCCGCTGCGCCTTGGCAGCTCCTCAGTAGGACACGTGCTGTTCCATGGGAGTAAGTTTCAGAGAGGTGGTGGGAGAGAGAAGCCCTCCAGCATCGGGCTTGCATTCCAGTTCTGCTGATGGAACTGGGTAGCTTCAGGCAAGTTCCTCACTCTTCCACCATGGAAAGTACAAGAACCTAGTAGATGTTCATTAAATGACCGCTACTATCATTTGGTCACTTGGCAAAGCATGAAACAGCCCCATTGTGTGTCCTGCTCCTAGGTGCTCTGCAGCCAGAACCCTTCTCCTGACCTCTCCGTCTGCCCCTGACCCCAGCCAGGCAGAGGTCTCCCAGCAACCTCACTGATCACGTACAGACCCTTAAGAGCTGTAAAAGCAGCTGCAAATGTGACAACACTTGGTGATTGCTGTGGCCAGCATGCTGACAAGGCTCTGTTAGGTTTCACAAAATGCAGCAGACATGCTTTGCAGTGAACCCTTGGACCCTCTCCCAGGGGACATTTGCACCTCTATTTGTGGAATGAAACAATAATTTCAGGTTCAGTCAGCAGGAGGCGGAAGAGAGTGGGCAAGAACTTGGAGAAATGTCTGGTTTCCTGAAAGTCTACCTCTATTCACGGCCACATGTTCACTATCCAGGACTGTGGAACGGCTTCAGAACCTTTATTGAACAATCTCCTGCGTTTGAGAATTCATCCTCCAGGAACAAAGCATGTGAAGCAGAGTATGCAGAGGCTTTGGAGCCAAACAGTTGCAGAATTTACTCCTGGCTTCACTATCAACCACCCGTGTGACACCGGGCAATCACTTAGCATTAACCTCTCTGGGTCCCCGTTGATTTACTAGTACAATGGGAATCACATAAGTACCTGCTTTTTGTGGTTGTTGACAGGATCCAGTGACATAAAGTATGTCAAGGGGCAGCATCTGGCACACAGAAGAGCCCAATGCATGTGCACTCTTTTTATGATCACAATTATTAGCTTGTTTACAATCTACAATTTCCAGTTTGAGTTTCTTTAAAGCAGAGCAAGAGCCTAAAACATGTGTGAAGACACCTGAATGCAGAATCCTTCAATAGTTTTAGTGTCTCCCCTGACCCTGATTTTGACAGTAGTTTCACCCACATCTAATTTAACAAGCTTTTCAGCGACTTCCCTTTATTGAGTCTTTCCAAAGAATTCAGGGTAGTTTTCAAAGAAATAGTGATTCTCCTTTTGCAATCGTATTTCATCATCTTATGTAATTTTTAACTAGTTACCATAAGAAGTGCAATTTGGTTTGGATAGGATTTGGGAATAGACAACTCAGTTGGTGGAGCAGAAGTGCGGGGGTGTGCTAGAGCGTGGCCTCCTCGCACGTGGCACATTCAGGATCTTTGACGGGAACAGAGCACATTGGACCCCAGACATCTAATTAAGAACACTTCTAATCTCCATGTAAAAGCACTTAGAATATGGAGACTTGTTGGTTTCCTTCAAACAAAATAACTCCAAGTAGATAACACTTTAGAGACTGTCTGAAGTCCCAGGAGGCCTAGGGAGTTTCATCCTGTGGGTCAATTCCCATCAATTGCTAGTGGCTCCCAGAATCACTGGGCTGAGAAGGGTCATTAGGCTGATAACGTGTCCCCTTTGCCTGCGACAGGGCTGGTTATTCCTGCTGTTCAAACATCCCATCTGGTTTTGCATTTGTCACGGACTTTATATTAAGGGCGTGTCATTAATAGTTGCATCAAAGAAGGCTGGGGTGGAGCTGTGAGGTCTCCACTTGGTATTTCCAGCTCCTGCCATGGTCTTGTTTAGTAGCATGTGCAACACATGTTCAGTGAACAGAGTTCTCTCCTTAACACATGGTAAACCTGAAGGACAACCAGCTATGACCTGTCTTTATTCCCAATAAAGCATGAGAAACACTTCTGAAAAAAACAAAGTGGGCTCTGACACATGCTGTTAGGGAAAGTCAACTCCTTCTCAGCTCAGTAGTGGTGGCAGAGAAATATTTGGCCATTGTTTGTTGTTTTTCTCTCCAATTGTGCCATGGCTCTCACTGCAGTCTTCAAGAAGCACGACGTCACCAGGCTGCCAGTCAGCAGGGTCAGTGGGAAATGTGAAAATTATAAACTAGGAGCATGTGTGATAAGAGCAGGAGCTAGAGGCTGAGCAGTCCTCCTGTAGAGCGTACTCTGAACACCCTTGTTACAATGTAGAAGGTTTTTATTTTTGCTACTATTCTACTCAAGTTGGTGATTATTTTAAGAAGCTCTGCAGAAGGTGCATTTACATTTCAGTATGTGAAGCGTGGGTTTTCATTTAAATAAAATAATTGTTCTTCTAAATTAATTTTACTCATTTTGGATTCTGTAGTTTCCCGCACATGCACGAAAAGACCACGACAGCTGCTCTTGTGTCGGTTCCATTGGCAGAGGGAGATCTTGGCACACGGTTGAATGAGGCCAATTTTATATCAATGGCATCATGCACTTTAAATAAAAGATCAGTTAATCTCACTAATGGGTTGAGTTTTCTCATCCAATTAATGGAATTGAAATAAAGCCTTTGGAAGTCATTTTGCCAAAGTGAGACATCTGACATTGTTGAGAATAAGTAATTGTAATTTTGGTTAAAAAGGTCCCCATTAAGTCACATGTATTCATTTTGGGGTGATAATACAACTGTAATTTTGGTGAGGCAAAGTGTCATGGTAAAAACAATGTCTTACTAAATTATGAATCCTATGGAACAGACATCAGAACCTGGAACTGATTGTGGTACCCACTTAATTCATAATTCATCCAAAGACATTATGATATTCTACCAATTAAAATAGATGTATCACCAAAATTCACAAAAAATACACACACACACACACAGAGTAACTGAGACACAAAGTAAAACGTCTCAGAATGATATTATTCATTCTCTTTTTCTCTCTTTGCTGCCCATTATCAATCGAATTTTAGAAGTGCTTATGCTTTTGAAGAATTACTTTGTAAATCAACCTTAGTATTCTAAAATAGGATTGTAAATGAATCTTCTACATTTGATTGTCTTTTGCTTAAAATCAATTGATACCTTTAATCAGAGTAGTCAACAAATAGAATACCAAAAAAACCCTAAAAAGTAAAAAAAACTTCATTTTTGAACCTCTGAGAAATGTGTAAACTTACTGAAAACAAAGGTTACAACAAGAAAACATTAAAATATACCCCTATGAAAACAGAGAGAAACTGAACAGATTACATAATGAGGACTCAAAATTGTATAGATTTAGTTTTGAAATTCTGTAATTGATCTTTGGAATAATTCGAGGTTTGGTTGAATCTTTTTTGTTCTTGTTGTTGTTGTGCAAGGTTTATTGAAAATATTACAGCACAGCAGAAAGATTCAAACAGCTCCACGTGGTGTTTTCAAAGTCATTCCAACTGTAGGCTGGGTGAACTGCAGGTTGGACAGACTGCTGAAGTCCAAGAGTTTCAGCATTTCCTTAGTGTCAAGATCTACTTCAATGATCTCCTAATCTTTTGATGGAATGAAATTGAGAAGGTCTACCATTTTCTAAGAAATTGAGAAGGCCTACCATTTTCTAAGATCTAAATATGATAAAATATTTGAAAGAATAATAGAGTGCACTTATTTGACAAATTTTGTCGTATAAAATTATTTGTCAAAAAAAGGTACTCTGAATAGGGACAAAGTGACAGAATCTGCAAAAATATTTGGGTTGAAATGAAACATTTCAATAAGAAAAAAAGTAACAGAAAAAAGGATATCCTCCTTTTTCTCAGAATCTGCTCTGACTCTACCAGAAGGAGCAAAGATGTCAAGAATTTCAAATTTATTAACTACGATTCCAACATAGAAGAAGACTGCTGGTAATTTCATAAAAAATGAAGAATAGATTATACTGAAAAAATGCACTCTTCATAAAAATATCAGTGATGTAGTATTAGAGATAGATACTAAAAAAAAAAAAAAGCCTAAATAAAGTATATAAATATATGCCAAGAATAATTTTCCTATTTATGTTATTTTTAAACATTCAGAAAATCAATATTGTCTTTTTATTTAATGTACACAAATTTTATTTTTAGAAAGAACTTTGAAAATAGTTTGTGAATAGAACTATTTTATAGTTCTACCAATAAAATAAAATCAATTCGTCAGTCAATAAATAAAAGCTTCAATAATTTTACATTTCATTATTTTTAGTATTCCCTTTCAATTTCCAAAGCGTCCCTGTTTGGACAATGAATTTTGTTGTCACCTTAATTCTAAAGCTATATCTGACGTCTGCAGTGAAAAGTGTCGTGATTGATTAGTGACGTCTGCTGTAAGTGAGCGAGATGGTCTTGGGGCATTGCCTAATCGTGGTGATTCTTGCTGGAGAACAAAAGTTATCATAACTATTAATCCCAACTTTTCCTGTATGAAGGAAAAATTCTTATGTGGCAGTGCTGGCCCTAAAGGAGATAAAGGAAGATCTTCCCAAAGGTCTCCCACAACACAGTTGTTATAGGGCAGAGATTTCTGTTTAGTCTTGGGAGCCAGGAGCACGAGTTGCATATCAGATAAATGTCAATGTCACCTGAATTCTGTGATTTCAATGGCTTGTGTGACCCCTCTTTATCAGTTCCTTGCTTTCTCTATCTCTTTCTATCTCTGTATCTGTCTGTCCCAAAGAGCTTCAAGATGTGAGGCATTGATAGGAAAAAAGAGAGAGAGGGAGAGGCTGGCAGGCCTGACAACTACGTGGGGAATCAGTGCTGTGGCACGAGCAGCCACGCAGAGGGAATAAGCCTTGTGAAGACAGAATTTTGTAAGGGAGGCTGTTTACTGGACTCGGCCCGCTCTAAGCACTAGACTCTTGACTTTGATAAACTGATATTCCATCTCGGTCTTCTCCATTTCCGGGAAATTCACCACGACTCCACTTCAGTCACTCCCTCTTAAGCTTACATGCTGGACGGTGGCGTCGCCAGGAACTGCTCCTCTTCTGATATCTTGCATTTAAACATCCCACTTTGTATTCACAACTTCTCCCATTCCAGGTCTCTCAGCTATTATTCCTTTCATGTAGAAGTTCTTCAACCTCTTTGCTTTTTCTCTGTCAGCCAATCCTCTACCAGCTCCATGATCCTAATCCAAACCGTGGTCCTCACATCAGCCACTTTCTAGCGAATGTTCTCAGTTCACGTGCCTGCTTTCCACCACGTCACTGACTCTGAGTCAAGGGCCTATCCTCCTTCCCTGCTTTACACTCCAGATGCTGAAGGATGATGGAGAAACATCTCATAGCACCAAGCACTTGGTGCCTCCGAACAGTCAAGGTGAACAAACTCTCCTGATCAATCAACACTCTGTGGCAGTGTGTCCCAAGTCGGCTCTCTTTCTTATTGTCACGAAATCTATTTCAAACCTTCTGTATTCTCCTCAAACGACACCAGCCCCTCAGCAGATACCCTTATATGTTACTTCAAGAAAGACATAAGAAGCCATTAGTTGAGAACTGTCCTAGCTCGTTACCACCATATGGAAAAGGTCACGTGGAACACACCCTTTGCTCTTCTCTGCGTCACAGTGGGGGCAGTGCCCTCCTCAACAAAGCCATTTTCTCCATCAGTGCTCTGCTTCCTTCCTCCTCCCATCTCCCATGATTATCCACTCTCTCTCCTGAAGCTTCATTCTTTCCCTCTCTGCTGGCATCTACCCTCAGCATTCAAGCCTGCTCAGGACTTGTCACTACAAAATGTGTTCACTTAACTCCTGCTATGGACTGAATTGTGTTCCCCCAAAATTTGGATGTTGAATCTCTAACCCCTGTGTGATGGTTTTCAGAGATGGGGTCCTTATGATGGCATTAGTATTCTTATACGAAGAGATGCCAGAGAGCTTGCTCTCTCTCTCTCCTCACGATGTGATGACACAGAAAGAAGGCAGCCATCTACAAGCCAGGAAGACAGATCTCACCAGAAACCAACCAGGCTGCCACCTTGATCTTGGACTTCCAGCCTCCAGAACTGTGAGAAATAAATGTCTGTGATTCAAGCCACCCAGTCTGTGGTATTTTAATATGGCAGTCCAAGCAGACTAAGACAACCCAACCATGCCGTCCAGCTGCCACCCTGGCTCTCTCCTCCCCTTTACAGCCAAACCTGTTGAAATACATAGTCTCCACTTTCTCTCATTCCACTCATTTATTAACCCACTGACATCATAGGATGATAATAGTACTGAAAAAGGAAGTTTAAGTGAGGTCACACGGGCTATCACCATGCTAAGACCCACTTGGTCTGTTCAGTGAGGAAAACAAATGCTGGACAAATAACTGTCCCATAATTATTTAGCTCTAATTGAGCTGTGTGCTATGGTGGAGAAGTGCCGGGTGGGCGCTGTGAGAGCCCCTTACACTTACCCAGCCTAGTCTGGAGCACAAGACTGGTGAGGACATCCTTGAGGTAGTGACATTTCCACCATAATATGAAGGATGAGTGGGAGCTGATCAGATTACTGAAAGGGGGAGCACAATTCCAAGCATAAAAAAGCTATGGAAAAGGTCTGAGTTAGGAAGGAGTATGACATATTTGAGGAGGTGATAGAAGGTCACAGGGCTGGAATACAGTGGGCAAGGAAAAGAGTGGCCTAAGATAAGCAGGGCCTCAAAGGCCATGCCAGGGACTTTGATCATTATCCTAAGATCAACGTAGAGCCAGTGAAGGATTGGAGTGGGAAAATGATGGGGCAGCATTTGCATCTAAAGAAGACCACTCTGTCTGCTGGTGGGGTTGGGTTGAAGGGGACAGAGCAAATATCAGGAAATTTCTCTTCAGTAATAATTAAGCATTTCTCAAAGGAAGAAAAGTCTTCGAGACAAGGTGCAATATTTTTTCCACACATGTTGAATCAAAAGTTGGTCAATGGAACTAGTTCAGTGGTCTGTGCTTGCCTACACAAGGCCTCAGAATAAAAAGTGCCAAGTCCCAGCATTGCTGAAGACATACTATCAGAAAGAAAATTCCTCTTGATCTGAGAGCTGTGAGTCTATCTTATGTTGGCATCAGTGAGTCTCTGGCTTCCTGGGCCATCCGTATTCCGTCCCCACCATGGCAGCCACCATGGGATTCAGTGCAGCAGATGGTGGCACACAGATTGGAATGGAAAATGGCACATTGTCACTTTGTTTTCAGGGCCTCCATCAACCAGCAAGTGACTGTCAAGCCCTAGAGCCTCAGCTGGCTCAAAATTCTCCGTCAATTAGGAGCTCAAAAGGAGATGCCTTGTTTATTCATGGAGAGTATTTTCTTTGCTCCCTTCCTGCCTTCATTCTTTTTTTTTTTTTTTTTTTTTTTTTGTAGCAATTGATGGAGAAGGACATCCTTCAGGCTACGGGATAGTGCTATATCACACAATATCCATCCTCCACCCCTTCATCTTAGTGAGCAAGGGCTACCCATCCCCTGAAGAATGAAGTCCAGAGTTGATTCAAGGCCCTGCCCAGTCAGATCTGCTCAGACATCTACTGTATCTTCATTGCTCTCCTGCGTGGCCCTAAACTCCAGCAATTTGAACCATTGTTTTCATCCCTGTATAGGCTCTGCATGTCCTTCTTTCTTTTGTTCATTCTTTCATTCAGCAAAAATTTATTGAGCACCTGCCATGTACCTAGATAAGAGGGATAAAGTAGTAAACAAAGAAAAGTTCCTGCCTTCATAGGGTTTACGTTTGGGTGAGAGAGACAGGTAATAAATATCATTTGGTTATCTTTATTTTTGTGTTATGTCTGAAAAAATTTTAAAATTCACTGTAAATTGTACCATTTGAGAAACCATCACTGTGGACATTTTGTGACCATTTTTTTTTTTTTTAAAGATTTTATTTATTTATTTTTTCCCCCCAAAGCCCCAGTAGATAGTTGTATGTCACAGCTGCACATCCTTCTAGTTGCTGTATGTGGGACGCGGCCTCAGCATGGCCGGAGAAGCAGCGCGTCGGTGCGCGCCCGGGATCCGAACCCGGGTCGCCAGCAGTGGAGCGCACTCACTTAACCACTAAGCCACGGGGCCGGCCCGTGTGACCATTTTTGTAGACATTTCTCTATACATACATTGCACCCACACGCACACAGGCAAGCACATACACACTCACACACTCTTTTATATCAATAGGATAAACTATACACTTGCTTGTTTTCAACTCAAGACATTATTAAGGAAATCTTTCCATGCCACTGAGTACTAATACAGATCACCTTTCTTGATGTCTGCATAGTATTGAATTGACTGTATTGACTGTAATTTACTTAACCCTCTCTAATGGTCTTTATGTTATTTTCTTTCCTTCTCTATTTTTCCATCCTGAACTGCTCTCTCATTCATTAAGAGATGTTCACATGATTTGAACACTCAGTTGCTTCAGCTGTCTGCTCACATATCAGAAAAGTTTCCCTGAGAAGTCTATGTAATACAGTACCGATCCCTCTCTCCCTGTTTTATTTTCCTTCAAAGCATAGACCTGAAGGAACTGGGGTTCAAGTCATGTGACTATTTTTAATGAATGAAAAGGCATTTCAGACTGGAAAAAACACAGGAAAATATAAAAGGCCACAGAGCTGGTTGTTGAGGAGCTGAGATGAGACAGCAGAGCTTCTGACTCAGTCCAGCGTTTCTTCTGCCATAAACAGATCCTCCCCTTTAAAATGAGGAAATTTATCTCCATCAATTAATACTTTGCTGTCTTTCTATTTGAATCTAGATGGTGCTCATCAAACTGTAATGTGCATATGAATCACATGGGGATCTTGTTAAAATACAGAGTCTCATTCAGTAGGTCTGGGGTGAGGGCAGAGATTCTGCATTTCTAATAAGACCCTGGACATTGCCAGCGGTGCCAGTCCATGGATCACTTTTGGAGTAGCAAGAATCTAGAAGTTCATAGATGGCTAGTTTCAGAAAGATAACCCAAACTTTGTAGTTGCATTGCCTCCCCTGTGACAATTATTTGTTCTACCATCAAAACTCTACCAAGAAAAATTCCCTTTGGTTTCTCTTGCTCTTCCCATCCCCAGAGCTGAGGCCAGCCTGCCGCACACGTGGCACCAAGCTCTACTTTCTTTCTACCTTCCCCGTGGCTTCTTGGACTGCTTCACCTGTTCTACTTCCAAGCCTTCTCTCTTCTTATTTAAGTGATTTTCTGGGTTCTATCCTTGGATCATGGTGTTGTCTCTATGTGTCCTCCCCAAATGTGCTCATTTATGACGATATCTTTATCTACTGCTATGGGTCTCAATCCTGGGGTCATATTAGAATTACCCAGAGAGAGTGTAAAAAAACATTGATGCCAAGGTCACATATTAAACCTATTAAATAAAAGTTTATAAGAGGAAAGCCCAGGCATAAATATTTTTAACATTCCCCAGTGATTCTAATATGCAGCCATAGTTAAGAACCACTAAAGTTCTAGATGGATTACAAAAATCACCCAGTAAGCGGAGGGTCTCTCACCTGAGCTCCCTACATGAACTTCTTTCTTTTTTTACACTGCTTTATTGAGGTATGATAAATACACAATAAACTGCACTCATTTCAAGTTTGATAAGTTTTGACGTATGTATACGCCCGTGAAACTTTCACCACAAACGAGATAATGAACATAAGTGTCATTCCCAAAAGTTTCATCGTGGCCCTTTGTTATCCCCTTCCTCCTTTGCGCCCACCCCCTGGCTCCAGGTGACCACTGATCTACTTTCTGTTACTATTGAATTGTTTGGATTTTCTAGAATATTCTATAAAGGGGATTTATAGAAATTTAAATTTCCTATAGATGGAACCATACAGTATCTACTTTTTGTTCTGCCTCTTTTCCATCAGCATAATTATTTTGAGATTCACCTGTTTTGTTGTGTGTATCAATGGTTTATTTTTTTTTTATTGCGGTGTAGTGTTCCATTGCATGGATCTATTGCAATTTGCTTATCCATTCATCTGTTTACAGACGTTTGGGTTGTCTACAGATTGGAGCTATTCCAGAGGAAGCTGCTTTGAGCATTAATGTACAAGTCTTTGTATGGACACGTGCTTTCATTTCTCATGGGTAAATACCTAAAAGCGAAATGACTGGGTTGTATGGTAGGTATATGTTTATCTTTTTAAGTGATTGCCAAACTGTTTTCTAAAGTAGTTGCAATATTTTGTATTCCCACCAGCAGTATACTAGAGTCCTTGCCTAACTTGGCATCGTCAGATTTAGGGGTGGAGTATAAGACCAAGAGAGGCATCAAGGAGGAAACGGGGGCTCAGAGGCATTAAATAATTTGCCTCAAATCAAACAGCTGGTAAATGGTGGAGTCCGTGAATACAGGTCTGTGCAAATCCAGAGCCAATGTTTGCAAGACCCTTCGTGCTTTAAGGACATCTTTGTAGCATGAGAGGAACTCAGTGGGTGCCCAACAGAGCTCAGCAAAGCCACTCTTTCCTCAGTGAGGTCCTTTTTCATGTGTGCTAAAAATAAGGAAGTCTTGGTCTCTTGTGTTTTCTAGCTCTTTCTGGAAGAGACCAAGGGCCATGACAGCATCATGTATCCCTATATTGACAGAAACCATCCCTGTGTCCATGAGTTTCTGTCTTCACCCCTGGCCCCATTCCCTCCAATCACCAGAGATAAAACATCTCTCATGCAACCTACCGATGGCCACCACCTCTGGAAGACAGTCCAGAGCAGAGGTGAGCACAGTGCCTTGCTCAGGGGACTCTTTCAGGAGAAAGGGAAGGTCATTGTGAGCAGTCATTCTGGAAATAATAGAGGCTTTTGGCACTGTATTTTTTCTGTCAGGAAAGCCACTTTCAAAGAATACAGAAATGTTCCTTTCTTCTTCCTTTTTCTCCCCCCTCTAAAAATTAAACTTCTCCCCAGTTGCTCCTGTATTTGGAACAATTTCCACAGCAAGAATTCCTGCATATCAAGCCAGTAATACAGTCAGATTGATTGATTTTGATTGTTACTTATATTCTGAGAATGTATTGACTACTTAATTCTTAAGGAAGAAAGAAAATTCAAAAATTGGAAAATCTGCATGCTACGTGGTTATAAAAGGATTACCACAAAACACTGTGAATGTCCTAATTGCCACTGAATTGTACACTTAAAAATAATTAACTTTATGTTGTACGAATTTCACCTCAATGAAAAAATGCTTGCCAATAGTTAGTACTTTTCCTAGGAGATAATTTAAAAATTCTCAACACACAAAAAGATGGTTATAATTAAGTCTGTTTAGAAGACGTATTTTCGGGCATTCCCAGTGCCATGAGCAGAGGGGAACAGCCACCCCCCCACCAAAGACCCTTCTAAAAAACTGGCCTAGGTAGCCCCATTTTTATACTATGGGATTCAGTTCTTTCTAGCCACAGGTGATTGAACCAGGAGTAGTTCATTTGACCCAAGAGTAGTTCATTCATAGGAGGTAACTTGGGCCAATTATATTCTCTTGAGATTTTGAGCTAAGCTCAGAAACCAAGATGAGTTGGTTTTGAGCACTGGACTTTTGAAATTATATGGAGTCAGGGTTGAAGTTAAAGCAAATTAAGCCATGTACAAGCCAAGTTACGAGGCGCCAGAGTTATGACAAAGCAGAGAACACAAGAGAACAGGAGAGGGAAAGAGAGAGAGAGAAAGAAGAAAGATGAGAAGGAGGAGGAGCAGGAAGAGGGGTAGGGGAGAGAAACACCCTGATTCTAAGGGTTTTCCTGGCTCTATTTTGTGGGAAGCATGGCAGCACTAAAGCTCCTGTGCCCACGAGATTGCACACTGAGTCCTTATTACTGAGTTTGCTTGAGGGTATATCTGATTCTAAAAGCCAAAAACATTGCCAAAGGCAGGGTGGCGTTTTCCTTCATGGCTTCTAAAATTGGATTCGTTACTGTACAAGCACTCTGCATTTCTCGTGCACTTTAAGAGGACATTAAGCAATCCCTAAGGAAAGTTTTGTGCTCTCTTCAGTAGGCCAGGAGAGCTAGTCTTGGCTCTATTTTGTAAAAGTCCTAGATTCTAGTACTGGTTCTGTCTGAATGCCTAGTACTAGTACTGAATGCCTCACTTAACTGATTTGTCAAATGGGGTTAGTAACACCAGATTTAGTACTTCACAGGATTCACATGATGATCAAATGAAATTATGAGTGAAAGCACTTTATAAATTATAAATTGGTATGACAAAGTAGAGGAATTGTAGAATATGACCAGTGAATACCGAGTGCAGGCAGTGGTGAGAGGTGGGTGGATTTCTCTGAGCAGAAGATGTATTCATTCAAGTTCACCTTTTGTGAAAGTCAATGATGTAGTTATCATTCTCCATCACGAATCTCCCTAGAGTACTAGGTTGGGATTGACTTTTTTTTTCTGGTCCCCTCAGTATCTAGCAAGACGCTTTGCACCTTGCACCAAATGTATTTTGCTCAGGCGAATGTATCTTGAATGGAGTTGAATAGCAATGGCTGTGACAGACTCAGCAGGTCCACTTCCACAGCATGAAGGTAACCCTGGGAGAAAGAAGCCCAGTTCAGGTTCCATACAGAAAACATGCCAAGACTAAAATGAAACTCCCTGTGTGGACTAACTGTGAGTCATCATTTCCAGAGAACCACGGAGAATGGACTGAGAATGTAAATGCAGAACATGTAAATCTCAAGTTTGTCATTTCAATGACTGCAATGAAAAAGTGTCAACCAGAGTGATCCATCTAAATTAAGGTATGCCCAGGCCAGTCCTTATCTTCTATTACCCCCCATCTCCAGCAGGATGATGTCTGAGTGCCTCACGACGTAAATATAGTCTCCCACGACCTGAAGAACTCTTCATCAATTCTTCTGTTGCATTTTCTCTATTCCAGCCTCCTATTTGGCATCCTCAAAATTGAATGCTGGTAATTCCTCTATGAACTATCCCTCTCCTTTCCTCATTCCCTCACTGGGCTCCGCCATCTAGGAAGTTTAATACCTAGGAAGGTATTAAGACTTATAACAGACTTAATTCTAGGAAGTAGAATGGGATAAACACCATTCATTCACTCAATGTTTGCTGAATGTTTACTTATTCTTTGAGACACATCTCAGGTATTACTTCCTAATCTCCATCACTGATACCATCTCCCCAACCCCACTGAGGGAGTCCTTTCTCTAGGCCACTATAGTACAAACATCCTGATCATTCCTCCCTCATTATATTTATCACTCAGAGGTAGTTATCTGTTTACATGTCTGGCTTCACCACTAAACTGTAAACCCACACAATCAGGAGTTTTCCTCCCTAACTTTTTCCCTTTACTTAAAACAGTTCTTGATGCAATGAAAGTGCTCCATATATATTTGTGGAATGATTGAGGGAATGCATACTAAAGAAACCATGATTTTTAAATTGTGTAACAGTACTAGAAGTATCTCTGTTGAGGTCTGTGTGGCACAATCTTACAAAAGACTGACTGGCTTATAATGGCTTGTCATGAGTATTATACCCTAAATCGCATGGAAAAACGAGTCTCTAGTTTCATCTCTTAATTAAAAAACTGAGCATTGTTACCTACATCATCCTTTTCACAGTTCTTTCACACTCCCTGTCTTGTCTGTCCCACAATGACCCTGTGAAGTAGGTTTCCTCCTTACAATGAGAGTGAAGCCCAGCACCGCTCAATAAGGCGACGTGACTTGCTGAGTTATACAGGTGGGTTACAGAGGAATCAGATCAGAATCTGGGGTTAGTGCCTGATTGTTATGAGGGCTGCTCATCATCTAGGGATCAGTTTTATTGACTTTCAAGGCTAAGCAGGGTACTCAGGAAAAAAAAGTCTAGGTACTACTCCACAGGAGCAAAGTCCAAGAAGAAAAGAGCCAGAGGCAAGAAGAGAGAGTTGATGTCACTCTGTTATGCCATCATTTTCTCCCAATTCCCTGTAATCCCTCTGCTGTCCACCAGGAAGGAATAAAAGGTGCTTCAATTACGCAGTGATGTGTTCCAGTTCAAATGCATTCAAGTTCATAAATTTTGATGGATACGTCAATCCAAAACGCTGGGTTAGGTGCTGTGGGAAATAGAAAGATGAGTGGGGCAGCCTCTGCCACAGTGGATAATCAGGTGAACAAAAAGAATTCATATGGCAAGCATT